>NW_024468254.1:600000-1179316 GCF_002104995.1 Linderina pennispora | reverse complement strand
GGTTCCTTTTCGTGCAGTTGCGCACTATCGGCCCCCACCGCCTGCGCCTGCCAAAGCCGTAAACACGCAATGCGCGAATGCAGCGTTTGTTTTCGGATGCGACATTTATTTAAAGGACTATTTCACAGATGGGGGTTTGGACTAAAAACAGAGAGAAACATTTTTGGGTGCAGGAGTGGGAGGACGCAGAGCAGGAAACCAGCCTTTGCCGCGTCCTCAGCGGGCGCAGTCGCCCCTTGCTGCCATGTGCTTGGAGGAGAGAGGTTCAGTAGGGTGCATAGCGAACACCGGCCGATGCGGGCAGAGACTGGCGGTGGTGGTGGTGGTGGTGGAAGTTGGGGAAGGGGAGGCTGCTCCTGGCGCCGCACACCGGCATCGGCGGGAGCACCGACGCCGTCATCGACAGGATGCCCATGCCCAGGTGCTCGTGAATGGACGGCAGCTGCTGCGGCTGGTCGGGCGAGAACCGCGACGGCGAAGGCGTGCGCGGGCTGACCGAGTCGGTCTCGAACGACGAGACCGTGTCCGACCGCACCATGCGGCAGGCGGACTGCGGGAACTTGAGGGACTCCTTGAACACCGGCGGCGGGAGATCGCAGCCCATGGGCCGGACGTACTGCTCGGACGGAACAATGTCGCTGACAACGTGCTCGCGGACGCCAGGCAGCTCGGCGAGCCCCAGGTGCACAATGGGACGCGTGTCGAGCGCCTGCTTCTGCGCGCCCACAAACATCGACGCCATGTGCGGCGTGGACGGGCACGTCGACGCAGGCGAGCACTCGGCGCGCGGCGTGTGCTTGATGGTGTCCATGTGCATCCGGTGGTGGTTGGTGTAGGCGCCCTTGGAGTAGAACTGCTTGTTGCAGCCGGCGAACGAGCACTGGTATGTGCGCTTGCCGCTGTGCGTGTGCCTGTGCCGCGCCAGCGACGACGAGTCCGAGAACCGCTTGCCGCACCCAGGCTCCTTGCAGCAATGCGGCTTCTCGCCCGAGTGCGTGCGCAGGTGGACCGTCAGCGCCGACTTTTGCACAAAGCTCTTGCCGCACCCGGCGTAGTGGCACGAGAACGGCTTCTCGTTCGTGTGGATGCGGTAGTGCCGCTTGAGGTCTGACTTGCGCGTGAAGCTCTTGCTGCAGTCGCCCCATGTGCAGTGGTGCGTGCGCTGCTTGTCGCGCATCAGCGAGCCATCGGTAATCTCGAGAATGTCCATGATATGCGAGAGGAGGGGGAATGAGGAAATAGAGGTGCGTTGCTCGTAATTGTTCTTCAGTGGGGACCGGTCTCGGGACTGGTGTGTCTCGTAAAGAGCGAGGGAAAAATAGTAAAGCGAGAATAGCGAGGAGAGAAACCAGTTCGACGGGCGTGTGTCTGAGGGAAGCACCGCCGAGGGTGGGGCAGGGTCTGACTTTAAGAGAAACGGGGGCCAAAAGCCTTTTGCAAGAATGCCAAGTGGAAAAGGGAAATAAAGAGACGAATTTAGAGCTCGGCCGTGTCCCCAGGGAACAAGGCCCGCCGCAAGCCTCTTCGTTTTTTTCTCTTGCTGCCCAGCTGCCTGCCTTTGGAAGGCCAAAGAGGGGATACTGGATTGACACCTGCGATTTTCCCCTGGTGCATCGCAAGCACTAAAAAAACACAAAAAATGGCTTTGCACGCCCTACGGATCCTTGCCAGTGAACAGCCTGCCAGCCTGCACCTTGTCGCGCAATGCTGCCCTCCTGCCCAGCTTCCATTTCCGGTTACACCGTTCACAAACGGAGCGGCCCCGCACCTGGCTGGACGGTACAGGTGTCGGTGGGCTACAATGGGCCGCGACAATGCCTGCCATCTGCTTCACAGCAAAGTCTATCAGCGCTGTCCCAACTTGGCACGCGCAGCGCACATGTATGCCGGCCCTAGCAACACCAGACGCTGTGTCGAGGGAGCCTTTTTCGCTGCTGCTTTCGCTGGGGGGCGCCACTGGCACAGGCTGCAAAAGGTTATTTGCGCTATAACCCATTATGAGAGTTACGAAAAAGGATATATTGGTTTTGCGATTGCCCTTTGTTTCAAACACACGCAACAATCTGCCCTTGTTGCCCGCCGTGTCACCAGGCGCTGCTGCCGGTGACCTTGCCCTATTTTCTGCCGGAAACCTCAGGGTGGCTTTTGCGCCAGGGATCGGTGACCGGCTTGTGCCTGCAACACCTGCGAGTCTCGACAGCGCCCTAATTAGGCGGGAGGGCCATTTGTTGTGCTGTTTTGCCGCGCTCGCTCCTCTTGCCCTATTCCGACCCACCCCAGCGTGCTCTGAGCTATGAACGCTGCTCTCGCGGCCTGCCGATGTGGCAAACCGTGCTATTGTGCCAGCTGCCCTTCTTCGGCACTGTGCACTAGTATGAAGGCTGCCCACGCTGCCTGCAATTATGAACGCATTTACGCTTGCCCGGGCTGCTTTGTCTAGTGGTCTGGCTGCGGTCGCGCATTCATTGGCCGCTTGTGTGCTTCGGCTCACGAGCCGTGGCCAATATACTGCATATTGCATTCATTATCATGTAGTGCGTGGCGGCACATACAAAATTCAGACTTCTGGCAAACAGGTAGATGGGAACTCGGCTCTGCGAGTCAAAAAAAAAAAGACTTCAGATTCATCGATCACAGACACTGCCGTCATGCACCAGCCGGAGTCTAAACACAAAATTAGCCGATTACAATTATTCGATCACAATCTGCAGCAGATCGCATCGCTCCTGCGTGTGGTATCGCTTTCGCCAGAGTGGTTAGAGGAGAAACCGCTAAATGTCATAGCCAAGTAGACCCCTTCAGACCGCTCTGCGCCAGGTGTGATCAAGTAAGATGACACCAGTCCTAGTTTGCTTATCCATTGCACTAGTGGCATTCACAAGGTATCAGGATTCCATTAGAAATACGCATGTCCGAGCATGCATACAACAGCATGACCATCGTACTCCCCGGTCCAGGGACCCTACTGATCAATAAGCTGCACCTCTAAGCAGCAGTGTAGAATAATCGATCGATCGAGTAATAACCAAGTGAAGCGCGAGTAGGTGGCATCAACTCTTATATCTCCTGGCACTCGCGACCTTTGCACAACCTACGCTCCATACGCAGATAGCCGATGAGTTAGAATCCGATGGAAAAGACCGCCTAGACTGGACTCTGGCTCTCCTCAACAACGATGGAATCAGCCAATCATGCGATTCCTAACGATTTAGTTTACCTTCTCGGAGTTCCTTTCTAGTACTAACGCCCACGGTCCAAATCCGCATTCAAAGTGGCTACATGAGCTGTCTGTGCGGCATAGCTGTTGCTAAATTTGTTAATGCCTGTGTTCCTGCACTTTGTGCTGGTACTTCGGGACTGTCCAAGCTTTGCGGCTCGATGAACTTGGCAAGTCGTCGTCCCGGACCAATATATGAACCACCGGTGCGAACTCCGTGGTGGGGGGGGGAACTGTTTTTCCCAACAAGCCACCATCCAGTGTAACCATGTCTACCGAGGGCCGAGGTAAACTAATATTTATACTGGTGCAAGGCCGGGTGAAATGTTTTGCCTTTAGCATTTCTCTCTCCCTCCCCACCTCCCCTCCGTAACGACCTAGCTTCAAATAACCATTCATATACATATCCTTTTTTCATCTAGTTTCATTATGCCTGGCCTATATTCATGGAAATCCACACCGGATCACGACAGCGGTCGTGTGAGCATGTTCAGCAGTGAGTTTCGCCCAAAGCTCTGTAGCAACATTCGCAATTACCTCACTCTCATATGCGTGTCGACAATCATGCTTTGGTTGCCGCTGAGTTTATTCTATGGTGCCATGTTTAAGCGCAGTGTCCATGCAAATAACGTATCACTGCAGCTTATTGATCTCGACGGTGGTCCGGTCGGTGCCAACATTACACAGATGATCTTGGGTATGCCCAAGGCGGACACTCTGCCAACATGGACTCGCATGGACAGCTTCGACTCGCTTGATAGCGTCAAGGACTGGGTTCGGAGGAGTGCATGGGGTGCGTTGGTTATCAACCCTGGGCTGAGTGGCCGGCTGGACAACGCTCTATACAATGGTACCGCTTACAAGCCAAATGAAGCACTAACCATGGTCCTGTCTAGTGGGCGCCATGTAATTAGCTCGATCATGTTCATTCAGCCAGCACTCTCAGGGGCTATTGCCCGAGTTGCTAACCAGTACTCGCTCAAAATGGTTGATGCATTTCAGTCACAGCAGATGGGGCTTGGCGGAGCTGACGCGTCCAAGACCAACGTAGAAGCCTTGCTGCGGCCAATTGGCTATACATCGGTCGATGTTGCCCCAGATGGCTTTGGCCTGGCGCCATTCGTCACGCTATTCGGCTTTCTGTGCATGGCGCTGTGTACTCTCTCGTTTTTAATCACATGGAAATTCTCAAGCTTCACGTTCTTCCTCAAGGTCAAGTTCCGCGATCTAGCTGCCATGTGGATTGCATTGCTCCTATCAGTCTCGGTATTCCTGTCGCTCCATTTCTCGCTTGCCTTTCTTGCGTACCGCGGGCCTGACTATGGTATTGAGGCCAAAAAATACACGGCCGGGTCGTTTTTCAAGATCTGGTTCACTGGTGCTGCTGTCAACATGGCGTTTGCAACGTGGCTCTTCACCTGGTTCTTGAATCTGATGCCCAAGTTCATCGCGCTTCCTTCCCTGGTCACCGTCATCCCTAACGTTGTCTCAGTTGCAACAACGCCTGAATTTGCAAGCCGCTTTTACAAGATATTCTACTGCCTTCCTTTCTATAACGGCAGCCGCATTTTCCAGACCGTGACGACAGGTGCGTATCCCCACAGCGGCAGATACGCCGGAATTCTTATTGCCGAGATCATCGCCATGCTCATTTGCCTGACCATCAGCATCTGGCTGCGCCAGCTCTTTGTGCTGCGTGGAATTTCAGATATGCACGGCTGGTACCGCTGGAATACATTCTTCCATGGGATGGTTCCGTATTACAAGGACGCCGCTGCTACGCAGCACAAAGACGATGAGAGCCAGATTGAACCTGCAAGCACTGCTCGGTCTCCAAGCTTCGACCACGAGTCTATTGATATCAACGATGCACAGAGCGACAACGTTAGTTTGCAAACAGGAAATCTTGCTTGCTAAATAAAAAAATATATGGTTAGACAGCCTCAAAGATATTCCTGGAAACTGATATACGGAGTATGAGGAACAACACAAGGCCAGCTGCATAAACGACTCCAGCGTAGATGACGAGCGGGGAGAAATCTGTTCCGTGGCCATAAATATCCAGTAGCCTCCCGCCTACTGGTGACCCAATCAGCGTACCGAAGCAGAATGAAATGAACAGGATTCCCAAGATGCTTGGCAGACGCTTGATGCCGAATAAGGTGGCAGTCACCACAGGCACAAGCGAGACAAAGCTGCCACTGCTGAAGCCAAATATCAGCGCGGCGACAACCAGGACAGCTAGGTTCTTGAATGGTAGCCATAGGACAAGGATACTGAACACCGAGAGGAACGTGTTCAGCAACAGGGCGTTCATCGACCCAATGTACTGCGCAAGAATCCCGGTTAGAACTCTACCAAAGAAGCTGCCAACATTCAAAAATGCAGAAATGCTTGCTCCCCAGGACGATGCCTCGCGGAGGACAATGACTGAATATGAGGGCATGTACGAGTACGGCAGGAAATAGCCAGCACATCCGGCCATCCCAAACAGAAACAGCGTCACAAACTTGAACTCACGCAGCACAGTATAGTCAATGATCTTGTCACGGCGCGGCACATCAACCCGACGCCTCATCAGCGGCGTGGCAGCCCCACATGCCCCGAAAACAAGCAACCCAGTGATTCTCAGTGCCCACTGCCGGCCAAGATGGTTGACCATGGCCCTGGTGGCAAATGACATCCATAGCCCACCGATAGAACTACCGGCCACTGCGACACCAGCTGCAAGTGGCCTGTATCTATCCATCCACTGCGAAGGTAGGCTCATTCCGGCAACTAGCAACCCTGAACCGCCAATTCCAAACATAACACCTTGCGTAGCAACTAGCTGCTCGGGGGTGGTGCATGCAGAGGCAGCAAGTAGCCCAGCTCCAGAAATGACAGTTCCTACTGCACCGACCCAGCGCGTATCGAATCTTTCGATCAAGACTCCAGCCCCGACTCCGAGAATACACATTATCGCATATTGCATTGTTCCAATCCACGCCAGAGTCGCTGAGGACGAGTTGGGGAACTCGCTGATCTTGTAGACCTGCAGATATACACCATAGGAATTGACGCAGCCGATGGACATCATCATATATACAAATGAGCCAGCGACAACGAGCCAGCCTCGCACAGTATCCGCCGCAGGGGCAGCGCTCTCATCAGATACATGCTCGGCCTCGGCCGGGAGCATTTCGTTAGCTTTCTTCGACATAATACGTGTGCTGTCAGTCATGGGAAGGGTGTACGTTAGAGTTGGCCGTGAAATTGGAACAGTAAAGTTCCATTCGTCGACGGAAGCCCGCTACTTTTTATTACTGCCATCCAAGATTTCACAACTGGCAGGCGCCAGAGTTTTCTTTGCCCGCACTTTACTCGCACTATGCATGGGCGATTGCTGGTGATCAACGAACCCCGTGGAAATATAGAGCAACAATGGTAGGCAAATCTTCTAAGCAGAACGGGCTGTTTCTGGCACAGGTCAAGCATTTGTTGCTTGAGATTTGTGGTGCTGCGGCCAAGCCGTTCCAAGGGATTCCACAATTTAATGCAGCATGTTCATAAATGGTCCTACCTGATATACACCACCATGCGGCGAACTAGTATACATGACTCATATATTGATCTTTTGGCAGACTATTCAGGCAGGCTAAATCGACAAGTATCCATATATTCTAGTTTATATTATGTTGACCAACTCATACCAACATCGCTACAGTATTGCAAATACATCGACCACTGTCTATTCTCAATAGCCCCGTTATCTATGGCATACTGATCATAGATATATTCACTTTCCAAAAGCCATCTTAAATGATCTGACGAATATCGTTCGACATTGACCAACGAAGGATAATAAACAGGACAAGGCCAACTGCATACACTGCACCACTGTAGATAAGCAGCGGCATGTAGTTTGTCCCATGTCCATACACATCCAGCAGGCGGCCGCCCACCGGGGAGCCCAGCAGCATTCCAAACGAGTATGAGATAAGAATGAGACCCAGGATGCTAGGCAACCTCTTAATCCCAAACAATGTCGCAGTTACAACAGGTACCAAAGATACAATGCTACCGCTGCTAGACCCAAAAAGAAATGCGGCGACAGCCAGGACAGCCAGGTTCTTGAAAGGGAGCCATAGACCAAGTATGCTGAGTACCGCAAGGAATGTGCTGAGAAGTAGAGCATTGGTTGAACCGATAGACCCAGCGAGTGTCCCAGTTATAATCCGCCCAAAGAAGCTGCCGACATTTAAAATTGCAGAGATAACTGCTCCCCAGGATGGTTCCTGGTGGAGAACAACTACTGAGAACGACGGCATATACGCATACGGTAGGTAATACCCAGCCATTCCAACGATCCCAAACAAAAACAATATCACAAACTTGGCGTTTCCAAGCACTGTGTAGTCGATTATCTTGTCTCTAGGCGGAACATGTATCCGGCGCTTCATCAGCGGCGTAGCTGCTCCACACACAGCAATTAGGAGCAACCCGGTGATTCTTAGTGCCCACTGACGACCAAGTCTGCTGACCATAGCCCGAGTGGCGAACGACATCCACAGACCACCAATCGAACTACCAGCCACAGCAATTCCCGCTGCTAGAGGCCGGTACTTGTCCATCCACTGCAAAGGCAAGCTCATTGCAACAACCACAAGCCCCGATCCCCCGATGCCAAATATAATTCCTTGGGTGACAACAAGCTGTGTAGGCGTGGTACATGCGGAGGCGGCTAGTAGTCCGGTTCCAGCGATGATAGTTCCTACTCCACCGACCCACCGCGCATCAAAGCGCTCGACCAATATACCTGACCCAACAGCTAAAAACCCAATAGTACCAAACTGCATGGTACCAATCCACGCCAGGGTAGATGACGGAACATGTGGGAACTCGTTGATCTGGTATTCCTGATTATACACCCCATATGAGTTGACACACCCAATTGACATCATGAAGTAAATGAACGCACCAGCGACAACAAGCCAACCGCGTAGGGTGTCTGCTGCAGGGATGGCACCTGAAGGCAATTGAGTATTCTCTTCACAATCCTCGACTATAGGTTCACTGGAAAGTATCGTGGAAGACTTTGTGGAAGGCATATCTATTAGCACTGACAGTGTACTTTTGTAGGTAGGCAAGGATAGAGAGATTTGAGTGAGGCATTTTGTAGTCTACTACAAACCTATTTTATACAATAATCGCCATACATTTCGGTCTTACCAGCAACTTTCGGAGTTCGGTTTGTCAGCACATCCCTCGCTTCATGCACGAATTATTGCACCGCACGATAATTTCTGCTCTCGGATTTCATTTCATGTGTCCCCGTGCCAGTATGCAATGCGAACAATGGTACGTATAATTGTTATTTCATCGTGACAGATATTCAATAAAGCGATTTTACGAAATAAGGCGAGGCTCACTGAATCATGTAATAAAGGTGGTAAACTATACCAAGTGCCAGATTCACTTTGAATATTGGTTTAGAACGGTCAATAGTATTTTACTTTGGCTAATAGGTGCTTGGAAACAAAGATACGGAGAGTATATACAAGAGCAAGGCCAGCCCCATACAGCGCATCATTATATATTGCCAGTGATGTATAGTTGGTTCGACGCCCATATATATCAAGCAGCCTCCCAGATACTGGCAAAATTGCAAATATACCACACGAAAATGAGATGAATACAAGTCCTAGCATGCTGGAATGGCATTTGATTTCAAACAATCATGTAGCTAAAACAGGCATTGATGAAACAATACTGCCACTGCTAAGACCAAAAACAAACGCAGCCACAACTAGAGCTGCAGTATTCTTGAAGCGCAACCACAATACCAAAGTATTGAGTACCGGGAGGAATCTATTTAACAACAGAGGATTCGTCGGATCGGTGTACTGAGCAAGAATAGTAGCGAGAATATGCTCAAAGAAATTACCCGCGTTTAGTACACCCAGGATTTTTGTTCCCCAGGACAATGCCCTGTGTAGCACAACTACTGGGAACGGCGGCATATACGCATACAGTAGGTAATACCAAGCCATTCCAACGATCCCAAACAAAAACAATATCACAAACTTGGCGTTTCCAAGCACTGTGTAGTCGATTATCTTGTCTCTGGGCGGAACATGTATCCGGCGCTTCATCGGCGGCGTAGCTGCTCCACACACGGCATTTAGGAGCAACCCGGTGATTCTTAATGCCCACTGGCGACCAAGTCTGCTGACCATAGCCCGAGTGGCGAACGACATCCACAATCACCGATAGAACTACCAGCCACGGCACCGCCAGCTGCTAATTGTCAGTACTTGCCCATCCCATTCTAGGGCTCCTGCTCCTGTGGCAACAGTAGAGGCTGCGCCAACTTTACTAGGTCCCCCAAGGAAGACTGCATGTGCTTGCAAACTTTGCTAATAGAATTTACATGTTGGGAATGGCTTGAGCCATCTTGTATAGATCAAAAAGCTTTGCTCAGAGAGCTGCAATCCACGGGATTTGCTTTTCGATTCCTAGTACCAATAATAAGATGTGGAAAAGAGCATTTTAAATATGCCTCTTAATAGCCTCTGGTATATCCTTCTGGTCTGATTATCAACAAGCTTGAAAATATACGGCAATTGCTTGCAGGAGAAAACAGCACGCTTATGCTTTGATGGAGGGCCGTCCCTCAGGCACAAGTAGTCGCTGTCACGAAAGATATATTGCTGCTATTTCCATTCACGGAGAAGGTAGTGGCCGTCTATTTCATCGAAACTAAGCCTGTGGCGGTTAGTGCCCAGTGTCATGCATATCATGCAGTCTTCTCGAACATAACCAAGGTACCCTCTGTGTCCGACAAGAAGCACGCTGAAAGGGACATCGACAAGAAACTAGAATTCGTTACCAACCGTGGAGCTGGGTATTCTCAATTTAGGTTTTCAGAAAGTGAGAAAAAAGGAGCCAGTCAGCCTCGTTGAGTCTGTTGATAGGCGTATTCGGTCTGATCTTGGTGGCACAGGAGTAGTGGTGATCTTGACGTGTAGATATAGTGAAAGGAATAGAACTGGAGTGTCTACGGTCTGTACCGGGGGCCGCGCCTTCTTACAGCCATGGTCTTAGGCTCTTGATCTGCTCTGCTGGATATCCCTGGATAGTGGAGTACAACCCTCACAACTTGGTGCTCCAATGCCAACACAGCCAATTCACAGATCTAGTGTGGTAATTGATCAGACCTCTTTGCTTCGATCCACATTCGAGTCCCGTGAACGAATGGTGGAAAATAAAATAAAAAAGGCGCCCCGGAACTGCCTAAAGCGCCGGGTCCGCGGGCATTATTAACTAGTCCTGCTCTGCAACAGCCACCTCTTTATCGCTTCTATTTTTCGCCTCGCATTCTGTATTCTTAGAAAACTCAACTTTTATAATGAGTCGGTTCTTTGGCAGCAGACGCAATGCGCTTATCACCCTGGCATCGGCTGTCACTATATCACTGGTAGCCTACCTAGCATATGAGGTGTATCAGGAATCAAAGGACGAGCACGACGGCACCGACAACGACGACACTCAGCAGGACCATGCGGACGAGGCCGTGATGCTGGAGCACGTCGAGGAGGTTATCCAAATAGCCGAGTCGATGCCGACCTCGCCTGTTGCGGCATCGCCACCAAAGCTCAAGCGGCGACTGGCAATCAGCGCGCGCGGGATTCTGTTCAACTCGTCAAACCCCAGCGACAAGTGGTCAGCAGATATCGACATTAACCCACAGGCGCGCATGGCCCTTGCACGGCTAGCCAGTCTGTATGAGTTGTATGTTGTTGTGGTCGTTCGCTCCGACGATGACAAGCAGCAGATCATCCGGGCACTGGAGAATGCTGGCATCTTGGAGACAACGATCGGCGATAGCACAGTGTGGGTGGATAGCGAGTCGCAGCGCTCGTCGATTAGCGATGCGCCGTCATCAGAAATTTCGGCAATATTAAACTCGTCGAGCTCGATCCCACCGCCGTCGCCGACCCGCAGGACTGGGCTAATGTCGGCATCCAATGTGCTGTTCTGCCAGACAGAGGAAGGAAAAGCACATTTGGTCCGCCATTTGCTGACCCTCAACGGTGCTTCAAAGTTCACTCGTCCGCGCGCGCACGCCGGGTATGCTGGATATATTGATACTAACCATGACGTTGTAAACCATCTGGCAGGCGTGCTTCACAGTGTCACGCACGTCGTACCCGGTGCTCCCACGGCCACGCTCATCTCCAGGGGCGAGGTGCCTGGCATGCTGACAGCATACACAAAGACCGATGACAACCCAGCCCCTGCGGCGTCGGCCGGTCCGAGCAGCGTCTCCAAGTCTGTCGAGGTGGTCAGCGATATCGCTGAGTCGACGCTTTATCTGTAGCCAAGAATTCTAAAGACTGTTGTTTTAGTTTACTTTAAAAGATTCTGGTAGCTGTTCTCAAATGCCTCTCTCTCGTCGTCGCTGACAAATTTTGATGCTCTCCAGAACACATTGGCGGCGGCATCCAGTTTGGTGTTGTCGACCAGGAACTTGAGGTAACCCAACCACGGCTGGGTATCATGCTCGTTGAGCTGGCATGCAAGCTCATAGAGGTTCACTGAGTGCTTGGTCTCGCCAATCGGCTTCTCAAGGGCCAGGCACCGCTCATAGAACTTGAGTGTCGGGAAGGCATGCCGAATAACATTCTGGTATGCACGGCGCACGGCGTCGATATTGATCTTGCCAGTGGGCGCACCCGCCGCAGCATTAGCGGCAGCATCCTCGTCATCGCTGTTTTCCTCGTCAATGGTGACAGTGTTAATATCGGCAGCTGCGCGAAGCTGCACAGTCGGCGGCAGCTTCGCGGCCCAGTTGACGAAGCGAATCTGCAGGAATGCCTTCAGCTCGGTGCTCTCAGAATTGAGCTGGGCAACGCGCACAAAGGCAGCCAGGTACCGCGACTGGACGCGGTCTGACGACAGATCGCCAGCCTTGAACCGTTCTTCGGTCCAGTCAAGCCACAAATCCCACAGCTTGCGCGACTGCAGGTTGTGCGCTAGGGTCTCAACCTCAAACAAACGCTCTATCCGCTGCGCTGACGCCAAGCCAGATCCTGCCCTGTGCGCCTCGATTAATGCAGTAAGACGGCTGTGCCAGAGAGAGTCGGAGTCTGGGAACCGCAAGGTCGCGTCAGTCAGCCAACTCAGCCTGGTGGCCTCGTCGCCATTCATGACGTCAATATACATCAGCGCCAGCTTGGGCGTAAGCCGCTTGCTCTTGTCTTCGATGATGACAGCAAATGCACGCTCGACAAGAGCACCAAAGTACTGTTCCAGACTTTTCATAGTATCCGATGCCACCTGCCACTGCTGCAGGAACACAATGTACTTTTCCCACATCTCCGCGGTGTCGACATCCTGCAGCGCCTGCTTGAACTTGTCCACGGCCTGCCGCAACGCATCGACAAACTCGGCAGACTGAATGTTGACCGATGCCAGATGAACTGTGCTTAGATATGCACGCGCTTGCGGGTCATGAGCAAAGTCGCGGGCGATGGAGTCGAAAACCTCCTGCCGAGCCTGCTCCATATCGGAAAACTGCAAGTAGATGGCTGCAAACTGCTCGCGGAAGTCGAGGTCCTGGGGAATGGCAACAATGGCTTGGGCGTACACCAGCTTGGCCACAGCACCCTGTAGCACTGGGTTGGACTCGGTGGACATGACCTGTTGCTGCTCTTCAGTCAGAGCCTCCTCGGAGCTGCGCAGCTTGGCCAGCTCCTTTTCCTCAAGCCTCTGCACCATCGACTCGCCCTTCTCCTCGTCGAGTTCGGGCAGCACGATCATGTTGTCATCTCCATCCTCCTCCTTTTTCCCCTGTGTCTCGGCCTTTTTTTCGCTGTCGATTCCCAACATACGCCGACGAGCCTTGATCTTCTCCACCAGCATCAGCTCGAGCCTAAAGTACTCGATCCACAGCCGCTTGTCCTTGGGGTTGACCCTCAGGCCACGCTGCAGCAGCGCCCGCGCAGCACTGCCATTGACATTGACCTCAAACTCGTAGGCGGCAGCCATAATCCACAGCCTGACCTCGTATGGATGCGCCTGGATGGCCCGCGCAAACAGCTTGCTCAGCAGCCGCATGTTGCCCGTCTGCTCCTTGTTCGGGTCAACACGCGATTTGACAAACTCGATATACTGCAACCACAAGACCACATCAGCCGAGTGCCGGAACAGCGCGCGCTCAAACAGTCCGTTGATGCGCTGCTCGATCGAGTAATCGCTGATGGTGGTGCGGCCCTTGACGCCCAGGCGCTTCTTGCGCTTGCGCCGCAGCGCATCGACGTTGATCTCGTACTCGATGTAGCGCAGGAAATCAACCCGGCCCACGCCGCGTTTCTTGAGCGCGTACTCAAAGTTGGTGCGCTTCTTTACGATGCCCTTGAGCTCGACCTTTGTGAAAATTTTCTTGCGCTCCAGGTCCTCCAGCTCAGGCACCATCTGCTCGAGATGGTACTGCACAGTTTCCGCCATGGTTTGTGAATCTGATGCCGCAGACTATGTAATTGTGGAATGCAAAGAAGAAATAAAAGCCAACAAGGCAGAGAGAAGAACCGTTGCCGGCCGCAAGATCGCGTGTATAGCCACTTCAACAAAAAAAAAAAAGTCTGCCCGCCGTTGATTAGGATCTAGTTGGATCCGGAAAATGATTAGGCGAGTGATCGCAGACCGCGCCCAGTCTGCATTTAATCTTCAACCATCACCCAGGTAACTGAGGTTTACCCTGCAAACCAACGCCTACCATGAGGGAAGACAGGAGGATGGCTACCATCGGAGCCAGGCCAACCGGTACACGGCATACATACCACATACGTTACTTACGACGATGCCAGCCTGACTAATCGACCAGCCGCTAGATCAGTACGGGGCTCGTTCCACGGCCAATGATTGAACAAACCGCCACGTGATCTTCATCCTCCTCCTTACAGTTATAGTGGTTTTGCAGATCCATTTTCGTGCGACAGCAGCATCGTAGCACCCATCAGCAACTCTTTGACATCCCGCCGAACGATATGGAATACGTGGGGAGGGCAGATTCAAATGCTGGGTGTGGCCGGCCACAGAGCGTGCTGGCATCCGCTGCAGCTGCCGCCGAGTCGGCTCACCAGATGCTGGAAACGCCGCACTGTAACCCAGAATGCATGGGCCAGTCACCAATAGTATATCGGCATTTGGGCCATTTCTCGCTTCCCCACACACCCACTGCCTCAAGCCCGTCCGCCTTGCCCGTCAAGCAGGAGTTCGCAATTCCCGATTATATGAAGATAGCTGATGCAAACAATTAGATGGCCCCGTCTTTCCTTTTCCCTCCTCCCCACCAACTTTTTTCTCCGCCCAGACTTTTCCCCCTCTTCTCCTTGACGTCCCTCCTTTCCATCCCTTTTTCCGTGTATATTTCGCGTAATTTTATTTCTTTCCTCTTATTTCGGTAACTCTGAACGCCCTGTTATCCATCACTAATCATTACTCACGCACGCAAGGGCATCACAACCACCTGCCTCAAAGCCCGATCACTTACATAAGTCCGCCAGATAGACTGTGGTTTGCCTGCGTGGTTGCCGCTGCTGCATCATCACACGTAAATTATTTATGACATGGACGCTATACCACGCAGCGCCGCAATGTCGCCACCATCGCCATCTGAGGACCCGCCGTCATCTACAGAGCAGCCCAAAAAGCGGGAGCAAGTGAAGAACGCATGCGTTAATTGCCAAAAGGCGTGCAAAAAATGCGACTCTGGGCGGCCGTGCCAGCGGTGTATCAAATACAACCTGGTCGACACCTGCGTGGACTCGGTGCGCAAGCAGCGGCGAAAGGGCATAAAGCGTGGGCCGTACAAGAAGCGGAAAAAGGAATCCGACCAGGTGTCGTCGCAGTCAACACCACAGCCCACCCCGCCGCAGTCCGCCGGCCCCTCGTCGCAGCCGTCGCGTGGCAGCCGTGTGACAAAAAACAAACGCTTGTCACGGTCGCTATCAACTTACGGACGCCACTTTACGCCACGGGTTCTTGGACCTGGATCCATACCGATTCTGCACAACGACGAGTACGAGGAAAGTAGCACTGATGAGACAGAATCACTGCAAAGCAGCCAGATCGCCTCGTTCGATGCGCTCTCGCTCTCCCCACCCTTGATGACCGCCCCGCAGCACCAACAAATTTTTATTCCTGCAAATCCTCCAGCCCAAAGCAGTAGACATGAACCACTGCCACACACTCAGAGTCAGACTCCCTACTACCAGTTTCAACAGACGCGCGAGCCCATTCGCCTGCCGCCCATCGCGTCGTTCGACCAGGCGCACCCGGTCATACAGCCCCCCACAACCTCGTCTCTGCATATTCTCACGCACGTCGCGCTTAGCTCTTCACCTCCTGCTGTGCCCGCTCGCCCACCTTACGCCTTACCACCGCTCCCGCTGCCACCACAAATTCCGGGACCAACCACTCAACCTATCCCGCCCCATTTCCCGCCACCCGACCACCCCGACCACTCCGACCCGCAGGATCCGCGTCGATATACGCAAATGAAGAGCTCGCCACCTTCTCCATCCTCGCCTGATGCTGAAACACACATCCACCGGCTATCGCAACAACTTGGAAATGTGCATATCGGCCAGCAGTCACACACAGAGGACAACGATGAACACGCGAACACACGTGCTATCACCAGAACTCTTCCATCGGCGAGTTCGAATTTTCGGGCTGGCAACGCTGACGCTACACAGACAAACGACTACTAACCTGCTTAATTTATTTTCTCGCGTAATGAACATTCCACCACTCTTGCAGTTTTCTACTGGGTGTCATTGCCACGGTATTGGCATAGAAATGGGTGTGAAGCGCGGCAGCCTCTGCCTAATGCCGACAGCTGGTGTGGACGCCGCGGTCGGAGCCCAGATGCAAGGGAGACAATTGGGGATTTGCCATTGGTACGAGATGGACTCTTTCGAGTACAGATTTTAAAAGGCGAGAATCAGAAATCGGCGGTTAACCGTCCTGAACGGCGTTCATGGTGTAGTCGGCTATCACGTATGCTTCACACGCATAAGGTCTCCAGTTCGATCCTGGATGAACGCAATGGTTCTTTTTTCTTGTTTTGCCACCAGCCGATCCGGCTCCTTTTTACCCGGGATCGTTGGGGGCGCTAGTGGGGTTGACATCCCCGCAGACGTGTGCAACTGACACCTTGCCTCTGCCTACTTTTTTTTTCTCGATCGATTCTTCTTGAGGCCAGAAATGACAGCCCTGATGCCTGTGGCAGCCCTGACAACTATGTATGCCCCAACGTGTCAGGGCAGACATATATCGCCCGCATGTCTGCTATGTACACCGCCTGCTTTATAAGCTCGCACATGCGCAGCAACATTTGCCGGCTTTCGCAGTATCCACAACTACTATCTATCTCAGTTTCTTATTTCGTTCTTTTTTAGCGCCAGCACCACACAGCCACAATGTACACCTGCCCTTGCTCAGGCTGCAGCCAGCTCTTCGACACCCCCATCAAGGTGATCGAACATGTGCGCACAGCTCACTTTTACCCCGACATTAGCGAGTTCTGACCAGCTCATATAGACGCCACATATAGACTTCCTCAATCTCTAGATACACACTTCATTCTCTAAATATACAATTCAACTTTGCTCAGTAGACACACCATTAATCAGCCAGCACACCTACAGTCTAGAAACAGGTGTTTTGTTTGCATAACCACTGACTACTAAACAGCAACGGCCATGTCGGGTAGGAAAAAATCGGACCATGGTCGTCTGCCAGTCATGGTAATTGGCAGTGGGTCCACTGTGTTGACATTGGAGCTCTAGACTACTCTTGTGCCGCCATGCCAACGCCCAAACCACATGAAATTGGATCCCAAGCTGGCCAGGCTATTTCATGTTCTTCACTCTGTCTTTCATATTACATTTACTCACTCTACATATAAACTCGTAACTATGCATTTGATCCCAAAGGTTAACACCACTCACTACACAATCTGAATCCGCAGAATTGTCTCCTTATTCAGTGGGCTCTGCAGCTACTTTGTCCAGTGCACCGTCGTCAGTATGATCATTGCCCGGACTACTGTCTTGCACATGGTCTTTCCAAAGTGCCCACTCAGCAAGAGCGTGTGGCTCATCAACACCACACTCGGCATATCTGAAAACCAGCCAGGTATGAGATCGCAGCCTCCAGCTCTTTGGGATGGAGGAGTGGCACCATGGCCCCATGAAAACTGCCCACGAACAGCCGCAGCGAGAGCCTGCTGTCCTCTTGTCTCTGCTGACTCAACCTCTGGCCACAACTTTTGACACGGATTCCGATAGAGCTTCCGTCGATGTAGATCATGGCGTAGCACACAGATGGTCTTGGTCCTGGTCCAATACTGGCGCACGGATACGCAAAAACAAAAGCAAACCGATTTGCAATGCGCATTGCACCTCCTATCGCCGGAAGACCACCGCTTGCAGATGAGGCACCTGTATGCTGCCTGCAACACCGCCAGGCTGTGCATAAGCTCATGCGACTTCATGTGCAACTGCAATATTGCAGTGTCGCATTGATTTCTGCGGTCCGCTAAGGCTGCCTGCCACTTTGGGGAGAGATAGGCAGGACCGTGCAGCACCTTGGGAGCGCCTGCCATCGGCTCTTTATTAAACTGCTGCTGCCCCTCTCCTTTGCACAGTCCCTAGCTCCCTAACCCCTGCCCACTAGTCTTGTTACATTTTATTGCTCCTCTATGCCATTCTTGAAGAGCGGGATATACCATGGGCCACGGCTATCTGACGAACAGCGGATACAGGTAGGGGTCGGCAGAGCCATGCATGGAAATGAACGGAGGTGCAGGCATCTTATCTGAGGAAACCTTTGCCTGTTTCTGTAGACGGCCACTGCATTAAGGCTGCACCTGGATCCTGTGGGCAGCGGAGATAGAGCTATCATTATCGCCGGAATATGCTGTTACAGCCTGACTCTCTTGCTGGTGCTGTATTGCTGGCTCAATTACAGCTACCACCCTATCCGGGCAAAGAATGTGCGGCTTGCCACAGTCATGTACATCACAGGCCTGCTCTGGTTTGTGGCAGACTTGCCAACAAACGGCCACGTCAATATTGTCGGCTCCTGGACGATATGCAAGCTGTGGGCAATCTGGGGCCGTGCGGCATTGGTATACGTGTCATCGTGCTGTATTCTAATGCGTGCATATGCGCTTGACCTGGTATTCAATCGCAAGCAGCCATATCGTGGGTGGGCGGTCCTTGTGCCTATCATCATCATCGCAGTGGTTGTTCTCTCCTACTGCATCACGGGCCAGCTAGTTAGTGACGACCTGACAGTCGCATTCATTCCGTCGCTGCAGCTCTGCTACTACAGCGATGCCTTCCGGTATGCAAGTCTGTCGATTGTGTGGCTGGTCTGGCTAGTTATTCTGTACTACACCATTCGGATTCGCAGAATCACATCCTCGTTCAACGAGTTCCGCAACTACCTTGCGCAGTGCATCATTGCATTCCTGCTCATTGCCGAGACCACGGCACTGCACATTGCATTCCCGAGGTACCCGCTTAACAAGACTGTTCGTGTTGTGAACACGGCGTTCGACATATTCATCAGCAGTGCCTGTATCTGGATTGTCCTCGCGTACCCAGCATACAAATGCCTGTTCGATCGTGGGGAGTACCTCAACCAGTGGCTCTGGAAGCTGCGGGATGACGGGCTCCAGAAGGCGTACGGGGTGGAATCGAACGAGACGTACCTGGTTGGACAGATACAGTTTTCCTCGACTGCCCAACTGCACTCTGACTACAAGCGGCAGCTTTTGTGAGTCGCAACTATAAATATATGCTGTACATGTTTTATAGAGAGCATGATCCAGCCCAATGAGGGACATTGCGATTGGAAATAGGCAGGTGCGATCAATCAGTTCATCTCACTTACCCTTTCGGGTATTCTGTGACAACATGTGTTCATATAAAGTCCACAGGTTTCATATGGCAATGCAGTGTTGGGTCAGTGCACAGGTCGCTCAGGGATATCATCTAGTCACACAGGAGATAGATTCCCAAATAAAACCTGGCGATTGAGGCTGTCTGATCTCTAGCATGTCGCTGATATCAAGCACAGCACACAGCGTGAATGTTTGGGAGACGTATCCTGATGAGAGCGCCGTTGAGAGCGGCATAGCCACTGTGTGTATATAATAGGTAGCTATTATTTTCTTCAAATTCTAACGAACTGGCGCGGACAATAGCTTGGACTGTGTCTTTCTGGGGCTTTAGCTCATCTGGGAGAGCGTATGACTGAAGTTCATAAGGCACCGTGTTCGATCCACGGAAGCCCCACTAGTATTCTTTTTGCCCTCTTTTCCTTTTTACATTGTGTATCGCTGTTACCGCCTAGAGGGTTTGTGACAAATAACTTTATTTTTCTCAAAGAATATATCGAGACCTGCCGCCATTGCCCATTTCAGATATGGATGCGAGCCGTACCGGCTCAGAGCTCATATCGCTGTATCCGTATGGGAGATGATCTACACCGCTCACGCTGTCTGTTTGTTGCAGAGCCGCTGAAGAGGCTAGGCTCCCTGGCTGGTGTTCCAAGCAATAGCTGTGCTCATCATTGGCGATATGAGATAGTGGCTGATGAGCAACAGACGTCTCTTTGACAGTATCCACCAGAGATCCATGCTTGAACTTCGAGTAGCCTGACCTGCTGTTCTGCATGATCGGTTCCATTGCATATTCGTTTCGCAGGCCATCCCGCGACAGTTTATCGAGCCACTCTTCGAGGTATTCGTCGCGACGCAGGATGCAATTTATAACCGGATAGCCAATTAGAATCCAGATGGCAACGAATCCTGTAGCAAAGTCGAACGCAGCCGCAGTACCCCTGATGCTTCTGCTCAACGAATGCTTGTTATTAAGGACCTGGACCAGTGTGGTCTCGAGGTCTGTCGAGATGCTTAAGACAGCAAAGAAAGCTGACTCGCGGAACTCATTGAATGACGAGTGGATATTCCGAATCTTGATTGTGAGCGCAGCAATCACCACGCTCAGACACCAACGAATGGACATGCAGGCGTAGCGGTAGTGTGTAATGTAGTGGCAAGTCTTGAAAAAGTCAATGTACTTTATCGTATTGCTCTCGTCCACTGCCTGGCTCACAATGCACAGCACAAGGACTGAGCAGTACATTGCAATGAGTGGAGCCCAGTACCGCAGCCCACGGTTTGTTTTGCGTTGGTTAAAAATTCTGTCCAGCGAATAGATCCGGAAAATGACAGTGCATGAAAAGACATACTCGAAGGCAAGGTTGACCCAGATACCCCACACCTGGCATTCGCGCCAGATCCCTTTGTTTTCAATGAGTCCGTTGCACACGCAGCTTCCAAAGAACCAAATTACAGCCGACAGATACATGACCGTTGTCAAGGGAAGGTTCTTTGCGCGCAGAGGAGGGAATTTCCGGTTGAGCCATGCGAAGACCAAAGCAGCAGCCGTTATGGCGTAGAGTGCTAAACCAGTGTACAGAATAGCCATGTCCGAAGGACCGATGGGGTCAGCAACTGGGCGCGGCTTACCAGGTGTGGGTGTCCCTGACCACGCCCTCGGGTCAAAGGTTTTATGTGGAGTAGTATACACGGATGCCATTAACTAGTAATCCAGAATAGCGATAATGCAACAAGAACGGTTCGAAACAGAGAGGGGAAGCAGCGTCTACTCTGCTGTTCCAGATTATTTTCGGCATTTTTCTAGGCGTTGGTCCGATCGACACTTGCTCGGAATAAATGTAGCCATCTATGCGCTTGGCCACTGCCCCTTTGCTTGGTGCCACGATCTACAACTGGTATGTACTTTCCAGCATGATGGGCAATGTCGATCTCAATACATTGGGACACGCCGTTGCTGGTTGGTGCAAACAGCAATGCTGCTGGCCGTAAGGGATTTCGGTGCTGCCTTCTCTACAGCTTGAAATGAATCTCCAAGTATTATAATGTATTGCACAGCGTCTTGTCCTCAAATAAACCCAGCTTAGACAGCAGCAATTCCACGCCGTGCGTTAGTAATGTACTTGTTCAGATTGAACGCCTCGGGTTGCCACTCGCCGTTGAAGATACACAGCACCTTCATCATGGGGTGGTAGTCGAGGTCAGGCAGCAGCTTGGGTGTGATTAGGAAGTATTGCGACGACCCCCTTTTGCAGGCTGTATCAACAATCTGGCGGTGAATCAGGCGCTCGTTGCGTTGGTCCATGCCCTGGTTGATCTCGTCGACGACACGGAACGGTGCAGCCACCAGGGCCTGAAGCGATTGCAAGTACAGGATTGTTGAAACAGCACGTTCGCCACCCGACTGGCGGTGGTTGTTGAGCGGCTTGAGCGGCTCATTGCGACGGAACGAGACCATGATCTCAACACCCCAGTTGTCATAGTCCTCGTCGTCCTGCGGCGAAGCACTGTCTGGTTCCTGGCCATTGGCGGCAACTGCTTCGGCAATGATGCCGTCGCCAACCCGCTTCAGGCGCACCTCGCCCATGCAGTCCATGCGATCAAACATTTGCTGGAATGTCGCACCGATCTGGCGGACCAGTCTTTCCAGCGGCTGCTCCCACTGCTCCCTCAGCCGCTCCTTCTTCTTGCGCACCTTGCTAAGCTCTGCTTCAGCCTTGCGCAGTGTGTCGTGCATGGCCTGGAGCCGCTGCTTGCGCTCCTCGTACTGCTCCATAACACGCGCTGTGAGACCACTGTTTGACGCAAGATTGAGGCGCTGCTGGCATGTAGACAGCTCGATCTCGAGATCCTCAAACGACGCATCCCGCCGCTGATTCTGCAGATCACGTACAGCCTGGCGCTCGTCGTCACTCATTTTCTCCGTGAGGCTCCGCGTCTCCTCTAGGCAACGTTTGGCATGTTGCTTGGCCTCCTCATAGCTGGCGTTGGCTTCATCGAACTGGCGCTTGGCATCTGCGATGGCCTCCTTGTATCGCTCGGCTTCGACTCTAAGCAAGCGCAACCGAGCCATGTCGCTGTGGCCCGACAGGCTGACGGTGGCAATTTCATGTATCACTGAAGCTAGCTTGTCGACAATTTGAGCAATGCTGGCGATGGTTTCAGCACGGCGCCGTGCATTCTCGTGCTGCATCTCAGTGATCCGTCGGCGCTCTTGTTCAGCCGCTGTACTGGTGCCCTGTGCGTCACGCCTCTCCTCTTGTATCATGTTTGTCAGCTGTGCTGACTTCGTCTCGATCTGGAGCCTTTGTGTCTCCCACATACTGACCTCCTTGTTTTGGCGATCGCGCTCCTTCCTTAGCTCCTGGCCTTTGCTTTCTACCTCGCGGTGTTTATCGCGCACCTTGCGGTCCTTGATGCTGAGCTTCTTCATCTTCTTCTCATTCTCGGTCAGCTGGTCACGGAACTCATCCATCTCCTTCATGAGCCGGGAACGTATTGCCTGGACCTCCTCTGTCTCGCCAGACGACAGGAGACGCGCTTGCGGCTTGATCCGCGCTGTCATCACAGTCGATGAGTGGGCACCGTAGCGGCCACGGGTGATGGTATACTTTGTGGCATCGGCGACATATTCCTTGAATGCACCCTTGCGCTCGATTGCCTCGTTGTCTACACGTCCGAGGGCGACTGGCACCTCATGGATGTTGTCCTTGTTGCATAGCGCTGCCAGCACCGTGGGGTGAGCCTCAATAAAGTCGATCGCGTAGCCGTCGAACCCAAGCTCCCGGATCGTATCACGAGGCAGCGGAGGGTTGAAGTCGCTCAAGCTCTTGTGGTAACTCACGACATCGATTCTGAGCTTCATACGGTCTATGACCTCCTGCGTGAACGTATAGTAGTCATCGTCGCATTGCGTGACAAACGTGCGCAGCGAGCTCATGGTCACAATGCTTTCGATCACTCGCGCGTACTGGGGATTCTGCACAGATGCTTCGAGGCAGATAGGCGTAAATACATGCTGCTTGAATTTGCTGCGGTTGGCCTCAAGCCACTCCAGCGCCTTAAACGTGTCCTCGCTGAAGCTGCGCAGGTTGCTGCGCCGCCGCGCGACAACATCGTCGAGTTTGCGCAGCTCCTCGTCGCGCAGAGCCAAATCCCTGTTCATCTGCCCACCACCCCGCATCAGCTCTCGCTGTTCGTCCTGCAGCTGCTGCACCTCGTTGTTCATTTCCAGTATCCGCTCGCGACATGCCGCAATCTGGCGCTTCAGCTCCTCTGTCTCGCCCTGGGGCTTTTCTGGCGGATGGCTTGCCTCGAGCAGTGATATCTGCTCGCGCATCTTACGGATTTCCTCACGCCGCCTCTGCGCACGCTTCTTGAGTTCCTCAAATTCATTTTGCAGGTCGGTTTGTGTTTTGTCGAGTCGCTCCAGCTGGTTGAGCTGGTGGCGGGCTTCCTTCTCGAGCTCGTTGCGCTCTTCCTGCTTGCGGCGACGCGTATTCTCGGTACGGGCAATCTTGCCATCCAACGTCTTGATCTCGTCTTCAGCTGGCCCAGGCTGGTTGCGCACTTCCATGTAGTTGGTATGGGCGCGCCTGCGCTCCTCCTTGCGTCGATCGTGCCCAGCCTTGGCCTCGGTGTATTTTACAACCGGTATGAGTGCAGTAAGTACGCGCATCTGGGACTCTGCTGCCTGCCGCTCTTGCCACCGCTGCACATCACGCTCTAGCACATCGTTCTGCTTGCGCAGTGTCTCGGTGTCCTGGCGGAGCCGCTGGATCTCAGTCAGTTTTTGTCGCTCTTGTGTGCGTCTCTCGACAATTTTCTTTTGCAAGTCCCACAGATCATCTCGACCCAGCGCCTTTTGCGTCTCCTTGAGGAGCTCCTGTGGCGACATCTTTGAGAACTCCACCACCCGGTCCTGCGGCAGAAATTGGCACAGGTTGTTGACCTGGATATGCATCGACTTTGTCATACTGCTGACCTCGCTGAAAGTTGCCGCTCTGCCATTAAGCTTCCATGACGACATGTTGTTCTGGTGGTTGATATCGCGCCGAATCCGCACCGGACCACTTCCATCTTTGCCAGCCAGCGTAATCTCGATTGACCCTGACTCGTGCCCGTGCTTAACGTACTCGCTAATATCCTTGGCACGACCTAGGACCGAAGGCTTTTCGCCAAGACCCAGCGCTATAGCGCACACAATCGTGCTCTTGCCAGTACCGTTGGGGCCAATGATCATGTTGAGGTTTGGTCCTGGCGACACCTCGATGCGGTCGTATGTGACAAAGTTGCGAAGGCTTATATGCATGATTGACCCGGCGCGGTACTCGTCAGGACTATGCTGTGCATTGACCAGCCTGCTGCCTGTTTGGTTTGGTGCAGGTGAGTCGGTGTCAGAGCCCACGTCATCCGCAGCCTCGGACTCTGCTGTCTCGTAGCTGCTAGAAGACGATAGGCCATTCAGGTCCCCCTTGGCATATCGCACGCCGTTGGTGGTCCCCTGTTTGTTTGCTGAGCGCCGTCCGCTCATTGTGTCAGAATGTTGAATAATGTAGCTGGTGCGAAAGCAAAGAGCGGATTTTTTTCTCACAAAGCAACGCGAAAACCAGGCTAACGCGCGCGTGTGGTTGATGGATCAAATTTAGCTAAGCCACATAGAGTTTAGCTGATCTGATCTGGTCTGACCGAATCAGCCCATGCAACGACTGACGATGGCCTTGGTGGTTGCATCTCGCTATGGACATTATCCACACACTTCCCAGCATTTCCCGCTGATGCTACTGGATAATATAGCAGGTGATGTCGCCAGGGCGTGTCACTCCAGCTGAAATCTCAAGAGAATTTATTCAACAAACGTTCAGCAGTCGAGATAGTCCGCAGCCATCATCAGCTCCAGAGATATTTCAAGGTCAAATTCAAAGTCTGGCACTCGCTCGGTTGCACCCTCATCGGCGTACCTGTGTTTGTAAAACAGGTACTGGCACACCTTTTCCAGCACCTGGCCCTTAATTTCTGGGAATCTGATCTCGCTGGTCAGTGCCTCAGTGAACCCACCCGTTGACATGTCGAGCATATTCATTATAGTAGCCGATTGCTTGGCAACCGCCTTGTCAATAATGAATGAGAAGCCATCGCCGCTGGTCAGCTTCACAGTGGGGGATTCTTCAGTACCAGACATTGTGGAAAGAGGTATGTGTGGAATATGTTTATTACTGCTGTCAGGCGGTGCAGCCTGCACGCACAGAAAAGGGGCTCACAGGTAGCGAGGTTTAGCTATGGGAAAAGTTGATCACACGCGCTGCTTGTAATTGGGCCTATCAATGCACTTGTCCTCAGAGAATAACGCACACATAGAGGCAGGCATTCTGTGCAGATTTTGCGCCATCGACGATATTAGCGTTGAGGAGGAAAAGTCCGACGACCCATCAGAAGCTGGCAGAGGCCTTCCATCAACATTACTGATGGACAAGCTGTTCGATAGCTGAGGCAGAGATTGATCACAATCTTTTGTTCTGGCTTTGCTGCATCAACGCTAATGATAATCAAGCCATCCTGTTGACCCCGAAGCAGCAGCACACTTCAACACCATGATGACAAGCCAACTGCATGTATTTTCAGATACCTTGGGACTAGCCCGTCCTCATTTTCTCCTCCGTAGCTCTTGCTGCTCTGTTTTTAATAAGGGATTGAGAATATTTATCCACATTGCTGAAGGTTTACACGGCTGACCATAGGTAATATGTCTCTCATTGAGCCAATTGAAGCAGGCTCGTTGTCGATCGGTATATAGTCTCTGCATTCGGTCAATACGCTGTTTTTGAAACACAGCTTTATTACGAAACTACCACTAAACGAGTTTAATTCCTCTCATAGAAACTCTTCAGCCCCATGAAGCCCTCGTAGCTATGAGCATCCTCTCCGAGAAGCTCTTCGAAAGTGTCGACCCAGTTGTAGGTGTGGAAGTTTTCCATTCTCTTGTCTGGAAGTCTCTCATCGAGCCCAGTATCAGACGGCTTTTCGACTGAGAAAAGAAGCAGATACATCTTGCGAGGCATCGACTTCAAAAGCTTGGGGCAGCCCGCCGAGAGGAGCTTCAGAAATATGTCTTCATTTGCCATCCAGAGTTCCCGGGCTTCAATCAGCGAGTTGCGTCACTATCTCGATGCCACGTTTTATCCATGGTATCCTTCAGACTGATCGCTTTTGACGAAAGCCTCTGGTAGATTTGCTTGAAGATCACTAACAATAGCGACTCCAGACCATCGGCAAGCAAGCGGCATCTCATTTCGTGCAGAGTTCGCCTTGAAGTTATCCAGCACGTCGTCAACCAACGAGTTGCTGATTCTATCAAATAGGGTTGGTCTATCGATTTCGGCGAGAAGCTCGTCCAGCGCACACGTCAGCATGTCAGCAGAAAGCACTTCCCCCATCTTCCTGCGTCTCTGGGCAAGTGCTCCTGATTTGCAGCTGATGGATTTGCGCAACTCGCCTTCAGACGTACATTTTTTGGACATGAACTGGACAGTTTTGCAACGCTTGTTCCTCGAAGCATTATCCATGGAGGTGCCCTATATATCCTCAATATATAATATTAGTATACCAAGCATCAATGGTGGTATAGGAATAACCCTACCATATCTACATAGGCAAACAAAATTATGTAGTGCATACCGTTTCTGCAGTAGATTGGAGTGTTTGTTGAAGAGAGCGCTTCGTTGAATCGTTGAGATTATCCCAGAGCTTATATCAACTCTACAGGTGCACTATCACTTACTGCTGCAGCAGAGCACCTACCCATGGCGTTTTTGAGGCGCACCAAATTTCCTGGGGCGAGAGAAGCGCCAGACGCCACCTGCGTGAAAAACGTTTCGGCGGTATAGTAGCTCATCTTGAAGTAAATAAAATAAAACAACGAAATGCAACAAAAATAGGCCAGTGAAGGTAAGTCAATTGGTGAATATCAATGCGAAGAAATGCGAATAAAAGAAAATGAAAAGGGAGTAAAGAGCCAAGCTGTTTACTCAAAGTGGGGTTAGTTGCATTAAAGCACTAATTACTTCTGGGTGATCACAGTAATACTAGCCCTTCAAGAGCATCTCAGCGAGCAACATGTCAGCCATTTTGAAACGGGTGCGCCAACAGTACATGAAAGCCACGTAACGCCAAATGGCTCGGGGAATGCACAAGCCAGCGGCACAAAACAACCTGAGAAGCATGAGCGCCTAGACACATTTTACTTCTCGTGACAACTGCACCTCTGACATAGGCCCAGCATGATCTGTCGCTCTGCAGGCGTCAAAAAAGCAGTGTGCTTGCCGCAGGTGACCTGGGCAATTTATGCCAGTCCAGCAGTGCCATTCACATGCGCTAGGCGCAGATAGGAGAGGTAGGAGTATATTACGTTTAATGCACTTGGGGGTTTAGGAGGAGCGGAGAAAAATTTGCCAACTCAGAGAAGCGATTCACCAAGCGAACACCGAACGAGCGAGCAGCCAACGGCCACCGTCTGGCGCAGGGACTCGGGGTCGCCCAGCGCAGGGTTGACCTCGACAAGATCAAGGGACACCAGGCATCCGGTCTCGGCGACAGCTTCGCAGATATAATGGCCCTCACGGAAGGTCAGGCCGCCGCGCACGGGGGTTCCCGTAGCAGGCGCAACCGACGGGTCGAGGGCATCGACGTCGAAGCTCATGTGTACCGGCAGCGTCCGGTCCTTGTTGACGTGGTCCAGCGCCATCTCGACGACCTTGCCGATACCGTGACGGTCGACATCGTGCATGCTGAAGGCCTTGATGTTGTGCTTGCGCAGAATTGCCTTCTCAGTAGCATCGACGTCGCGCAGGCCAATGTAGACGAGGCGGTCCTTACGGATGCACGGCTTGATCCAGTCAAACGGACTCTCAGCATCGCAGATGCCGAGGACAAATGACAGCGGGCAGCCATGCAGGTTGCCAGACTCCGTCGTGTCAGGTGTGTTGATGTCCGCGTGCGCATCGACCCAGATCACGCACAGATCATCGCCATACACCGACGAGCTGCCCACCAGGGTGCCCATGCCGATCGAGTGGTCGCCGCCCAGAGTCACAGCAATGTTGCCCTTCTCGCACTGGGCGCGCACCTGCTCGGCGACGCGGCGTGCAGCCATCGACACATAGCGTGGGTTCTTCATCTTGCCGATAGGCGGATCATCGGCCGGCTTCATGGTCTGGTACTTGTCCATGCCATCGCTGAGCTCGATGTTGTAGCCCATGTCCTGGATCTGGTCGAGAACGCCAAAGCGCATCATTTCGACAGGTCCGTCGTCGACGCCGCCCTTGGGCTGCCCGCCGCTGAACGGCACGCATGTGATGCCCACGGTCTTGGGGTTCTTGAGGAACTTGGTGCGCGCAGCCATCAGGCTGGCATCAGTGGTGTTGTAGTCGACAGGAGCCATTATATGTGAAGAATTCAGTGGATGGGTAGAGTTCAGAGAAAGAAAGAGGTGTGCTTGAGTTTCTTGGATACCGGATGTCTAGCTGGGAGGGAGAGACGGTTTTTAAGTATTGGGCTTCTTGTAGTAGACGGCTGCTAGTGTTTGTTTAGGCAGGACTCAATAACGCTTTTGTTGGGGACAGAAGACCGTGCCGGCTTGTCGGAAGTTGCGACCAGAAAAATAAATGGACCGATACGTTGCGACCTGGTTGGCGGGGAAGATGCTCGGCAGAGGGGGGAAGGAACTGACGACAGACTTACCGTTTCAAAAGAAATATGAAGAGAGATGCTGCGCTGCTGTGTTTTGCGATGAAACGAGGTTTGGAGCGGGCAGGCTACCCCCCTTTTATACTTTTCAGGGATGGGCACATCACAGTCGTGCCAGCCGCACACACACGCATGTAGCTGGGCAGAGCGTGTGGGAACAAAATGCCAATTTGCGCACCTGCCGCTGAATGACCACCAGCCAATTATAGTGGTGTTTCCCCTGTGCCACGTGAACTGCAGCCAATCAGAGACCAGAGATCACCCGTGATGCGGTTCGCACAAAATAGTTTCCCGCCTCCAGAGCCTACCGTGCTGGATAGTACTACGCCATGCACTGCGTTTTTGCCCGCCCAGCTCTTATCGATGTAGTCGCAAACTCGGAAATGCCGAAGCCACAGAATCGCACTGCACGTCACAATGGGGGCCCAGCCTACCTGCAGTAGAGATTGAAGGTGATTGCATTTGATACGGAAAAGTATAATCAGGAAGGAAGGGGTAGGATGATTAGCAATGACCTCATGCAGCAGCATACGTGGCACGCTCCATGGGAAGGCAAAAGCTCGGGCCTAAGCGCCGATCTTGGCGTTGTACGCTGCCAGCTCCTTGTCGAACTTGGCCTTGGCCTCCTTGGCCCGCAGCACATACGGCGCCTTCTCTGCATCAGACAGCGACCTCCACTGGGCCGCCACCGTCTTTGCCTGGGCGCTCATTTCAGTGATCCCCTGGACAGGCAGTGACTGCGACAACTTCTCAGAAGCATACACGATGTATGACGTTGGCGGGCGCTTAGGTGCGAACGGGTCCTTAAGCAGAGTCATCCGCGACCCCTTGCCCTCCTTGGCTACCGCTGCGTTGATACGGCGGCGGCGCTTGTTCTCAAGGTCAACCAGTTTGCGGTCCACTGTAGCCCACCATTGGCGCAGCTCCTGCTCGTACTTCTTCTTCAACTCGGTCTGCTGGACTTGGTATTTCTGCTTTTCAGCATCGCTCAGTGCCCGCCATCTCTGCGACGCCACGCGGGTGATCTCGGCTATGTTCACAACGTTGGACTGGTCCTTCTTCAGGTCAGCCGTCACTTCGTTGATGAAGATAGCAAACATGCGCGCTGGGCCCTTGGGCAGCTTCACCAGTGCCTTCTTCGAGCTGAGCTGCTCTACATGGGCGGTAGCATATCAGTCACCTGATTGAAACAGGGGTGCGCTCTCAGTGCACATTACGCAGGCTCTTAATCTCGGAGTTTGAACAAATTACTTACTCTCCAGAATTGCGGCCTTGGACGGCGGCCTGGGCTCCTTCTTTGCGGGCTTCTTCGCAGTTTTCTTCGCGGGCTTCTTCACAGCCTTCTTAGCTCCAGAACGCGTCGCACTAGCGCCAGGTTGCTGCCAAAGGGCCGACTGGCTGAATGCGCGCACTGACGGAACGAACGAGACCACACGCGAGGAAATGAGGTTACAGAACATGACTAGAGAGCAGTTTGTTAATAAAAAAGTTATGTGCAAGAGTAAATTGCGAAGAAGAAACACGCGTTGCTGCAGAAAACCTGCATGCTAGGCCAGACACACGCAGCAATTTAGTCACGTGTGCAGGATCGGCCTTGCTTGAAAATTTTTCGTAGCAAAAAACGAGCGCCAGCACACGTCTATTTTTTGACACGCTTCAGCCAATATTCAAGTTATTTGACACATTTCACACACTAAACATGGTCAAGCGGGAAGCAGGAGGCAAGGTTACAAAGCCCTCGAAAAAGACGCCAGTCAAGGCGGCTGTGAAGGCAGTAGCGGCTAAGACAAAGGTGCAGGCTGCAAAAGCCAAGGCTGCCGATGACATCGACGATATTTTTTCGTCGAAGCCTGCTGTTGCTGAAGCAGCTACTGTTCCGGCCAAGCCAACCGAACCCACACTGGCACCCGTCGTAAAGGATAAGAAGAAGAAGGCTGTCCAGGTCGTGGATGCCTCTGCTACAGCAAAGCCGATAGTGCCTCATCAGAAAAAACCGGCGGACGACCTCTTCGGCGACTCGCGTGGAGCCAACTCAAAATATACAGACGACGGCATGCGCGTCTTTTACATGGACGATCTGCACATTGGTGAGGGTGAGGGCGATACCGATCTGTGCCCCTTCGAGTGCGATTGCTGTTTCTAGTTGCAAAAAATAAAAAGAAATGCTAGTGGGGCTTCCGTGGATCGAACACGGTGCCTTATGAACTTCAGTCATACGCTCTCCCAGATGAGCTAAAGCCCCAGAAAGACACAGTCCAAGCTATTGTCCGCGCCAGTTCGTTAGAATTTGAAGAAAATAATAGCTACCTATTATATACACACAGTGGCTATGCCGCTCTCAACGGCGCTCTCATCAGGATACGTCTCCCAAACATTCACGCTGTGTGCTGTGCTTGATATCAGCGACATGCTAGAGATCAGACAGCCTCAATCGCCAGGTTTTATTTGGGAATCTATCTCCTGTGTGACTAGATGATATCCCTGAGCGACCTGTGCACTGACCCAACACTGCATTGCCATATGAAACCTGTGGACTTTGTATGAACACATGTTGTCACAGAATACCCGAAAGGGTAAGTGAGATGAACTGATTGATCGCACCTGCCTATTTCCAATCGCAATGTCCCTCATTGGGCTGGATCATGCTCTCTATAAAACATGTACAGCATATATTTATAGTTGCGACTCACAAAAGCTGCCGCTTGTAGTCAGAGTGCAGTTGGGCAGTCGAGGAAAACTGTATCTGTCCAACCAGGTACGTCTCGTTCGATTCCACCCCGTACGCCTTCTGGAGCCCGTCATCCCGCAGCTTCCAGAGCCACTGGTTGAGGTACTCCCCACGATCGAACAGGCATTTGTATGCTGGGTACGCGAGGACAATCCAGATACAGGCACTGCTGATGAATATGTCGAACGCCGTGTTCACAACACGAACAGTCTTGTTAAGCGGGTACCTCGGGAATGCAATGTGCAGTGCCGTGGTCTCGGCAATGAGCAGGAATGCAATGATGCACTGCGCAAGGTAGTTGCGGAACTCGTTGAACGAGGATGTGATTCTGCGAATCCGAATGGTGTAGTACAGAATAACTAGCCAGACCAGCCACACAATCGACAGACTTGCATACCGGAAGGCATCGCTGTAGTAGCAGAGCTGCAGCGACGGAATGAATGCGACTGTCAGGTCGTCACTAACTAGCTGGCCCGTGATGCAGTAGGAGAGAACAACCACTGCGATGATGATGATAGGCACAAGGACCGCCCACCCACGATATGGCTGCTTGCGATTGAATACCAGGTCAAGCGCATATGCACGCATTAGAATACAGCACGATGACACGTATACCAATGCCGCACGGCCCCAGATTGCCCACAGCTTGCATATCGTCCAGGAGCCGACAATATTGACGTGGCCGTTTGTTGGCAAGTCTGCCACAAACCAGAGCAGGCCTGTGATGTACATGACTGTGGCAAGCCGCACATTCTTTGCCCGGATAGGGTGGTAGCTGTAATTGAGCCAGCAATACAGCACCAGCAAGAGAGTCAGGCTGTAACAGCATATTCCGGCGATAATGATAGCTCTATCTCCGCTGCCCACAGGATCCAGGTGCAGCCTTAATGCAGTGGCCGTCTACAGAAACAGGCAAAGGTTTCCTCAGATAAGATGCCTGCACCTCCGTTCATTTCCATGCATGGCTCTGCCGACCCCTACCTGTATCCGCTGTTCGTCAGATAGCCGTGGCCCATGGTATATCCCGCTCTTCAAGAATGGCATAGAGGAGCAATAAAATGTAACAAGACTAGTGGGCAGGGGTTAGGGAGCTAGGGACTGTGCAAAGGAGAGGGGCAGCAGCAGTTTAATAAAGAGCCGATGGCAGGCGCTCCCAAGGTGCTGCACGGTCCTGCCTATCTCTCCCCAAAGTGGCAGGCAGCCTTAGCGGACCGCAGAAATCAATGCGACACTGCAATATTGCAGTTGCACATGAAGTCGCATGAGCTTATGCACAGCCTGGCGGTGTTGCAGGCAGCATACAGGTGCCTCATCTGCAAGCGGTGGTCTTCCGGCGATAGGAGGTGCAATGCGCATTGCAAATCGGTTTGCTTTTGTTTTTGCGTATCCGTGCGCCAGTATTGGACCAGGACCAAGACCATCTGTGTGCTACGCCATGATCTACATCGACGGAAGCTCTATCGGAATCCGTGTCAAAAGTTGTGGCCAGAGGTTGAGTCAGCAGAGACAAGAGGACAGCAGGCTCTCGCTGCGGCTGTTCGTGGGCAGTTTTCATGGGGCCATGGTGCCACTCCTCCATCCCAAAGAGCTGGAGGCTGCGATCTCATACCTGGCTGGTTTTCAGATATGCCGAGTGTGGTGTTGATGAGCCACACGCTCTTGCTGAGTGGGCACTTTGGAAAGACCATGTGCAAGACAGTAGTCCGGGCAATGATCATACTGACGACGGTGCACTGGACAAAGTAGCTGCAGAGCCCACTGAATAAGGAGACAATTCTGCGGATTCAGATTGTGTAGTGAGTGGTGTTAACCTTTGGGATCAAATGCATAGTTACGAGTTTATATGTAGAGTGAGTAAATGTAATATGAAAGACAGAGTGAAGAACATGAAATAGCCTGGCCAGCTTGGGATCCAATTTCATGTGGTTTGGGCGTTGGCATGGCGGCACAAGAGTAGTCTAGAGCTCCAATGTCAACACAGTGGACCCACTGCCAATTACCATGACTGGCAGACGACCATGGTCCGATTTTTTCCTACCCGACATGGCCGTTGCTGTTTAGTAGTCAGTGGTTATGCAAACAAAACACCTGTTTCTAGACTGTAGGTGTGCTGGCTGATTAATGGTGTGTCTACTGAGCAAAGTTGAATTGTATATTTAGAGAATGAAGTGTGTATCTAGAGATTGAGGAAGTCTATATGTGGCGTCTATATGAGCTGGTCAGAACTCGCTAATGTCGGGGTAAAAGTGAGCTGTGCGCACATGTTCGATCACCTTGATGGGGGTGTCGAAGAGCTGGCTGCAGCCTGAGCAAGGGCAGGTGTACATTGTGGCTGTGTGGTGCTGGCGCTAAAAAAGAACGAAATAAGAAACTGAGATAGATAGTAGTTGTGGATACTGCGAAAGCCGGCAAATGTTGCTGCGCATGTGCGAGCTTATAAAGCAGGCGGTGTACATAGCAGACATGCGGGCGATATATGTCTGCCCTGACACGTTGGGGCATACATAGTTGTCAGGGCTGCCACAGGCATCAGGGCTGTCATTTCTGGCCTCAAGAAGAATCGATCGAGAAAAAAAAAGTAGGCAGAGGCAAGGTGTCAGTTGCACACGTCTGCGGGGATGTCAACCCCACTAGCGCCCCCAACGATCCCGGGTAAAAAGGAGCCGGATCGGCTGGTGGCAAAACAAGAAAAAAGAACCATTGCGTTCATCCAGGATCGAACTGGAGACCTTATGCGTGTGAAGCATACGTGATAGCCGACTACACCATGAACGCCGTTCAGGACGGTTAACCGCCGATTTCTGATTCTCGCCTTTTAAAATCTGTACTCGAAAGAGTCCATCTCGTACCAATGGCAAATCCCCAATTGTCTCCCTTGCATCTGGGCTCCGACCGCGGCGTCCACACCAGCTGTCGGCATTAGGCAGAGGCTGCCGCGCTTCACACCCATTTCTATGCCAATACCGTGGCAATGACACCCAGTAGAAAACTGCAAGAGTGGTGGAATGTTCATTACGCGAGAAAATAAATTAAGCAGGTTAGTAGTCGTTTGTCTGTGTAGCGTCAGCGTCGCTGGCCCAAGTACTCAGAGGCACCAGTAGTCGAAGTGCCTGTGATTCCTATTTTTTACATGCCATTGTGATGCATCAGAAAATATCCTATGTTTTGTGACGTTTTGCAAGGCTAAGGCTCTAGGTCCTTATTTATATCACCAGCAGTTGTGCTTGTGGAGTTGCGTTCAGTTCAACTGCCATTTTCATTTTTTACTTTTAAGAGCTAAGTCAACAAATACCAACTAGCGAATCTAGCGTGGTTGACGGAAATGGTTGCAGTGAACCACCAGCAGAATTGCCACATGAGATCCCCCTCCCAGAGCGCACCGTCCACAGGGCATTATCGCATTACCTCCTGCTTGTGGGCACTCTCCGCCAAAAGCATGGCCCCGGCTATCTGCGGTGATGGCCAGCCTCACAACCATGAAGAAGAAGGAGGCAACTGAAGCAGCATGAGCAGAGGCAAGGAGGGGGGAAGATGTAGCCATCAAGAGCCTGAGCGACCTCACCGGCAGCCTTGCCCGCCTCCAGAAGGAATATGAGAAGCTGTTGGAGAAGGTGCTCCGCAGAAGTGTCAAAAAGCTTCAGAGGTTGAGCGACAATGAAAATGATTATCTAAAGCACCTCATCAACGAGCAGCTGAAAGCCCTATTTGATATCCAGGCGCTAGTTGCTCAGCTATACAGGATGAAAAATACTGTTGTCAGACGTCAAGGCACTATGTAGGAGCACAAAGTTCATATACCTGGTGAGAAGACTGCCGCTGAACTGGTGGGAGAGTGCAGAAAAGCTGTTTCGTCCATGTAAGAGCCTTGATGGTAATGCTAATGCGCCGGAGAGGTATGTGGATACATATGTGATGATAGAACTCAAGGTAGATACTTTGCTAAGGGATTCAAGGAGTGAGGTGAACAGAGTGATCCTTGATTTGTGGCAATCTGAGCCGAAAATAGGAGATGTCGGCAAACACTACATATCGCTGGTATCTATATCAATCTGTGGTTACCTATTGGGTGTTTTCCAAATAGCTACATTGTTGTAACACAGTTGACATGCAGAGAAATACTGTGGAAATATATCATTTATCTGCGGTTATCACTGTGACTATCATCGGGTTACTACTCGTTTACACTGCAGACATTCCGAGACCCTGTCCCTACAATGCCTCCGCCTAGAGTTTTGTTCTCCTTCTGGTCGCTTGCCTCCTTCATCATCTATATGCAATTAGGTCGGGGCAAAGTCGGGATTTGGACCCGGGAGAGCAGGCTCTTTGGCAAACACATTTGGTCAAGCACCGTGGGTAGTCCCTCAAACTGCAACCTATATGCAGAGTAGTCTATATTCTATTTTACAAAGTGTCGACGTGGATATAAAAGGAGATTGTTCTTCAGTGGGTAGCTACTGGTCGCTGTATAAAATCTTGACCCTTTTCATTCACGTTTATACGAATAGCTAACTATATAATAGATGCAACGTGTAGTTGGTATATTGTTGTTCAATTACATACAGAGGAGTGGCAGGAAGCTAGAAAAAATGGAGAGGTGAGCAAGTGCAAATATCATCAATCGGTGACCATCTGGGTGGGGGTGGATATTGGGGGAGCATCAGTATCTGCCAGGGTAGGCGGCACGACGGGGATCATTGAGACAGAGCGGCTGCGTGCCATACGTGCGCGCTCGCACAGACGATCGTAGTTGTCAACACGACGCACAAACAGGTCGTACAGCGAACAGCGCGTTAGGCCAAGGAAGCGGAAGGGTTTGTGGGCAGCGGCTCGGGCGAAGGCAGAGTAAAGGTGGTCGTCAGCGACGCCCAGAACGCCCAGCAGCTGGGCGAGCAGACGGCCGACAAGATCGCCCAGCGCCTCGGCCTGGATTTCGGCGACAGCGGCGTCTTGGCTAATGTGGCCACACCATAGGGCGACAGGGCCCTCGATCCTGGTGGCAATGTGCATGCGCAGCGCATGGCCGTTAATGCAGAAGGCGCGGGCGCACACGAAACCGTCGGGCGGAATGACCCAGCGCGGGAATTCGGCGGTCACGGCGTGCGGCTCGGGTGCATCGGCAGGGACTGCACCCCAGGCACTGATCTCCAGGCTGCCGAGCCGGACCGGACCAGCGGGCGGCGTGCCGGGCTCGTCCACGCTGGCTTCGACGCGCACGTCGGCGTATGAGGCGGTTGTAGTATCGGCGGGCATCATGGCGGAAAACAGAGGCACGTGCTCGGCACACAGCGCGCGGCGCCAGCCAGCGCAGTACTGGGGCTGGCCGGGCGCAGTGCCAGCAGGAGAGCCGGCCAGCAGTAGACACGGCAGGTGGTAGGCAGAGCCACTGCAGGCCACGGGGGCGCAGCAGTGGAACGACGCCCCCACGCGGCCACACAGCGAGCACAGTAGGTCGGCGCGGCTGGCATCCAGGCGGCCCTCGAAGCGCACCAGCGCAGCACCGGCAGCGCCTGGGCCGGTAACTGGGCTGCTGGCGCCGCTGTGGCTGGAACCTAGGGCGCTGATGGTGGTGGAGCGCGGGCCCCAGGCCCACGCCAGACACTCGACGTGCACCCACTGGCTGGCGGCGTGACCGGGCGCAGCATGCAGCAGCGGGACGAGGCGGCCCAGCTGCGCACTGTCGCCATGCAGGCTGCAGAGCATGCAGACACGGCGGTCGCCGGCCCAGGTGCTGAACTGGGTCTCCAGCGCGTCGATGGCGAAGCGGTCAAAGCGGACGTCGCTCTGGGTCAGGCTCAGCAGCATGTTGGCTGCCTCGGTCTCGGGTTCCTGCTTGACCGGCGCCGCAAAGCTGGCGACATGTGGGGCGCTGGGTGAGTCGCTGGCTGTGGGTATGGGGGGTGCGCACTTGGGCACTTGTTGCAGACACGCTGGCAGACAGACTGGATCGGTTTCAGGCTCACCGCCAGAGACCATCAGACAGCACGCCGGGCACACGTACGGCGCGTCCTCCAGCGTGAGCAGAGCGTCGTAGACGTGTGGCGTCAGGCGCGGGTCGCAGGCAGTGTGGATCCACACAGCGCAGACGTCGCAGCAAACCATATTGGCGCCGGCGGTTGTGCTGGCGTATGTGGCCACGCATTGTGGACAGACTTTGCCCTTTTCGATCTGTTGCGTGCAGAGCCCGCACAGGTTGAAGTCGCATCCCCATGCCACGCGCGCTGTCCACTCGGCCGCCGCCTTGCCGTCGGCCGGAGCGCCGTCGGCCATGGAAAATCCACACTCGCGGCAGGCCACGCACTGGTCGCACACCCACCGGCCATTCTCGCGTGCCAGCCCGGCCAGCCCGTCACGGTGCACCGCACGCTGGGCGCTACAGTGCGCGTGCATGCACGTACCGCATTGGTCGCACTGCAAAAGCTCCGGCGGCCGATCGTCCAGACACCCGGCGCACACGCGGCACGCCGGGCACAGAAACCGTGCCGCGTCGCGCACCAGCGGGCTGACGCAGAAGCCGTGGTACCGATCGCCGCATGCCTGGCACTCCAGCAGCGCCGAGCCGCTCGACCCACACTGCGTGCAGAGCGCAATACCCTGCAGCGCTGCGTCATCCGTCAGACACGGCAGGCGCGCAGCAATATCAGCGAAGGTCGCGCTGACAGCCGCAGCCATGCCGACCAGTTCGTCAGTAGCGCCCGGCGAGCCCCCAGGCGAACTCACAGGGACCGGCGGAACATCGGCGGGCTGGCGGTGTGCGCGGCGCTGGCGCAGCCAGACGTCCAGCGCACCGCCGATCCTGCGTCGCAGCAGCTGGCGGCGCTGGGCACGCAGGGCCTTTGCTTCGGCGTGTGGGCGCGCCAGGGCCTGGGCGCGCTCGCGGAAAAACGCCAGGGTGGCCTTGGTCTGCAGCGTCTGCTCGGCGTCGGGCACACGCGACAGCTTGGCGTGGCGCGACATGTCGGGGATGCTCTTGCGCTTGCGGCTGTGGGGCGTCAGGCGCTCGTCGCCGTGGGCCGCCAGCTGCACAAACATGGCCATCGACGACGCATGCGCTGTGGCCGAGATGGCGTCTGCTGCCGCCGCCGCCGCGCGCCGCTGCTTGACGCATCCCAGCGCCAGCCCGTGCTCCACGCGCTGCGCCAGCCCGTCCACCAGCGTGCTGTCCGGCTCCGACTCGCTGTCCGACGCTGCCCGGCTCGGCGCTGCGCGCGTACGGCTAATGCGCGCGCACAGCTCGCGTCGCAGCGCATCCAGCGTCACCTCGATTGTATCGCCGGTTCCGCCTGCCAATCGCTCGCCTAGCGCGCGGTTCGGGTCGTCCCTTGCAAACCGCACGCGGCAGGCCGTCCAGCCGTTGACCGCCACGCGACCCTCGGTGCTGGTCGGCGCCTTCTGTTTGGATCGGCTGGCCCGCCGTCCCACCTCCTCGTCGCCGTCTCTGCGGTGCTTGTGTGCGCGCGCCTGGGCTCGCATCACCCGGCACACTGCCGTGGCCCATGCCGACGGCGTCTCGAACTCTGCCCGCATGAACTCTCTGCCGTATGTGCCCACAAAGTCTGCTGGCACGGGCTCCCAGCTTGCCTCAAATGCCCCTGTTGCCGTGACTACTGCTGTGAACGGCCAGTTGTTGCACACCACCGTGTTTCCTGCTGTCAGCAGGCCCTCGTCCACCAGGTGCGAGATCAGGATCTTGCCGTTGGCCGGTAGCGATAGTACTCGCTTGGCCATTTCCCCTGTTGTGTCGCCCATTTTCTCGTCAACTGCTGGTCGATCGACCATTACCCGAAATCCACTGCGAATGAGACCAAAAATTCTCCCTCTAGTGTTTGGTATATGTGTGCGGGGGCCGTTCAACTGTTCTTCCGGAATGTGCTATTGTTGCGAATGCAGCGCGGAATAATAATAAAAATAGCCCAGGAATGCAGAAGCGTCTAGCTGAGACGATAGTATTGCTGCCAGGAGGGAATCGGAGCAGAGAGGCTAAATGTGCTGAATGCAAAGAGAATGTTTGGCTGTCAGTACCTCAAGAAAAAGTTTACCACAGCCAGCAGCCAGCTTACAAACAGCCTTTTTGGCCATTGGCTCTACTGCCAGTATCCCAGTCACGTGTGATTTTTAGCAGAAATCAGCGAGCGGACCCACGCTGCCAAGCGCTCCTAGTCGATTTTATGTCACCTGGACTGCGTCCAGCTCTTTCTTCTCTCTTGACCCTGAGTTTTTTCTTCCTCTATTTATTTTGCAACTCTTTCTCTTTTCCTACCAATGAGCTACTACGGTGGCCAAGACGATGTCGGCGGCTTCTACGCCCCCCGCGGCTACGGCGACAATGACGACGAGTCGCGCAACTCGAGAAACAACAACTACACCATGCCGGGCGCCGGCTACGGCGGGCCCTACGCTGGCCACGGGGAGGGCCCATCACAGGGCGGCTATGGTTCGCACGGTGGTCAGCCGGGACGCTACCAGGACAATGGCCCCTACCACGGGTCTTCCGGCAGCAATTCCAGCCAGCCTCAGGGCAATAGCCATGGCGGGCCTTATGGAAACGACGGCCCGGGCGGATACGGCAGCAGCTCTGGTCCCCGCCCTTCTCATGGCAGCCCTTATGGTGGGCCTGCGGGAAACGACGGCCCTGGCGGATATGGTGGCAACTCTGGTCCTCGCCCTCCCCAGGGCGGTAACAACCAGGGTGGTCCTTATGGTGGCCCTTCTGGAAACAGTGGTCCTGGTGGATACGGCGGCAACTCTGGCCCGCGTCCTTCCCATGATGGCCCCTCAGGAAACGACGGCCCTGGCGGATATGGCAACAACTCTGGTCCCCGTCCACCGCAGGGCGGCAACAACCAGGGTGGTCCGTATGGTGGTCCTCCAGGAAACGACGGCCCTGGTGGATATGGTAGCAACTCCGGTCCTCGCCCTCCCCAGGGCGGCAACAACCAAGGTGGTCCTTATGGCGGTCCCTCTGGAAACAGTGGTCCAGGCGGATACGGCGGCAACTCTGGCCCGCGTCCTTCCCATGATGGTCCTCCAAGAAACGATGGTCCTGGCGGATATGGCAACAACTCTGGTCCCCGTCCTCCGCAGGGCGGCAATAACCAGGGTGGTCCGTATGGCGGTCCTCCAGGAAACAGCGGTCCAGGCGGATATGGCAACAACTCCGGTCCCCGCCCTCCGCAGGGTGGCCCGTACGGCGGTGGCAATGGCAACCAGCGGCCGCCCCAGAACAACAGTGATGGACCGCCGCGCCCCCCAGGCCCGTCATCGAGCATGTACAATCCGTCGCAGGGTGGCCCACAGGGCCGTCCCCAAGGCGGCAACCAGGGCCGCCCGCAGGGAAGCGGCGGACCGCCTCGTCCCCCCGGGGGAGGTGGTGGAGGTGGTGGCGGCGGCGCGCCGGCTGATCCTCTGAGTGGTCTATTGGGCGGCGGCGGCGGCGGCCTGGATATGGCTGCACTGGCCCCGATGGCCATGGGACTGCTTGGTGGTGGTGGTAGCAAGGCTGGTGGTGGAGGTGGAGGTGGTGCTGGCGGACTTGGCGCGCTTGCAGCCTTTGCTCCCATGGCCATGGGGCTTCTGGGTGGTGGTGGCAACAAGTCTGGCGGCGGCGGTGGCGGCGGCGGCGGAGGGGCCGGCGGCCTGGGTCCTCTGCTCGGCATGGCCTCGTCATTCCTTGGTGGAGGCGGTGGAGGTGGTGGTGGCGGAGGCAAATCCGGTGGTGGTCAGAGCTCCTTCTTCTCCAAGATCCTGGGCAATGTCTTTGGTGGCGGTAGCCGCGACCTGGCCGGAATCCCGACCAGTGGGCTGCCTGCACACGAAGCGCAAAAGTTCTTTACTGAAATCTACCAACAGAAACGCGACCTCGCGCGCTACTCCGATGAGCAGCTGGGCGCGGCAGCCGCCGTCAAGGCCATCTCGCAGATGCAGTCCACAAATGCCTTGAATGTCGAGGATGAGCGCGATGAGGCGTCGCAGAAGCTGCTTGGCGCGGTCATGGGCGAGGCTGTCAACCTGCATCAGCGCCATGAGGACCAGGGTGGCAGTGCCGATAAGGAGGCGACTGCTACGGCCGCGGTGCAGACCGCTTTGGGCATTCTCGAGGAGGCCGGCAAGGAGCCGCATGGCCGTCGGGCGTCGGGTGGAAACAGCGGGGGAGGCTATGGCGGGCAGTATGGCGGCTATGGCGGCTATGACAACTCGTCTGGTGGATATGGTGGTCCGGGCGGATATGATGGTCCGGGGGGCTTCAGCGCTCCTGGTGGCTTCAGTGCTGCTCCGGCTGGTTTCAGCGCGCCTGGGTATAGCAACCCTGGCGGTTACCACAACTACTGAACACAGCGCTTACTTTATTGGGTGTGGTTGATGGATAAATAAATAATTTACTTTAAGAAACACCTCTTGCGGGGGCTTCTTTGTTGCCGGAGTGGCGCCAAAAGCATTGGCAGCAATGGCCGTAGAGCGACGGAACCGTTCAGGAATACTGCCTGAATCACAGTGACTGGAAAATGAGCCTGAAGTTTAGAACTGCTGCGAGATCGTGGTTCAAGAGCCGAGACGAATAGGCCCGCCTGTATTGTGCCATGGCCCGCTTACATGACTCGCTTGTACAGCGGAGAAGGCCATGGCACTTCACAGTTGGGTTCTTCGATCTCTGGTAGGGCCGCGGGTTAGGAACATGCCGGAATGTCTGCAGCGACTTTTCGCAGCAGAATGGGCACATCGACGATGTCCGGAATTCGTCGATCAGATAGACCTCAAAGCCATGGTGCTTGAACTTGTCGTGCCATCCCTTGCCACGAATCGGCGCATGGCGCCGGGCCATCGCCGCACTCCAATTGCCCATGATCAGCACTGGATCTGAGCCGAACCTGCTCCGGAGTTTTGCGGCAAGCCAGCGATTCCAAGTCTGAGCACCAAGGATGTGGAAATTGAGTGATTCGTTTATTGAACTGCTGGACCTGCAAAATGCGAAGGAGCTATGATGAATAGCGCTTAAAAATTGAACCCGGAACCATATATCAATGGGTGCAATTAAGACATGTTTGACACCTTACGATCTGGATCCATCGACCAAAAAAAAATAGTGCTTCTAGGAGTCCACAGAGCGAGTCACGCATACTCGTTTTGAGGCTCAAAAGAGCGCAAGTCTTTTCAGCCGATCAAAAACGTTCTAAGGAGCGGTCGGACACTTTTGGACTATAAAATTGTCTGTAGAGGTAGTCGATAGTCCAACAACTGTAATAATAGCTAGACTGCCCAGACATTTGTGCTTACTGGTGCGGGGCATGCAGCCCTTGGTGCAGTTTCAGGGGGAAAAATACGATTGCAAGAGAGTAAGGAAGCTTTTACGATAGTTACTTGTTCTCGTAGGCCAGGAATTCGTCCAGATAGGTTTTGGTAGCAGGCGCACGGTTCTTTGGACGGCGACCACGTGCCGGCTTTCCAGGCAGCTTGCGCGACATCCCATCCACAGACGACGGCGGCTCGACGCTGCTTGCACGACTGCTGTACCCGGTCGTGCTCATGGCGGTATCGGCGTTCGGCGTCGCTTCATTGCTCGACGCCCTGCTAATGCCCGCCGAGATTTCATCGTCAGCCAGCAGGCGAGCAGGCGGCAATAATGCGCGCGAAACCTCACACTGGTCAATACTGGCCAGTTCCCGCTGCAGCCGTTCGAGCTCCTGGTCGGGCTCCTCACTGTCCATGTGCATGGCTATTTGGTCACAAATGTGCTCGCGGCGACGCACCTGCACCATATACGATTGCTCGAGCATCTGGCAGCGCCGGCGGATGCTGCCAGAGACGTAGTTTTGCAAAAGTTCGAGCTCCGAAAGCAGAGCCGAGTCGCGCTTGCCGCGCGGATCCAGCCATTTCTTGAGCTGGTCGAGCTGCGCCGTCGTCGCATAGTACCCCCACAGATCGTCATTGGGCGGCAGGGATTCTGAGGGATTCGGGAACGCGAGCCGCTGCAGCTGCTCGTCCTCGTCACAAATGACGTGCCGCCAGGCCGGTGGCAGCTCCAGGGCCCAGGTGTTGCGGGCAAAGCGCGGCAAACGCGCCAGTGCGTCGTTGCAGTCGTCCTTGGTAGCCGGCTGCACCAAAACGCGGCCGCAGCCGCCAGTCAGCGGGCAGCCGCCGACGCCGTCCAGGAAGTAGTACCGGGAGAAGAACCGGTCGCAGCCGATGGGTGTCAGGCGGCCGATGTTATGGCGACGTAGCTCACGCTCAATATGGTCCAGGCGTCTGGCGACCGTGCGTTCGCTTTCGCCGAGCCTTCGGCGCTCGCGCTGTCTCTGCTGTTCTTCTTCCTTCTCCTTGCGGCCAGTGGCGCGCGACACATTAGCACCAGGCGTAATCAGCAGGTCGGCGGCGTCGGCGCGGTCCAGATTGGCCAGGGATTCAGTGATTTTCTTGGCTTCGCGGCGCAGTTCCAGACGCTCGCGCTTTAATTCGGCAGTGACCTCGGAGCACTGGTCGAGGTAGTCGCGGATGCTCTCGTTGTTTGTACATTCGCCGACCAGGAGCTCCAAAAGTAAAAGGCGCTGCTCGGCAGTCAGAATCTGGTAGAGCTTGGATTCGAGATTGGTTGAGGTCAGGGAGTCGTCGGCCCACAGCTGCTCGTAGATGGCGGTTAGCTCCTGGTAGTCGTAGGCGGCTTCGTTGAGCCAGCCAATAAGCGTAGCGGCCCAGGTGCCTGAAGTGATCTTGGATGCAGCCCAGCTGCGCGATAAATGGCGAATTAGCGCGTGCGGGCGCATGGCAGTTAGATCGACGCTGGGCACATCAGTGCTCTGTTCATCAACATCCATCGTGGAGTCGTCGTCAACAGCGACATCCTCGGAATCGGAGACCACAGGTGTTGCCGGCTTGCTCTTTGGCGGGCGGCCGCGTTTGCGCTTCGGCTTGATCTCCTCCTCTTCCTCCTCCTCCTCCTCCTCTTCCTCACCCTCGTCGTCGCTGGGGTCGGTGGACGATGTGCCCATGGTCGAGCTGTACTGCAGGCGTGAGTGACGGGTGCGGCGCGCAATGGCATTGTCGTCACCATTCTGGAGCTGTTGTGCAATGGTCTTGTTGGCGCGCAGTTTAGCTGAGCGCGAGCCGAGTCGGGACGCAGTGGGCGGCTTTTGGAGAGCCACCGGCTTCTCTAATTGCCTGACTGGCGGCTCCACGTGCTTGATTGGCTTGTCGACGTCCATGGCGTGCTCGTCAGTGCCGATTACAGTGGCGGCCACGGGCTCCTCGTCCTCCTGGTCAGACATGTTCTCGTTCTGGTATTCTACCATCAGTGATACCCGCGCCTCGACATTGCTTGGCAGCTGGGTGCGCTTTCTATCAGCAATGATCGAGTTCAGCAAGGCAATGGTGGTCTCACGGTACACGGTGCTGAAGCATGCAGTGGACGGATCCGGTGCTTGGCCGGGCTGCTCATGGACCAACGCGGTCTCAAAGTAGTCCAGCGGGTAGGGATCGAGGTTGAGCGGGGTGCTGAAGCAGCTGATGAACATGTATGTAGCCAGGGTGCGCGACACCAGTGCACTGGGCACTTGCCAGGTGGTAATGGGCACCGGCCAGCGCTGTAGCTCTTCGGGCTCCTCGGCATTGCCCTGGGGGAAGAAGTCGGTAATTTTCTGCTTCTTTTTCTCAACCCTGTCGCGCAATGCCCACAAAAGGCCTGCGCGATTCTTGATGTGGTTGTACTGGATAAAGTCGAGGTCCTCGATCGGCAGGCGGCGGAACGGCTTGACCAAGAGTTGGCGTTCGTCGGGATGCGGATCCGCCTCGGTGTTGAGCAGCTGCGCAATAGCCACGCGGGCCGGCTCGGGCGCTGGTGGTGGCGGACGCGCGGCAGGTCCGCGCAATAGCAGCGCCTGGCCACGGTACATGTACGGGATGCGGAAACGCTCGCGCCACGTAAACCTGATAATCCATGGAGAGCCGGGCCGTGAGCCGCGCAAAGTATGGGCATCCAAGAACTGGCGCAGGGCGACCTTGGTGAAGACATTGCGGGAACGGCTCAGCTCGCTGGCGGGCACTGTGATGTCGCTGTCGTCGATAGGCATCCCATCCATGTCAAACAGGCGCACAGTAAACAGCCTCTGCATGCGGCCATCCATGTTTATGATTTCGGGCGCCGAGTCGCCCAGCCGCTCAATGGCGATTTGCGCGCCGGTCTGCGTCTCCGCAGACATTGCGTGCGGCAGCGCGCCAATACCGACTACCACGCACTCATACATGGCGCCCTGCGTATCCGGGTACTTGACGTCCAGGTGCTCGCCCAGGAAGAAATCGTACAGAAAACGGTAATACAGGGCGTCGATGGCTTGCGAGATCGGCAGGCGCGACTGGCTGATAAATAGGAGCATTTCGCAGATCAGCGCGTCGGAGAAGCCGATGCCCGTGGTGCGGTGGTAGGAGGCGCGTTCGGATAACAAGGCCTGCTCGTATGTCAGCCCGGACTGGCCCGACGCAGAGCACGTCCAGATGGTGCGGCGGTACAGCGCCATGCGCTCCAGGTACTTGTCGTAGTCGTCAAAGAGCTCGTCGGTGAACCGGATCTGCCACCCTTGCGGCCGCGACGCCGTGCTGTCCACTGCTGGCGGCGGGACGCGCTCTATGGGCTTTCCATCCAGGAGCGGCATGGATAATGAAAAATATAGCGTGATTGATAAAAAAAATTTTCTTTTTGGCAAAAGTGGAGGAGAAGTACTCAAAAAAACGCGAACGTCAACATGTCGGACGTGTTGGTGATCAAGCCTCCCTCCCCGCATATGGGCTTTCTGCGATGCTCGCCCCGATTGCGTTTTCCTTTGAGTGGATGACACTCACGCGTACGCTGCAGAAAAGACTTATCTGCGTGTCCTTGTAGAACGTCCTGAGTCCTCCCCTGGAGAGCCCACAAGTCCCAAAGGGGCGGATGCGTGCTGCGTACTTTTTCTTCGCACTCTGCCTCAGCAGCGGCGAGACCCCACTGCGCAAAAACCAAAAAAGGACCCATTTTGATCAATTTGATCAAGTGCCTATGCTGGCAACGGCTGCTGGACCAGCTTTGACACACCTAACATGATGCATTTTTAGAACTATCACCACGCAATGTGCATACGCGCTATTCCTCCTTGGCTGGCATCTCTTTCTAGCTACTATTCTTTTCTCGTACACTTTTCTACACTACAGGAATTAAAAACGTAAATGTCCGAAGGTCTGTCGAGAAGACGAGTTGCACCTGTGCGCGAAGCCGATGATGAGAGACGCGCAGGGACAACAGCCAATTCGCCGTCACCGAATCCGGCAGCAGATGAGGGCAAAAGCGACAAGGCGCCGCTCCTGACACTAATGGAGGAGACGCTTCTCCTGGGGCTGAAGGACCAAGAGGGCTACTTGTCGTTCTGGAACGACTCTCTGTCATACGTGCTGCGCGGCTGCATGCTGATGGAGCTGGCACTGCGGCGGCGGATCCGCATCAGCAAGGATGCGTTCACAGGCATGACAAGCCTGAGCGATCGCCCCCTGGAGATTATCTCAACGCGGCCCACAGGCGAAGTCCTCCTGGACGAAGCGCTGCGGGCAATGAAGGGCAGTGAAATGCCGCGCAGCGTCTCCTCCTGGATGGACCTGCTGAGCGGCGAGACGTGGAATATCGCCAAGGCCGGGTACCAATTGAAGCAGGTGCGCGAGCGCCTGGCTAAGGGGCTGGTGGACAAGGGCGTGCTGCGCACCGAGAAGCGTAATTTCCTGTTCTTTGACATGGCTACGCATCCGGTGCAGGACGGGCGCGCCAAGGACGAGGTCATTGTAAGGGTGTTCGATACGCTGAATTTGCCGCGTGCTGCCGCCATGCCGACACGCTCGCAGCGGGCGTCGGGCACGGCCTCGCCGGTAAACGGCAGTGCGTACAGAGCCTATGGCGTCGGGCAGGGCATCAGCGGGCAGACCGGACGACTGAAGATGGCCGGCGTGGCCAACTCCCGGTACTATAAGGGCGAGGAGGAGCGCCGGTTTGCACTGCTGAGACGTGTCTGTCTGGTGAGTGCAGCGTGCGCGGGCAGTGTGCTGGAGAACCCGCTGACGCACATGGACATGGAGACGCGCGATCGCGCGGTGGCTCGCGCCGAGGACCTGATGGACGTCTACGGGCACTGGCCGTTCAAGAAGGACTCGCCGCTGTACTCGCCCGAAGTCGACTCGGGTGAGGCCGGCGACCTGATGGTCCAGGAGGTCGTGGCTGCGGTCATCTGTGTGCTGAGGAAAATGGACAAGCTGATCTAATTTCTTCTCGATTCTTTTTTACAACCTTTAAAGCTTGCGCGACAGATCCGCGTAGAACTGCACCACGCGCGGGTGCGCCATGATGCACTGCGGGGAGAAATTCAGCACCTGCAGGGACTCCAGGCCGATGGCGCGGCTCAGTGCCACATACGCCTGACCCTTCTCAAAGATCTTGCCCAGGTCCACCAGCACCCGGTCGATGGTCTGCCCCTGGCTCTTATGTATCGACAGTGCCCACGCCAGAATCAACGGCAGCTGCGTGCGCCTGAATCTATGTCCGCCAGCCTCTACCTCGCTAGCCTCCGGCACAATGGTCATCTGCACGCCGGTCGTGAACCTGACCACCGGGTACTCGCGCACCCCCACCATTTCAAACCCCTTGACCACCCCGCGGCTGCCGTTAACCAGGCCTTGCTCCGGCATATTCTTGATCAGCATCACCTGCGCCCCCTGCTTGATCTCAAGCGTCCGCGGTGCCATCACCACTGCATCGATCTTCTTGCGCATCTCATCCTCCACCCGCATGCTCTCGCGGCCGCGCTGCGTGAAATTATCCGTGCTATGGAACACGGTTTTCTTGCCCTCCAGGGACTCGAGCCGCCGCAGGTTGGCCGTCTCCACCTGATTGCGTAGTGCGTAGAGCTCGGTTGCCTCGATGCCGTCGTTTGGGTAGCTGGGTTTGCGGGCGAGCGCGCGGAACTGCGCAAGGGTCTGGTCAGAGAGCCGTCCGAGCCGCATTTCATTGAGCATATCGACGAACCGCATGTCCTTTTGCCTGAACACATGTGTCAAAACAATGGTATTTTCAATCTGCTGCCACGCCTTGGATTCGAACGCGAATCCGGCCTGGCTGCTGCGGTCGACCGGCGGCAGTTGGTAGAAATCGCCGGTTATGACTAGCTGGATGCCGCCAAAGAACGCGGTGGATTTGCGCACGCGCCTGGCAATAAACTCCAGGGCATCGAATAGCGCCGCATCGAGCATCGACACTTCGTCAATAATCAGAACCCTGACCTTGTTCCACCGCATAATGGCATTCCGACTCTTTAGCACAAAATTCAGTAACGACTGCATCGTGCCCTTGCCGTAGCCGACGCCAGCAAAGCTGTGGATTGTGCGGCCGCCGATATGGAATGCTGCAATGCCTGTTGACGCTGTCACTTGGATTTCGTCTGGAGGCAAGAGCAGCTGGTTCTGGAACGCATTGATGATTTCTCGCATCAGTACTGATTTGCCCGTGCCGGCCGAGCCCGTGATGAACACCGAGGAACGCTGGTTCACTGCCATATTGAAGGCTTCCAGCTGCTTTGCTGACAAACTCACAGAACTCGATGGTTGGATGTCGTCAACTGGAATTGTTGGCTGGCTCATACGAGCCGACACCACCGAGCTGAATAAATCAGATTTCTGCACACGCGCCGGCTGCGATCGGGACTGGCCGAAATACTGGCTTTTAGTGGGCTCGACTGTTGCTGGCCGCGAATACGGCGTCGCGCGTGCTTTGTTGCTGTGTACTGAGCGCGTTTCGACCAGTGTCGAGGTCTTTGATCCCGACGTGGACTTTTTGCTGAACGCCAATGTCGTCTGCTTCTTTTTGCTGTTCTGCGTAAACATATTTTAGATTATTTTTAAGCAACTGGAGAAGAAAAGGGCTCAGGAGTTTTTTTTTTTGAGCAGTTACTGAAGCCCGACTATAACGCGTACGCGGTGCGTTCGGTGGGAAAAAATCGCAAATTTGATTCTTGGTTGATCATTTTTGTGCATTTTCAGGTTGCTGCGCCTAAGCCACATTTGCTTCTCCATGCTGCTGCGGTTGCTGAGGTGGCATGGGCGACACATGGCGAGCGCTCAGTTCCCATCTCCCTTCTCTTTCCACTGAAATGATTTTGTGCTATATACTTCATGGTGTAACAAGGTCCCCACACACGGAGGTCCTTGGCCAACAAGCATTGTTTTATTCCATTTCAAGATCCCTTGAACGCGAAGCATAGGCACGGATCACCTTCCACCACATCATTGAAGGCATCATCTCGTACATGGGTGATATTGATAGACTATCGCCTGGGCTTCAGGACTGCCTTGGAATTCCGAATATGCCCTGTACACTATCCTCACTGATGGGTCTCTACCGAGAGTGGTGGTGTGTTGTCAATGCATTCATTTACGAGTCTACCCGTATCTCCGTCAGCATGAATAGCTTTTTTTACCGGGTTTAAAAATTTGTAGTCCCTTGAGGATATCGCTGCGACCAGACACGAGCGGTATGTCCACAACCTGATGCTTGTCTGCTATATCGAAGATATCACCAATGGAACCGTGTGCTTACCAGTTGACTTTGTTCACTCAGTGCAAGGGGAAGCCCAGGAAAGTCCAAATGGTTTCGCTTTATATCTCTGTTGATTCTACACATATTTTCCTCCATACATGCCGATAAGCACTCATTTGTCTGATTGTTAACACCAAGAACCGCTGGATCCTAAGGCAGGCAACAAAGTAGCGGCAGGAATCTGCGCTGGCTGTATGACAAACCGAGCAGCTGCTGTCGCCTTCTGGAATGAATTGCCCCAGCTGTGCGACTGTGGTGACCGCTTTATGGCGAATGCTCCGGAGGCAAGATGTGTTTGAGCTCCAGCTTGGTTTCCTGGAGTCCCCTCTAACACGGATCTGGATTGGGGAGGCCTGAGGACTGATTCGGCAGCGCAACTCCAGCAGGGATTACACTTCTTTATTGATCGAAGAGGTGGCCAAACCATCGTTGAAGTGTGAACAAGTGTGCTCGGGTTGATCTGTGCTGCATATTAGTGAATCTAATAAAACTTCGATTGTTGTTATTGTGATTGGCTGGGGACTAGACGAAATTGTTTATTGCTTGGAAAGGCGCAGCAACTACAGTCGCTCTACCCTATCGTCTGCATTCCGCATTTTACATACTTTCTGCATTTTACCCAAATCCCTCAATGACTAAACCTGTCAGAAAACGCCCAGCTGAAGGAAATAGCGAGTGGGATTTGATGGCCCTCTCTCCAGCAAAAAAATCCAAGGGAAAGTCGAAGCCGAAGCATAAGGCAAAGGCAAAGTCTAGCAAGGGCTCGCACAGCCAGTCAACTCTATCACTGTCAGGTATTGGGTTTAGTCCAGTAAAGGTGCGCACGACGTCTGGGCGTAATACATCGAACGCGAGTTCGAACTCTAAGAAGGAGAACACCCAGCGCAGGGCTGAGTCGAAGCTCATCCACACGGAGGATCTTCGTCTTGATATCCCCGGCCTGGTCAACATCGCGAAGCCGCGCAACAAGCAAACGCTGAATATCGCCACAGCGATTAGTGATGAGGCTGCCGATGCGATCGAGGCTACGGTCACGGGCAAAGATTCTGGAAGCAAAAATATCCGTGAGTGGGCTGCGTGGAACCCCGACGATAAACGGTTAGAACGTGAAATGGAGCCGATGTTTGACGACTATGTAAAGGCTGTTGCACGTCACATCCAGAAGCATCTTGACGGGCTCCCCGGCGACCAACGCGAGTCTGTTGGCTTGACGGCACGACTGTTGCTTCCGAGCGATAACCATGATTTTTCGCCAGATGAGGCGGATACAGGACTGCGTATTGATGGCGCATTAGGAATCGTTGACGTCGACAGCGATATCGACAACCTCGACATTCAGAGCTTTGCTGAGATATTTGCCGTCGCAGAGTTCAAAGTCTGTCCTTCATTGACCCGGGATGCGCTGGTGCAAAATATCGACTACACCCGAGACATATTTGCATACCAGCAGAACCGCCGGTTTGCATGGGGGCTGACTGGATGTGGCAGCGAGGTCCGGGTGGCTCTTTTCTTACCCGATTTCATTCTGGTGTCACCTGTGATGCACCTATCGACGCCAGAGGGACGGCGTTCGTTCGTTGAGCTGCTGGTATATTGGTCACTGTGCGAGAGAGACCAGCTTGGCTACGACACATCCATGCGGTACATTGCCGAATCGCGTTGCTGGGAATTTGACTGCTACGATCGTGCGAGCCAGGAAACCACACATCTATATTCGAATGCAGTTATCGCGAACGCCAGCAGCGTCCTTGGCAGACATACGCGCTGCTTCGTTGCATTCCCAACTATCGAGATGGCGACTACAGTACCAATTGATATTCACAGCACCGAGGCAGTCGTTATTAAGGACGCGTGGGCACTATCAGCTACCGGCGACTCTGAGTCGGATGATCGAAATGAGGCGAAGCATCTGGAGCATATTCGCGACACGTTCGGCGGCAAGAACTTGGAGTTCCCCTATGTATATTCTGCAGTGTGTGGCGATGTCATGCTCCATATTGGTGAGAGGTCTACAGTCGACAGCAGCGACAATATCCTGAGCGCACTTACGGACGAATCGCGATCGATGTGCATTGGACAGGACGAGACGACGCTTCCCTGCCGGATCCACCGCCGTTTGTGCCAGAAGCCTGTCGGCGAGCCCCTGCGGAGTACCAAAAGCGAAGTCGAGTTGATATGCGTGCTATACGATGCAATGAAATGCCACACAGCGCTGGTAGAGGACTGCAAGCTGCTGCACCGGGATATCTCGACCAACAACATACTTGTTGTCCGTCAGAACGGCAAGGCACGCGGCCTTCTCATTGATTTTGACAACGCTGTGAGGCTCGATGTCCAAAAGGGCGATAGCCGCAGAGTACGTACTGGCACGCTTCCGTTCATGAGCCTCAACAATCTCAGGGGTGTCAAGCACGAGTGCACGGCTCTGGACGACTGGGAATCACTTCTTTATCTCGTCTGCTGGCTGGGGACTTTTGGTATTAATAGCGACGACCGGATGTCTGAAGAAGACTCGCGGGACTTTCCTATCAACAGCTGGCGCTATGGCAAAAGTATGGATGAAATTGGACGCGCTAAAGGTAACCATATGCATTCTGCGGACAATTTCTCGACCGAAATCCTCGTTAACTTCCAGCCTGAGTACAAGTTCCTAAAAGGCCTAGCTGTAAGGCTTCACAGGATCATTTTTCTTCACGAAGGCTGTGCAGGTGCTAAGGTGGTGAACATCTATATCGATCCATTTAGCGATGTAATCCTCTCAAAAGGTGTGGATCCTTTGGCGGAGCGGGTGAAGTACGAGAATGAGATTTTAGAGGGGTTGCGTAGCATGATGGATGTTGTGCACACATTCTTAACCAAGGATAGGTGACGATTTTTTTTGTAAATGAATTTTAAATGCATGCTACTACCATACTTCAATCAAAGACGACCTCAAATAGTCCCCCTTACTACGACGGAGGCATAGAGTGCACTAGCAGCTGTTATGGCTGGTATACAAGTCGATGGCATTACCCGCCACAAGCTGAAAGAGCATGAAAGCATAAAAAGCCAAGCCAGTTTTGGGACCGATCTCATCTTGAGCCCAGTGAATAGAGGGCAAGAAACGAGTGTAAATTGGCGAGCCTGGTTGAGAGGTTTGCTGCCTACGTGGTGGTGGTGGTGTTGCATGTGTTGAGTTTGTGGCCGATCTGCAAGGCGCTACGGGCAAAAAAGGAAGGCGAGCCACGCGCTGTTTTGGCTCGGTGATGGGCCATAAATCACGCTTGGCAAGCCAGCGCGGAGAAGCTAGCAGTCAACAGAGCTGCAGTAATGCTTCACACACCAGCTCTTCATTTCTCTACACTTTCTTCTGCAGCTCCTCCATTTTGTGACGAGTCCAATTCCACCCATTTTATTTCTGGCCTCATTTACATTCTTATTTATTCCAAAGCGCCTGATTCCCAGCGCCCTCGCCTGTCCCTCTAGTGTATAATATTCTATTTTATTTAATGCGGCATGTCTCACACACAAAACAAAGGTCAGACAGACGCGCGTGCACCGTCGGAGCTCTACACAGTGCTGCAGGCACAGCTGGCGCGCAAACCTGCCGATGAAGGATTGCGCATAGTCGCAGTGTCGCTAATGGCAGCACACAGAGTTCTGGGCGAGATACCGTCAGTAGAGCGGCGGCGAGCAATGGCAGAGCACTTTGCACACACGCTACTGCTGCTGACGCTAAACTGTAACAGGCGATTACGTGCATTGGCGTTTTTCGGAGCACTGGCGCTGGTCGCATGGAATGCCGATGCAGGGCGAACGCGTGTGGCCAGCGTACTGCCTGCGAGTATTCGGGCAGAGCGTGAGCGGTTCGGGCGACTCTTGCGGGCGCATTTGCGGCTGGCAAGTGGGCGGCGGGAAATGGTCTGCGAGATGTTTGAGGAGACAACCCAGTATAACAATGCTGTAGCGCCCATGGCCAGTGTCAATAGCGCTGTGTTTGTTCTAGACCACGTGCTGAAATCGTCAGCGATGACAAGGGCCTTTGCAATGGCGCCACCAGGCGAATTACCGTCGTGGCACGCACCCAGCGACCTGGTGGAGGATGATGACGAGCATGGCAAGGACTGCGCCTGCGATCCGCTTATTTTTGTGCAGGGCATGGCTGATACGTTGGCTGCGCGTGCAGACGAACTGGGTGTGTCCATCTCGTTCTCTCTTCCCGGCGTGGCAGGGCCGGTACAGGAAATGGTCAACGTGGTGTTTGAGAAAGTCGACTCCGAGAAGATTGTTGAGTACGGTGGCTGTTTGCTGTCGGCGCAGTCAATTGTCCCTGCACGCCATGTGCTTCTGGAGACTGCGTCTATACTGCTTGAGCACTACCTGCAGAAGGGTGATGTGGTGAGGCTTACATTGCGCTCAACAGCTAGCGGCCAGGCAGCTGTGTATGTGACGTGCCGACGGTCTCGTTTGGTGGCCAGCGGCGGGAAGCGCCGATGGGCAGATTTTGAGCTGGATGAGATTCGGGCGCTGACGCAGTATGTGTATCCAGGTAAATTAGACTGCGAGACTCGGTGGCTGGTGACAGAGCGCGCAGAAAAGGCTCGTGAGTTTGGCGGTCAGACGATCTCGGGGCACTCGGTTCGAGCCATTCTGCCGTCGGAGGCTTATCAGAAGGGTGCCGATAGTGACTGGCTATTTGTGCGAACAGTGTTGCATAACGCGCTTGGTCCTCGCACGTCTGCAGCTTTGGAGCCAAGCAATGGCGATCAGTCGCAAAGACAGGACCAGCTTCAGCTCGCCGTGCCCTTGGTCGAGGTCAACAGCCGGCTGGTGCTTGATGCCCCGCTTGGCTATTCCCCATCACTGCCCGAGTTCCGTAACATGCTGCATAGCGCCCGTATAATTCTCCGCACACCTACCCATGCCATGAAGTTACCGAGCCGTGCAGCCAGCAAACCCGATGCGGGTGCGTTGCAGCCAGGAGAGAGTACACACATCGAGGAGTCGATACTGTTCCTCAATGCTCTCGAGCAGTACTTGACGAACACAGCAGGCTGCCAGGTAGACCGACTGGCGATGGGCTTCCCGATCCGGCTGCCAACCACTCCTGGTTCAATCAAGCACCCCGTAGCACAGAAGCCGCCAGCATATGTGCTGATCGACGACGACATGGATGCGCTAAAGTCAGAGTTCGAGGCGCTACGCGGCACACTGACATTTACGTCGTCAGCCAAGTCGGCACGCGGCAGTCCGTTTGACGAAAACATGCCAGAAATCCCCGAGATGCGCTCGCCAGCGAGCAGCTTCAGACGGCGCGGAGCACTTTTCACTGCCACCTTGGCTATAATCGTGTTTGTGCCTATTTCGCGTGTGATCAAGTACCGGGAGTATGTGCATGAGCTGGAGGCTGTTCCGCACCCACTGCCACCGCCAATTATCAAAATTGTTCCAAAGCCTGTCAGTGAGGGGCGGCTGCTGGGCAGCCTGCGCATGGCATGGGAGTCACATCGGCTGGAGAGACACAACCTGGCACGGCTTGGTAACAGTCCGTCAGGAAGTGTGCACTCGGCCATGGTGCCGACGGTATCGCAGATATTCTCTCCCAATATGGCTGCGCTGGACAAGCAGTTGCTCCAGAAGCAGCACTATCACAACCACCAGCAACAGCAGCAGCAGCAGCAGGTATCACGCAACCACCAGCGGCACCAGTCAGAGTACCACATGCAGATCAGCCAGCCGCAGGCAATGCGGCCGCGCCATGATGAGGACGCCGGCACACCAAAGAGTGCGGGAAGCGACATCATGTACAAGAGCCTGCGCACAATGTCAGAGTCACCGGAAATCCCTGTGCTTCCAGAGCGCACAGCGTCAATGCCAGTCGAAGACAGCGGAAACCCGGATGTGTCGCCAATCATTCCCACCACGATCGATCTATCGACGATGGGTGGCCTGAGTATTCCCCCTGCTAGTGCGGATACCACAGCCAAGGCTCAAACCGACGCTGACACGGCTAATGCTGGTGGTGGCAATAGTGCGGCCGATGATTCGCCGGACGAGCAGGTACCTGGAGGCATCGATCGGGTATCAACCTCGAGCACGATGGCGCAGATGATTGCGAATCTGGCGGTTCAGGACAGTAAAGGAGGGCTGGCGCTCGATATTGGGAGCGCAAACAAGCAACAGGCCTTGAGGCGGATCAAAGACCGGCCGGCCAGCATTAGTGTGGCATGCTCAGAATCCGACGATGCTGCCTCGCCGATTAGTCCACTGATCCAGTTTGATCCGAACATGCCAGAGTCGATGCGGCACAGCGTTGCATCGGTGCAGACAAATACTAGTGCTGACTTGCACACAATTAGCTCGGCTGACACTTCGGATCGCCGGCCGGTCTCGCTGTCTCAGTCCCTGGAAGAGTCTGACGTACAGTCGTTTGCCACAGGCAGCGAATCAAAGGGGGAGAGCGTGCCCGAGGTGAATGTCGAGCCAGCAGTACCAAAGGTGGCCAAGGAGACTGAGGAGGTCCAGGCTGACGCTGACAGCATGGTGGCACGGTCAATCAGCGCTGGTGACGACGCCAGCAGTACTTTGGCGCCCGATTCGGTAAGCGCAGAGAAAGGGCTATCGAGGGCACGGTCGAAGCTGCGGCAGAAGCTGGCGATGTTTAACCGCGCCAAGAGCAAGCTGAGGGAGCTGAAGGAGAGCGGCGGCCTAGTGTCGCCGCTCTTGCGTACGCCGAGCAAGGAGCCCGATGAGAAGGAGCTGGTGCCCCCGCCGACACCAGCCAAGTCAGATTTGCTGCGGATCCCGTCCCGGGCATCGATTGACCAGTCGAAGCCATTGCCCAAGCTGCCACCAGTAGGTGACAGTCTGGGTGGCGAGAAGAAGGGCGAAGTGGAGAAGAGCACGGTACCTGCTTCTGAGGCAGAGGCTGCCGGCAAACCGGCGGCGGTGAGCACAGCACCTGCTAACGTCCCTCCGGCAAAGGCTGGTGGCTCGGCGGCGGCACAGGACCGCAAGAGCAAGCTGCGTGCGCGGCTGCAGCGTGCCAGCATGAAGGCAGCAGAGGCAGCGGCTAAAAAGTCTGAGAAGGGTGAAAGCGTCCACGGCTCTGAAATTGACGACAGTGAGGTGGCATTGAAGCGTCTGACTGGGCCTAAGGCATACAAGTCGCTGACGCTACCGCCTCAGGCCATGGACAAGGACAAGGACAAGGATAAGGGCAAAGGAAAGGGCAAGGGCAGGCACGCCGAGCATGCAAAGCTGGGGCTGTTCAATGAGCTGGGATCGCAGGTGTCGCCGCCAATCCGTGTGCTGCTGGTTGAAGATAACCTGATTAACCGTGGGATCATGGAGCGGTTCCTGCGGCACATGAATGTTTCGTACGACGTGGCATCGAACGGTGAGGAGGCGATCCGGATGTGGACGACAGCAGCCGAGGAGCTAGGGTCGCTGGGTCGCATGCCGATGATCGCTGGGCGTGGACCATACCACATTGTATTTATGGACATCCGCATGCCCATCATGGACGGCATTACGGCCACAAAGCGTATCCGCAGCTTGGAGCGCTCCAAGCGTATTGGTGTGTGGATGATGGGTGGCAGCTACTCGATGTCTGAGCGCCATATCCGCTGGGCGCCTGCGCATGCACGCAAGGCGGTTTCTGAACGCAATTCGCCGTATCTGTACGCGAATGGGCTTATGCGCGCTGTGCCATTGCTGCCGCCTGCACCACCGACACCCGAGGCCGTGCGCAAGAACCGGTCCATAGCCAGTCTGAAGAAGGCCAAGCTCAGCCGCTCCAGCCATACCAGCAGCACGTCGAGCCTGGTGATGCCGCAGGTCAAGATCAGGCAAGCATCGCCACATGTGACTGGGACCGACGATCAGCACTCCAGCGATGGGATGCTGTCGCCAGACCAGCCTGGCGGAAGCAGCAGCGGTGCGAGCCAGATCGCCATGTTCCCCGAATCGCTGCGTTCGAGCGAGAAGGAGAGCGGGGCGCCGAGGCTGGCGCCGGTTGCAGCACTGATGCGCGAGGTGGCGGGTGGCCAGCCGCTATCATCAGGAGCACTGACGCCGGGAGGAATCCGGTCGCCGGTCATTATTGTGGCATTGACAGCGTCGTCACTGCAGAGCGATAGAAGTGAGGCACTGGCGGCTGGGTGCAACGACTTTTTGACCAAGCCTGTGAGTCTGATCTGGCTGCGCAAGAAGATAATGGAGTGGGGATGCATGCAGGCGCTGATCGACCACGATCGGTGGAGGCTGTGGCGCCTGGAGCAAAACAACGAGGTCAACAAGGCTTGATATATGTGGTGTTTTACTAGGCTTTATAAATTACCATGTAAAGACGGGTAGCGGGTGCGCCTCGGTGTTGAACACGTAGTGAGTCAGTGGGACCACCGAGTCGTCGCTGAAAAGCAAGTACAGATACTTTAGTGTCTCCGACATGAAGAACGTCTCCATCTTGTCTTCGCGCGGTGGCGGAACCACTGTGACATCGTGCAAGGACGTGTACCCGCCCTCCTTGTACTTTGCCCACTTTTCGAAGGCCAGGAAGATGCGCCAACCATAGTCTCGCCACTTTTGCTCCCTTGTGATCCGCCACAGGATAAACAGCGACTCGACCGTCTCTGGCCGAAGCAAATTGTGACGGTCCGGTGCGTGCACCAGGATATCGCCATCGGGCAGTGTCAGCTGGTCGTCCTTGTCGAACGCCTTTTCCTTGTTGGTACGGCGGTCAGTCCATCTGAAGTAGGCAATTTCGGGGGCTAGCCCTGACTGGGTGTCGAAATACATGTGGGCGCAGGTCTCTGTCAGCTCGCGGGCCAGGATCAGATCCTCGCGGTCGCGCGCACTGAGGGACTGCGGCGGCAGATTAGCAAGCGAATGGCCGCTCGTAGCGCCCAGTGCAAGGTTGCCGCCCATGAAACACACGAGGTGGTCCATCTTGGGGCTGAACAGCGGGCCGTGCTTGAGGTTGGTCAGTTCGCCAATGAACGTCAGCTTCTGGTTGGGAGTCGTGTCGACCAGGTACTTTTTCACGCCCTCGATCGCGCTGTCGTACTCGCGTCTGAACTCGTTCTCGGTCTGGCGGGTCTGCAGGTGCTGCTTCAGCAGGTATTCGTAGTAGCTGTCGCCGCGTGAGCCAAGGCGGATGTCGTCGCCAGTAAAGTTCCCAGTGACGCCGTTGATGTAGATTGGCACAAGGTGGTCGTACTTGGGCGCCTTGAAGATGACAGACATGATGCGGTCGACCGGCGCCCGGAACTTGTCCATGCTGTTGGTGAGCTTGGCCAGATAGCGGTACTCGAGCTGCAGAGTGGCTACTTCGGCCGTGCTCGACAGACCTGCGTGCGGCTTACCTACCTGCTGCAGGAACGCGGTTTCAGGCGGGATGCCCGTGTCGGTGGCGAATGATCTCGCCAGCCTCTCTCCCAGGTCTCTGGCCATTTCCAGCAGCTGCGCGTCGTTTTCACCTGAATGGTGGTAGGCCGACAGGAGCCCGCCAAGGACGCGAATCGTGGTTTCAAACAGCGACACAGCGCCGGACTGGTTGAAGCTGATGTTGTTTACCAAAAAGTCGCGCCCGCGCTTGTACTCGTCCTTCAAGCCCATTAAAAGCAGCGTGTCCAGGGTATCCGCGATATGGTATCCGAAGCCGCCCACCGTCATGTTGCTGCCCTTATGCGACATTGGGTGATACTCGTCGCTGCCAAAGGCATCGCGGACATAGGCATCCCAGGCATTCTTTGCCGCGCTGACCACGCTGTTCCGCCGCGACACCCACAACATGCTGTCGTCGGTTGGGTGGCCTGTGCGCAGCGCGCTTTGTATCACCTGGTTGAGCTCCAGCTGCTGGGCGGCTGTGGCGGACCAGTCGGGTGCTGGGTGGTCGCCGAATACCGGCGGGCGACTGTGCCGCTGCCGCACTAGCGTTTGGTGCTCGGCGCTCGGGAACGTGTGCGGGTCCCATTCATGCTGTGGCTTTGTTACGCGGCTACGGTAGAGGAGGGTCAGGAGGGTCAGAGTCAGGAGAGAGAGGGCCAGGAACTGCTTGCCGCGTCCACCGAGCAGCCGGCGCAGCGACAATGTGAGCATTAGAGGGGTTTAAGGTGACGTAGATTGAAGAAAAAGTCACAAAGAGTGAGTAAAAAATACAAATTTTACCGCGTGGCTGTGAGTGAAGAAAGGCAGGGCAGGCAGATGCGCGGCGTGCATGAGCTTTTTGAGAAGAGCAAGCCTTTAAAAAAATTCCTGGATGGGTCTGAGCAAGCTCACAGGCTTGCTTTCTCCAAATAAATTTACATACTATTTTTTATTTTTCATTTGTAGAATTTGACCATGAGCTCGGACGAAAGGTAAGTTAGCGAGGGCCGCTCCAGGAAGCGCGCCGGTGCAGGGAGAGGCTCGGCAGCCCACAGAGATTAAGCACGGCCAGCCCTGAACCACGCGCCTCTTCTTTTTTCTTCTTCTGTATAGGCCTTCGGGCGAATTGCAAAAGGACCTGCTTATGAGGCTGCCATTTGATCTCTCGGTGCTTGTCAGCAAGTTCCTGGACATCGAGGACATCTACAGCTGCATGCTGGTGAGCCACAGCTGGTACAAGCTGGTGTCCGATCACGCAGTGCTGTACCAGCGGCTGCTTCAAAGATCGCACTTTGACCAGGAGCCGCTACTGTTCCGGGGACCGCGCTTTGGTAACCAGCAGAACCACGAGGTGGATGAGCCGGGCAAGAGCAAGGATGAGATGGATGAGGACCAGGAAGTCCGGATCGAGCAGCGCCTCAACATGCAGCTGCTTCGGGCGCCCAAGGTTCTGCCGCACTTGCTGAGCAAGCTGATGAACCGCGAGAAGCGGTGGACGACCGGGGTGCCGCGAATGCGCATGTATCTGCCGCCGGTAGGCATGGACGGCATTGACGCGGATATCCGGGACGAGTGGGAGGGCCCGGTGAAGGTGGTGAAGATAAAGGGCGGCATTGTGTGTGTCTTGCACGAGATGGGCAAGACAATGCGTCTGTGGGATCTGGACCATCAGTACCAGAAGCTGCGGGATATGGCGAATGAGCTTGCCGAGGAGCACCGGGAGGTTCTGGAGAAGAACGAGCGCAACGGCATGCTGCGCAGCCTGTCGGAGAAGGAGGCGGGAGTGATCCTGGAGTGTGTGAATCTGGCAGGCAAGCCGTGCCAGCCGAAACTGCGCGTGGTGCGGTTGCGGCATCGGCCCGAGCTGTTTGACTTCTTCCCGTCGACCAACCGGCTGATCACATCGTCGGCAGCGGGCATCATCGACGTGTATGATCTGGAGACTGGCAAGCACCTGCGCGAGTTCCGTCTGGAGGACGTGCGGATCGGGTCATTGCATATTTGGATGGAGTTTATTGTGGTTGGGCATGGCACGCAGATCACGCTACTGAACCACAAGACCGGCGAGGTACTGGAGGACGCGCTGCAGACGGCGCACCAGTATGCGATCACGGCGGTGTTTGTGCTGGACAATGACAACCATATGCTGAGCGTCGATGAGTCGGGCGTCATTGTAGTGACGGATCGCTCCAAGGCCCGCAGGGATATCGACACGCTACTGAACACCCCGTTGCACCCGTTGATCTATCATGGCAATGTGGGCGCGCCGTATGCGATGAGGCTTTTGCATATGTCGCATTTGTGTGTGTACGGCAAATACACGTTCGGGCAGTACGAGCTGTACCCGCCAGGAATTGACGGGCTGCCGCCGATCTCGGAGCTGATGCTCATCGGCGGTCCCGAGGACGAACAGGACCACAGGGGCAATCCACCAGTGGACGGAAATGTGGCGGCACCTGACAGCCCTGGCAGCGCAGACAGTGGCGATGGCGGTGAGTCAGCGGCTGGCCATACTCCAGCTGCGTCAACCAAATCCTACGATGAGGAGCGGCGCGAGACGCTCAAGCAGCTGCTGCGGTCTGAGCGCGACGTGGAGCGCATGTACAGCGAGATCATCGGCGACCGCGACGGACCGGCACTGGGCGGCAGGCGGATGCAGAGCCTGCGGCAAAACACCACGCCGCAGAACGACCGGTACCATATCCTGAACATCAACTCGCGGTTCGCCGAGCTGGAGGGCAACATTGCGACTTTGGATTTCCGGCGAGTGCTGTACCAGGCCAACGGGTTTATACGGATCTGCGAGCTGGGGGGCGGCGAGATGCCGCCGGTGGAAGATCCGGAGCACCCCGCCAGCGACGCTGTGCTGGGAGTGAGCCTGGGCCTGTATCCCGTCGACGCAAGCACGGACCTGGGCCCCGCAAGCAGGGAACACGCGGAGGCGCTGAAAGATATCATCGAGGAGCTCGAGTTGCAGATGCCGGGCGGGTTTGGGGGTGGCGAAGGCCAGGGAGACCTTGTGGACGAGACCGGGTGGTCACATATGCTGGTCAACGACGAGCCTGTGGATCTGAACGACCTGGACGCAGTGAGCGCCAAGGCCATGCGCTCCATGTTTGCCATCCGCTATGCGACCGACGTGCCTGACTTTGGCCGCGTCCCATTCTCTGTGAATTACCTGCGGTCAGCGGTCGAGTTCCTGCAGCAGAGCACCCCCGATCTGTTCCATGCGGTGCAGAACCCGAATCTCGGCATCGACGCGCTGAGCAACTCGGCGCCGTACTATATCCAGAAGCACTATGAGAGCCGGTTCAAGCGCCCGGTCGATGTGGTCGACCACCGCGGCCAGGTGCGCGATGCCCAGGCAGTCATGCGCGACATGAACAGGCTGTACCGGGCGCTGCGCAAGTCCACCGCCATGGACGACTCGGTGCTTATTGGCAAGGGTGTCCGCGACCTGAAGTATGTCGCCAGTGCTATGGACGACTCGCGGCTGGTCGTTGGGTGCCGCAACGGCTATGTTGTTGTCACTTCTTTTGAATAAACGTGATGTTCTACCCTTGGCAGTTTGTGTGATGCGGAATTTTTTTCCCCAGAAGCCAGATCACTTTGTGCGAGGTGGTTAGAAAGTTCTAGCGCATTGGTTTCTTTTTCTTCTCTTCAAATACACATATTTTTCCACCCTCTTTTCTTGTATTTTACACCACTCTCATTATATCACATATCCGCCCAGAGGCGCCATTATCTATACATACAATGGGGCAGGCCTACTCGCGGTGGAATGCACCCGGTAGCAATGGCAATGACGACCGCCCGAATCGCCGATTAGTGCGGGATTACACCTCACGGGCAAACACCCCGGCGCGCGCGCAGTCGTCGAGTGTGCGAGGCACGGCCGCACGGCCGCAGCAGCACCAGCAGAGAGCGACCCGGTACTCACCGTACACAACAACCCCAGCAAGGACTACACAAGCGACGGAATCGAACAATGCACCCGCGGATACTTCTCCAGCATCAGGGCCAGCAGCACCCCACTCGGCAGCGGGGGCATCGCCGACGACCCCGAATGCCGGTCGGCGAGAGGGGATTCGGCGAAACGAGCTCCTGGCGCGGGTCATCGGCGGCTCGGTGGTGAACTCGATATCCCAGGAGATTGAGCGGCGGCGGCTGGTGCGCGACACTGCCATCGCCAACCGCGGAATGCTGGACTCGCTTTTGGCGCTGCACTCGGAAGTGCGCCAGCGGCTGCCCGGCTACAACATGGACACCAGGGGGCGGATTGGCCTGACGTACCACATCTCGCTATTTATTCTGGCCATGCTCGAGACCTATGCGTCGGGCGTGACCCAGCGACAACAGCACCAGGAGGAAAGCCAGTCGCCGCAGGCAGCCAGTCAGCAGGATATAGCGGCGGCGGGTGACGGCGATGTCGAGATGGCTGCGGCCAGTCCCGCCTCTGCTCCTGCTGCTGCTGATGATGGCAGTCAGGAGACTTCCAATGCGTCTGGAACCTCGGCTGGTGCGGCAGATGATGCCGCTGATGGCAGTGAGTCTGGGTCATCGCCAGCGTCGTCATCATCTGGCCTGATATTCCGCATGTTCTTGATGCCAGGCGCCATTGAACAGGCGCTGCTGCAGTACGACCGCCTGAGCATCTCGCATAATCCCGAGTTTCAGCCCATGTTTTCGCTGAATACGGCTCCGTCGGTCCCACAGGCGGCGGCAGCAGCAGCAGCAGCAACAGCAGCAACAGCAGGGACAGCAGCAGCCGAGACCCCGGAAGGCACTGCACAGGTGCCATCTGACCAGTCGGCAGCTACCGACAATGCACAGCAGCAACCTGTGCGCCCTCTTTCGCTGGACGAGCGGCGCCGGAATAGCGTCCGCCACGAGCGGGACGAGAGGCTGTGGCGGCTACGTCAAATTGCACGGGCCATGCATGACGAGCGCCGTGACATTGAGGTACCAATTGCTGTCCTGGGCCTGCAGATGAGCCACGATATGCTCAGCCGCCTGGCACAGGCGGAGAATGCAGAGCCTTCTTCATTTGCCAGTCCCGATACTACGACAACAACGGCCGCCACCACTTCCTCGTCGAGCAGCAACAACAGCACCGCCAGCGGAGCACATACTCCCGACATGAGCGAGTCGCTTGAGCGGCATATCCAGGCCACAGAGAACGCCTTGTCGAGCAGGCTGACGCGTGACTTGGCTAACGCGGGGCCACAGGCTGCAGGGCCGGAGCAGCCGGCGGTGCCCAGGCTGCAATCAGTTATGGAGAGCTTGCGCCAGCGGCTCACTTCGCTGGTCCCGAACTTTGTCGGCCATCTGCGCGGGGGCACGGTGCAGGCGGGCCAGGAAACACCCGATGGTGCCGGTCCGGGCTCAGCAGGCACAGCCCCAGCCAGCGCTGCAGACACCGCCCCGGCATCGCCTGGAGATGGGGCGCCAAACAACGCTGGCCTCTCGATATATGTGACCATTCAGGATATGACGCTGGGCAACCCGCTGCTGTTGACCATGGTGACATACGAGCTGTTTCCCGAGCTGCTGCAGGACGACATGAGTTCGACGGACCTGCAGATGAATTTGTCGGGCGGCAACTACGAGCTGTTCATGGAGATTGCGAATATCATCGGCGAGGTGTCGTCGAACACGGTGAGCCAGGAGGCGGTTGACAAGACGCTGGCCAGATACCGCCTCGAGACGCGGGGCACGGCGGAGGACGCTGAGTTGTCGGTTGCCAAGCTCATTGTTGGCGAGGACGACCAGGAAGAAAGCCATGTGGACACTGGCAGTATGCCGGCTGTCGTGCATCTGGTGTCGGCTGAGCGGTGCCCCGTGTGCCTGGAGGACTTTGAGGTCGGCGACATACTGCGTGTGCTAAAGTGCCACCATGGGCTGCACCTGGTGTGCGGCGACTCGTGGTTCACCCAGGGCGCCAACAGATGTCCGATTTGCAGGTCGGAGGCAGTACCCATTGAGCGTGGCAAGTAGACTACACATGTGCAGATAAATACATTGGTGGGTAGTAACATAAAAACATTTAGGCGAGAAATTGAACAAGCATTGGCAGCGGCCAACAGCTGCGCCCACATCCATTTTGTGTGCTCGGGGCTCCTGCCCCCTCCTGGCCACGCTCGACAAAGGCCTATCTCATGTTTGCATGTATCTCCAGGCTGTACCAGGGATGCGACTCGCCAAGATGCTGGATCTGACCCTTGTAGTCGGATGTCGGGAAGCCGCAAAACGGGCACAGATAAAACTCCTGCTCGAAGCGGGACATGCTGTCCAGCACATCGCCCTGGCCCTGCGCGGGCTTGGGCTTTGGTGATTTTGACTTTGCCTTGGGCTTGGGTCCTGCCTGCACGGTATTGGCGGCCAATGGAGGCAGGTCGATTTTGAAACTGACTTGTTTCTTATTTGCCATGTTAGGCTATGTGTACAGGGAAAGAGGGTGGGTCTGGAAACAGGAAGATGGACAGCGCCAGAAAGGGATATTAAAAAAGTACAAAAACTTTGGACATGTAGGAAATAGGAGAGAAAAGGGAAACGAACATTTCTGGTTTTTGTCAATAGAGGAAAAAAGCTGAAAAGGAGTCCTGACTTGCACCAGCCCTTGAGGCATGTGCCTCTGGAACGAAAAAGGAGAAACCAGTGCAAATGAGCTGGGAAATAGCTGGACGCCGGAGTGCTGTGGAAAATAAATCCCTCCTGGGTCTGGATGCTTCGCACACAACAATGTGTGCGGGTGGGTGGCCATGACGTATGAGAAAGAGGGACGCCAGTGATCATGCAGCACGAATATGCACAGGCTGCAGCCAGGTTGTCCGCAGACTTGCGTTCTTTTCCTGTGGACGAAAACGAAGATGGGCGGTCGGACGGTGTGTCTGGGTATCTATTGTTCATGGTACCCCTCCCCCGGGATAAAAGTAGAGAGGGCGAGTGCGGGAAAACAGGCGACGTAGGTGGCATCTGGCGACTGACAGGCAAGGTAGGAGGCGGTCAAGATACGACGTCATAGGGGGGACATGCACAGCCAAAACCGAATGTGGAAAGTCCTCCAACAGCTTCGATGCATGAACAAGCCCCCCAGAAGTCATGTCTGCCAAAGTGAAATGAAGACGGAACTAATCCCAATAGTTTCAGAACGGAAAATCAGCGGCATTCAGACGCCTGCAGTGCACCGCGATGTCTGCCATTCTGGTACCAAGCTCCGTAAACTCGGGCCTGGCCGGCAGCTCCCGGAGCCTGGCAGCGACCTCTGCCATTTGGGGCCCCGAAACCGTGACCAAGCGCAGAGTTTTAATAGGTGCAGCCAGCACGCGGATGTGCTCTGCAGCGAGCTCCGTCGAGCGGATCATATCCAACATAAACGTCAGATTAGTGACGCGGGTTCGCAGGGCACCGCTTGCCAAGACACGCACCATCGCCTGCTCGTCATCTGTCTCACTGCTGAGGGCAAGAGTCAGGTGGCGCAAATTGGGCAGCAAATTAAGCATATGTAAGGCGTGTTGGAGACCAAGCATGACGTTCGGAAGTACCAGGTTCTGCAGGCTGGCGGGCGCGGAGCTGAGCGCAGCCACCAGGGCTGCATTGCCCATGACTGGGTTGTTGAGGTCGAGGCGCACAAATGCCGTGGATGCATTGGGCGCCATGCAGAATGCCCTTAGTAGCAGCTTCTCGACAACTCTCTGCGGATGCCTCGACGCCCTGCGCGAATCACCAAGCCTGATGTTGGCCATGGCTGGGAACGCGTGGCTGTCGAACACGCCGGCGCTCTCGAGCAATCTGAATGACGTGCTGTCGAGGAGAAAGCCTGCACGCTTGAGCACTGCCCTGTTTCCGCGAAACACAACATCGTTGGCAAATGGATATGCTGGCTTGCAGCCAATTTCACGCAGCGCTGGGAAGGGCACTCCGGCGGGCGCAGAACGCGGGCCAATTGGGACCACTACATCCTCAGTGTGGTTGGGCCGGTGGTGCCAATGCGAGACCACATAGTAGCAGTTGATGTGCAGGGTCTGCAGCCGTGGATAGACGACCGGAGATTCGTTGGCGTGCTGCACGACACGGGTCCATACTAGAGAGCGTGGATCGCGGAGGCTCAGGAACTCGAGCGTAGGTGCAATGCTGTAGAGATATGCAAAGAAATCGTCGGGTGGCGTGTTGTCTGCCAGTGTGTACGTGAGCTTGGTGATGGGCGGCAGGACGCACGGCTCGATCTTGAGCCAGTCGTTGTCTAGCGATATGCGCCGTGTGCGCCCACACATGGCAGCAACGATACGCGAGCTCTTCGTCGAGTCAAAGCTGGGGTAGTAGAACTGCTGGAACACCTTGGACTCCAAGTTCGGAAACAGCTCATCGAGGCGCTGGCTGTACTCTGCGGCTCGCCGAGCAAGGATGTCAACATACATATACTCGGTAACTTCAAAGTAGTCGCAGCTGAATATCAACTGTCTCGTGCCCACGAACCGGATACTGTTGAGCCACACCTGGTACAGCGGGTCGCCCTTTGTCTGCTCGTTTAGCAGGTAATAGAGCTCATAGTGTAGCTCCACCGACTGTACTAGGTTCTCAGCACCCATGGCGACAGCATCGCGGAGGTTCATGCGAAATTGCCCGCCCATCTTCCAGTCAAACCGAGCATCTCTCTTAGATACGACTGCGTTACGGAAGAACAGCGGCCGAATCGCCGATCTCCAGTACCGGTCCACCCACAGCATGCCCATCAGCGAACTCGTTGGCATACAGCGGCCACAGTCGTTGTACTCGTTCGCCTTGCGGCCGAGACCAGTCGCATAGCCAAAAATGCTCTCCAGGATGTGATCCGGCACAGCCCATGCCGATGAAGCTACAGCCATGGTGTAGACTATTAATATTAAATGAAGCACAAAGAGTGCGGAAGCAAAAAGCCAGTGCGAGGGTGGTCTGATCGCACCCACGTGTGGAGCCGGCCTGAGATCACTTATCTGGTGATCTTCAAAGTGATCAGCTCTGCTTGAGGAAACAGCGGTGTGGCGGTATCCAAATAATTTTACTGCACGGGTCGTGGCAGCTAGGTGCTGGGCTCTGCCGACCGGGTAGATCTGGATCATGACGGTGCTTGGGCCTAGCAACAAGCCAGCTCTAGCAGCACTTACATTAGAAAGCACACAGCTATGAACAAGACTATGTTGATGTCTGAATAGCTCTAAAGGAATGAACATAGTTGCTCTAAGATGTCAGGCGGGTAGATGTTTCAGATTACTGCTGGTGAAGTTTTGGCCCTTGCAGCGTTTTGGACCCTGATTTGACAGAAGTGGGGCCTGGATGCTGATGTGTCCTTCATAATAATAAGCTCCGCTTTGGTTGAGTGAGTCTGAGGCGTAGATGAGCAGAGTGGACGTATTGGTAAAGCTGTAGTGCAGGTTATCGCATCCATAGTGCGTGGTGTTTGGATTGGTAGACAGCTTGACAATATGTATTTCCAGGGAAAGCTCCGGCCATTTATACTGTAGCGGCACCATTGCCATGGCTGGCTGCGAATCACCCTGCCCACATGTAGGGACCATCGAGCTTGGCCATAAACAAAGCACAGACGACAATGTGTTCCTCATTGTCTGCTGGGTGCTGGGCAAACTCTCTGGGCTTGCGAAATGAATGATACCAGTCAGCCCGTTATCTAGCGTGATCAGTGCTGGAAAATGGGGCAAAGGGGCTTCATTACTCACCAAAACGAGCTCGCTCCCGGCCGTTCTATTCGAGGTTTAATCTCCGAAGAACGCCAGTTGACTCGCCCCGCCCACCCGCTCCAAGCCCAGGTGGTGGGGAGAGACAGCTGATAAAGAACAGGAGGACCTATCTCTGTTCCCCCAGCTCTCCCGCACCTAGCGCTAGTATTCTTATTATTTCCACTCTTTCTCTTCAGTTTCACGCATATTATTCTGCTCTATCATGAAATACGGCAATTACCTGAATCAGCAAAAGACGGCGTTCCCGGACGAGTGGCAGCCACACTTTATTGAATACGATGCACTGAAGGCGTTTCTGAAGACGCGCATGGTCGGCTGCAACGTGCACCTGTCGAGCTCGTTCCCGCGCACACACGTCTTCCAGTGGTCACCGGGCTCCGATTCCGAGCCTTCGTTCGACGCCATGCTGCACCAGCGCCTGGAGAAGGTCACCCAGCTGACACCCGCATTCGTCAAGATGCTGGATGCCGACATCGAGCGGATCAACTCGTTCTTTGTCAAGATCAAGGACGCAACCAAGGAGCGGATCAACCGGGTGCTGGATCCGATGCAGAAGACAACAGTTGCCGAGTGCGAAGATGCGCTGAAGGACCTGCTGCTGCTGGAGCGCTTTGTGTTCCTGAACTTCACTGCCATTGCCAAGGCACTGAAGAAGCACGACAAGTGGTCTGGCCTGCAGATCCGCGAGCCCTACCTGATGCGTACCTCGCAGCTGTCGTTTGTAGTTTCCACTTCTCTGCTGCGTCTGAAGCCCGAGCTGATGAACCAGCTGGCTACATTGCTGGTGGAGCAGGAGGGCGGCAGTTCGTCTGATGCCCTGGCAGCTGCAGTCGAGTCTCGGACACATCCTGGCACATTACCAGCGGTCCTCAATGGCGGGCACACCGACTCGACAACCTCTACCCGGGTCGAAACGCCGTCCGGACTGCCCAACACGTCGTTTGGCATCAACATCTCGCCCAAGCTCAGCCCACTGGTCGATCTGCTGCATGAGACGCAGACAGTCATGATCTCGCTGCGTGGCCCGCACGGCACCGACATCATTGGCGGAGTGCTGGGCTGCCTGTCCAAGCACAACTGCCAGATCATCGACTTTTCGCTCTCGCGGCTGCACCACGATGTGACGTTTGGCGTTCTTGTGCATCTGCACAACGGCGACGTCGACCTGTTCAGTGACCTGGCCGAGACTGCGCAAAAGTGGGACGGCACCCTGACGTTTGATGTGCAGAACGCGCGACTCAAGGCATCGGTGCTGAGTGGGCAGTCAGAGTACAAGCTGGACGAGGCTCCGTATGCGCAGCGTGTCAAGTACATTGCCACAGTGCTGAACGAGCGCGGGCTGGGACCCGAGTTCCTGAGCGCCTGGCTTAAATGGCTGCTGAAGAAGAAGATCAGCGTCGAGCAGATGCGCCGGCTGGACAAGCACTCGGAGCTGATGTGCGTCGAGTTCCGCCTCAGCGTGCCTGACACTCTGTCGCTGGAGGAGATGAAGGCCGAGCTGTTCACTCTGAGCACCGGATTCCAGACTGATGTGGCTCTGCAGCCCGACAATGTGTTCCGCAGACAGAAGCGCCTGGTCGTGTTTGACATGGACTCGACGCTGATCCAGCAGGAGGTCATTGACGAGATTGCGCGTGCCACCGGCATCGAAGAGGAGGTGTCGGCCATTACTGAGAGTGCGATGCGTGGAGAGATCGACTTCAAGGAGTCGCTGCGCCGTCGGGTTGCGCTGCTCAAGGACACGCCGATTGAGGCACTAGAGGAGGTCAAGCGGCAGCTGGTGTTTACAGAAGGCGCGCACTACCTGTGCCGTGCGCTGAAGAATGCCGGATTCAAGCTGGCGGTCATCTCTGGCGGGTTCATTCCGCTGGCAAAGTACGTCAGGAACGAGCTCGGATTAGACTACGCCTTTGCCAACCAGCTGGAGGTCAGCACTGATGGGAAGCGGCTGACGGGTCGGACCGTGGGACCGATTGTCGATGCGGTCCGGAAGTCAGAACTCCTTGAGGTTATTGCCCAGGCCGAAGGCATTGCCATCGACCAGGTTGTTGCTGTTGGCGACGGTGCCAATGACCTGCTCATGCTCGGCAAGGCTAGCCTGGGGGTTGCGTTCAATGCGAAGCCCAAGGTGCAGCAGGAAGCACGTGCCCGGATCAACCAAAAGAGCCTGGCGAACGTACTGTATCTGATGGGCTACTCGCAGAGTGAGGCTGCCGAACTCCAGCTGGTCGGATAATGAAGGCGATAGGTGGGGCTTCAATTTTCTTTCGATAATACTCTAATATACACACTCGAAATATCGACGGACACAAGGCTCTGTAGAGTATTCTACAGTGGCGTGCCAGACACATAAAGCGCAGTTAAGAACACCAAGAAACCAAGGGACATGCAGAAGCACTGCAGACATTCACACACACCGAAGTCTTCTTCATGTGGATATGATTTCTGGCATGTAAGCCCACCAAGGTTACACCTAGTGTGTTCCGATATGTAGAAACAGCATCTTGGCTGATTTCCTAACCCTAAATTTAATCTTATTTGCAACAGCGGCGCATATAGCCGTTTTGACCATCTCTGGACGACTCCAACGCCACCCAGGGGTGCTTGAGCAGCTCATTTGCAACAATGGAACACTGTTTTTCTTAGTTCAGGCAGGCTGAACAAATGCCAGCACTCCCTCTTGTTGACCTGAACCGCCCACCGTCTTTACTGCGCTCTTTCCTGTCCTTTTTCCTCTCTATCCACGCAAACTCATTTTTCACCGACCACTACTCAGGCAAAGATGACAGAGGATAGCCAACACCAGCCATCTCAACCAGATAGTCCACAGCAAACACTTCAACCGAGTAGTCCGCAGCAAACACTTCGGCAGAGCAATACACAATCATTTCCTCTGGACAGCTTTGTTACTCCGACATGTAAACGGACATTGGCATCCTATACTTATGAAGGTATTTCGGCAACAACATTGGATCAGTCGCCGTATTTTCAAAGGAGATACCAGAACAAAGGTACGTGTGCATATATACACATAGCAGCAGGTACAAGGCAACAACCACATGAAGTCTAACCTAATAACTGTAACTCAACCGTTATAGATGCAGAGTCGAAAAAGGCGAGGCTCACCGGCGTGTTGGAGAACAGTCCATTTGTTCAGAAGACAACAAACGCGACTGTCTTCTCCAACATGTCCATGGTCCAGTCGGATCACACGGCTGAGAGGGACGCCGAGAGTATGGCGTTCGCCAAAGGTCGTGTGGTCGAGAATGAGGATAGCGTTTTCGAATTCTGCCGCCCACGCTCGGTGGCACTGCGTAGTGTTGCGAGCGACATCACTGCACATGTTTCAGCAGAGCTGGAGAACCGCCTTAGCGCTAGACCGGCCGGTGGTGCAGGGGGTGAGCCTATTCCTGCTGCCAGCTTGCCGAATTTGCAGCAGCACCAGCCGAGAAATGCGACAAAGGACCCCCTGGAGGAAGTCAGCAACTGGCTTAGACTGCTGAAAAAAGGGAAGGTCGCTGAGACTAAAACGTATTTCCCGATTCAGCAACTCTTACTGTTTTCCATGCGCGAGATCGACGGTCAAGTCGAAGACTGTCAGAAGGACCGCGATCTTGGCCGCCTGCTGCAAGACTATTGCCGAATCCTTCCCTTCAAGAACGTCGACACCGGTCCACAAGGCAAGGACGACCAGCGGCGTGTTGACATTGGCCTGTACGCACAGGGTGTCAGCGACGACTTCTCCTTCGACAGCGTTGAGGTCCAGCAGGACATTGACTACAGCAGCACATTTGCTGTGATTGAAGTCAAGCCTGACAGTTTGGCTGCATCGGTCCGGCAGGCGCTTGCTCAATTGCTGCTTTACAGCAGAAACATGTATGCGATGCAGCCAAATCGCCGCTTCATCTGGGGCATCACAATGTGCGGAAATGAGGTGCGCACATGTCTGTTTTCCAACGATATTGTCTTTTCGTCCAGTGCCATCGACATAACAACAGCAGCTGGTCGTCGGCAGTTCGTCGAACTTCTCGTCAACTTTTCACTGTGCGAGGTTGATCAGCTGGGCTACGACCCAACGATCCGCTGGCACCCTGAGCACAATTGCTGGGCCATCGAAGGTCCCGACACTGCGGGCAAGTCGTCGGGCACCACAACAGTGAAAACGTACTACTCTGACAAGCAGCTCCTGTCCAGTGCGGACGAGCTCTTCGGTCGGCACAGGCGATGCTTTTTGGTGACAGACGAGAAACCCACTGGCAACGGCATTGCACCCAAGTTCATTCTGAAGGACGCGTGGCCGGAGGTTGAGGAGGATCCTGCCCAGGACAAGCGGAGCGAAATCAGGTTCATGCGCCATATCGCTACAGAGTTGGCGCAGTCGGATGTCGAGGACTTAGTATATCCCAAGCTCCATGCTGGCGACCGAGTCCACATCGATGCCAACGGCGAGGTCTTCGAGGACAACGTGAAAAACATACTGGGCTCGCTGTTTTCGCTGCGCAAACCAGATGGAGGCTCAATTCCGTTCCGCGTACACACACGTGTCATAATGGGCAACATTGGAAAACCACTGAAGCACGTAGAGTCAGTGCATGAGCTCATAGTGGTTCTCGGTGACGCGATGCGCTGTCACTCGGAGATCCTGAAGCGGTGCAGCATCCTCCATCGTTGCATCACTGACAGCAACATCCTTGTAGTGCGTGAGGAAGGAAAGCCAGTGCGCGGGCTACTCATCGACTTTGACAGTGCCCTGGAGGTTGGACAGGTCCGAGCACCAGTACGCAGCGAGCAGACAGGTGCGCTCCCATATGCAAGCATCAACCGCTTGCTTGCGTCAGACGTTGAGCAGACAGAGTTGGACGACTGGGAGTCGCTGGTCTACCTAATCTGCTGGTACGCAACGATTGGGATTTGCAGGGATAAGAAAGATAGGCGACATCCCGCGAGTATGAGGGGCTTGGCAATCAGCAAGTGGCGAAACGGAACTCCTAAGGAAATCGGTGAAGCCAAGAAGGATAATTTGGAAACACTTAATGGCTTCCATTCAAGAATCATCAGGCACTTTCATCCCAACAGGGATATTGACATTTTGCAAAACCTGGTGGAAGATCTATATATGGATTTGTTCCAAAAACTGGACCTGCGTAAGGATGGCACGTGCGATGGGAGTCGTTACAGAGGTACACAGCCCATGCGGATCAGAGGAGAGGATACAACACCTAATCCATTCAAGGAACGCCTGGAGAAGAAGAGAGAGATCACCACAGCACTGCTTGCTACGATGACCGAAGCCTGGAAGAGCTCACGGAACATTTGCATTGCATAGTCTCAAGGCAACAAGTAAATATTTTCAATCGCTTCATTTGTCACTATAAAACACACTACATCTACACTACGGCTGCAATTTAATAAGCAAGCGGCAATATAGCACTGTGGACCCAAAGTAAAAGGTGACCGTCATATTTATATGCCTCAAAGGGTCTTCGAAAGATCATCGCGTTTAGACAGCATGGGCATATCGCTAGTCTACAGGAAACACCAGCCAAATTCCTACTTTGCAGCAAATGAGCCATTGATGGGTCAAAAATAGATGGGTCAAAAATAGATGGGTTATTGGTATACTCTAGAAGTGAAGAAAGGGAACATTGTAGTGACACAAGTATGTGCCCTCCTTCACATGCACATATGAATTTTGCCCATGCATGCTCAGCACAAGCCCTAAGCGCTCCCTTGTCTCGCCCGACTGTCTTGATCCTGTTATGAAGTAGTTGGCTCAGAACCCATTGCATTTCTGCGAGCCGGCTCCTCATTCGAATCTGCAGAGCCGTCGCTGAATGCAAGCATACTGATGCAGCCAGCGCCACACTCCCAATCTCTGAAGCAGTGCTTAAAATGCGGGAGCCGATTAAATCGGATCTGCTCAAGCGCCTTTTCGTAAACAGTCTCTGCAGAAAAACCCCAGGCAGTAAACACGCTGCAGCCAATGGTGATTGCTCGCTCCAGCTCTTAAACCACTCCAGAGCTGCTGCCTACAGCTTTTGTTTCTCTTAGCTTTGCATTAAGACATACACATTCTCCTGCATTTGAACCCATTCGCATTGTAATTTATCAGTCGACCATGACTACCTGCAACAATATTGCCGAGCTTTCCTGGACTCTGTCAGCTCCTGCCGCCAGCAAGCCAGCCGCTACGGGTATCAAGCGCAAATTCTCTAGCTCCATTTCATCGCCAGTTAGCAAGTTCTCGCCACCAAAGAAGGCACGCTCCTCTAGCAACACAGTCTGCATTGGCACCAAGCGGTCGCGCTCGAACTCTGAATCAGATGACGACGACTACTCGGCACAACCACCAGCAAAGAAGACACAAAAGGGTGAGAGCGCAAGAGGTAAGCGCATAGTGGACCTTGCTACTATGGTACGCTTATGACATGCACATTTGCTAACTGTGCAGATTCTGGTATAGCATCCATTTACCCTAATGGCCGCTGGGTCCGGGCACTAGACCAGTCCTCAAATAGCTGGAGCGACAAAATAATGGCCATGATGAGGGGCAACACGCCGAACATGAACACCCAGCTGAGCCAAGGTATGGAGTGGTGGAATAACAAAGACGAGGTGTTGACCGAAGCCGACCACTGGGCCAAGGAACGACTGATCCGTGATGCCAACGGCGTATTTGACAGTGTAAAGTCGAGAAATACCGTGACAAGCAAGCTGGCAGACCTGGTGTCGACTCAGGTCGCATTGGAGCTGGAGCGCCGGCTCAGCCTAGTCACTGGCAGTGCAGCAAGCAGCGTCGATGATATCCAGGATACTCTCAGAGAACTTGCTTGCGATATCACCACCTGCCAGCAGCAGCAGCAACATACGCTGTTCGACATTGCAGCATACGACAAGGCGAAAGACGAGAAGCGCGGGTCAACAGACAGCGCTCTTGCAGCGTTTGAGGAGTGGGTTCGCCCACCACTGGCTACATCTACAGACAGCCTCGACGATGACGACATACACACGGCGAAGAAGATACATGAATCAGCCATGTCATTCATTCTGTTTGTCGTTCAACACATCGACACCCTCATTCGTGCGTTGGATACGGGCCCTTTCAGCAGATACCTCGAGAGTTATTATCAGCTGCTGCCATGCACCCGTCCTAGACCCCAGTCCAGCGGCAATACCGACGCTTCGGAGTTTGAGGCAGGCATCAAGTTTCAGCACGCACTTACAGATATCGAGCTACTGACTGACTTTCACAGCAAAAATATGGTGGCCCTTATTGAAGCTCGATCCGGCAAGACCCGGCGCACAGTTGACAAGGCTTACGCGCAGCTGATGCAGAGGACACGCAGCATCTACAGGAATCAACCCAACAGACGCTTCGCTTGGGGTCTGACCGTGTGCGACAATGAGGTGCGAGTGTGCCTGTTTTCCAACGACGCGGCTTTTTCATCGAGCGCTCTCGACATGACAACAGCAGCCGGTCGTCGGCAGTTTGTCGAGCTGTTGGCTAACTTTGCACTGTGCGAGAAAGACCAACTCGGGTATGACAGAGGTATCCTCTGGAACCCTGAGCACAAATGCTGGACCATTGAGTGTCCTGATGCAGCAGGCAAGTCGTCGAGCCCTGCAACAACAAAAACGTACTACTTCGACAAGGTGCTACTGGCAGCGGACGGCATGTTTGGACGGCGTACGAGGTGCTATTTGGCGACAGACGAGAAACCCACTGGTGGCGGCATCATACCCAAGTTTGTTCTGAAAGACGCGTGGCCGGAGGCAGAGGAGGATCCTGTCCACGACAAGCGAGACGAGGTGCAGATTATGCACCGGATCACCACAGAGCTGGCGCAGTCAGATGTCGAGGACTTGGTCTATCCTAGGCTCGATGCTGGCGGCAGAGTCCATATCGATTCCAATGGCGAGGTCTTCGAGGACAACATGAAGCGCATACTGGGTCCATTGTTTTCATTGCGTATGCCAGCTGGAGCTGCAATTCCGTTCCGCGCGCACAAGCGGTTGGCCATGTCGCCGATCGGCGAGTCGCTCAGCACGGTCGAGTCAGTACATGAGTTCATTGCTGTTCTGGGCGATGCCATGCGCTGCCACTCGGAGCTGCTGAATCGGTGCAACATCCTCCACCGGGACATTTCAAGCAACAATATTCTTGTCGTGCGTGAGGAGGGCAAACCGGCGCGCGGACTGCTCATCGACTTTGATTGCGCACTCGATCTGAGTGGTTCGCAAGGGCCGAACCTGGAGACACGAGGAACGATCCCATTTATGAGCATCAACAACCTTGCCAAATCAGATGTGGAGCGAACTGCTCTGGACGATTGGGAGTCGCTGATATACCTGATCTGCTGGTGCGCTACAAAAGGCTTTGCTCCAGATAGCAGGCGGTCATCTGAGGAACTGAGGGAACTACCAATCAATCGCTGGCGTACTGGATCTGCGGATGATGCTGTTGATTCGAAAATGGCTCAACTAAGCTCCCCTGGTGGTTTAAATGGGAGAATCATGGTGAACTTTCACCTCGATAGAGATATTGATATCGCAAAAGATCTTGTGGAAGATCTCTACATGGATCTGTTCCAAAATCCGAACCTGCGTAAGGGTGACACGTGCGACGGTAGCCGCTACAAAGGCACGTGGTTTCATATAAATAGAAGAACGCGCGTAAGGTTTAATCCATTCAAGGAGCGGTTGGAGAAGAAGAGCGATATCACCACAGCACTGCTGAAGACGATGACCGAGGCCTGGAAGAGTTCAAGGAGTAAACTATAATCAATTTCAACTTAATACACTATCTTCGATATCTAAATCTACATTAGTACTATGTATTGAGATCGGGTAAAGTCAAGCGACCGGATGTTGATATACTTCGAACCTGTAATCCTAGTGATCAGTCAAGCGCACTCTGAAAGCTACAAGGCTAACAATGACAGGGGTTTATATATATAGTCAGAATGAGACCAATTTGGGCTTGAATATCAACATCTGGTATCACATACCAGTAGCAGAGCACCTAATTAGGAGCATGAATGTAGTGTTGCATGCCCAAGCCAGCGAATATTGGTGCAAGGATTCATGCCGATGTTCTAGGACCCAGCCAGGTGCATAATAGCAGGTGCAGTGACTCAGATGCGGATGATAAGGGTACAACCTCATATCCCCGACGCACACAATGGCATTCTGCCCTTTAGCACATCGCTTCTATCAAACAGATGCTGCAGTATTTTACCTGGAGAGAATCAAGAGGCCAGTGCTCAAGAGCCCTGGCTTTTCTTCTCTTTTTCATATATTATCGTGCTAATAGCATTTGAAATCCTTAGTCAAACCTCTATTCTCATTCCAAAACAGAGCCCCTATAATTTCAACATTTGCATTTTGCCTGGTCAGTGATACACTCAAATGTGTCAAAGGCTAGATCGGCGACTTGACTTCTGGTAGGATCCTCGTAACCAGGATCTACATTCCGATATAGCAGCTGGCCCTGCTCATTGTGGAGCACATCCATAGCTATATGTGCGTTCCTGAGAGCAAGGCCGAAAAGCAGCAGTCTGCCGACTATCGTCACATTTTGCCCTTCAAGAATGTTGACACCGGTCCACAAGGCAGGGACGACCAGCGGCGTGTTGATATTGGCCTGTACGCACAGGGTGTCAGCGACAACCGCTCCTTCGACAGCATTGAACTTCAGCGGGACATTGACTACAGCAGCACATTTGCTGTAGTGAAGGTCAAGCCTGACAGTTCGGCTACGTCGATTCGACAGGTGTTTTCTGTGGGGCTTTACGATGTGCAGCAATGAAGTTTGGATGTATCTGTTTCTAAAAGGGGCAACCAATATAGAAATATCCAAAATCAAAAAGAAAGCTAGGGAATGGAAAAGGAGAACCCCACTATGCCTAGTTGCTTAGTTTTTGCAAGGCATGCAGGCTGATGGTGATATCAAACCTTAAATACTCTCTGATATCAACCTGTTGCCCAGGAAGATTTGGCGGTCAAGCTATGAGTATAAGAGGCATGGTTGCGTGGTAGCAAAAAGCACATGCCGAGGTTGAAAAAACAAAACGGCACCATACAGATTCTTTCAGTATCTCCAGCCCGTGTTGGGTAGTACATTTCAGATATTATTGAAGATTTCTAAAGCTCTTTACAGAATTGGCCGAGCGAATTAACAGATAGGTTTCAGGATCCCGAGTTCTGCATGGATGCCGAGTAAAATGACACTTGATGCAAAGAGTTCACAGCCATTGAAGATTGAAGGTGTGAAGGCAACGCCGTCGACTCATTCAGAGTGCGAGTAGAGAAGAATTGCAGGATCACTGGAACTCTTGGGTTGATTCCTGTGTGGACATATGACAAACACAAGAGTAGGCTACTTAAAATCAGATGATAATATGTCGTATATCCACTTTTAGACATGTGTTGGTATGGCTACCTGTGAACAAACCATCACCTTAAGCATGAGTGGTGTTCCAGTTGGACATAGCCTGTACATTGATTTCAGTAGCTAGCCTCGTACATGTTGATTGCTGATGATGAAAAAACCATGTAGCATAAAGTATATTTTACTACTTCAGATTTGACAAATAAAAGCGTACTCGATTCCAGTATTCAAGAAAGATACTCGAGTAGCTTCTCGACAACCTGCGTCATAGGCGGGCGGGTATTCGGATTCTGTGCCCACATCTGCTGGACAAGGTCGAGTAGTTCACGCGGATAAGACTGCAGTTTTGCCAATGATGGGCGGTATCCGTGGTCGCGCACATTGATGTAGAGTTCGTGCTCGGTCATGTCATGGTAGGGGTAGGGTGCGGCGCCCCACTGCAGGATCTCCCAGAAGATCAGGCCGCACGCATAGACGTCGACCTTCTCTGTGTACGAGGGCTTGAGGGCCCAGAACTCGGGCGCCTGCCAGTTGGGCGTGCCGCAGGCAGTGTGCACCATGGTGTTCATGCGCGGGCGGATGCGGGCCAAGCCAAAGTCGTTGATTTTGGCGCGGTTGTCGGCGGAAATCAGCACATTCATCGACTTCAAATCCCTATGTATGATGCTAGGCCGTCTTGTGTGCAGATACGAGACGCCCAAGGCGATATCATGCATCAGCATCATCAATTGGGCGAACGGCGGCTTGGGTACGCGCTTCATAAAGTCGAACAAATCCCCTTTATCGCACAGCTCGGTGACTATACACAGGCGCTTCTTGTACGCCGAGACGCCAATGAATTTGACAATATTCTCGTGACGCAACTGCTTGACCACATTAATCTCATGCCTAATCTCGTCGAACTCGGCGGTGGAGAAATTGGCGATGCGGATTTCGCCTATGGCCACGGGCATGTTCTGGTAGGTGCCGCGGAAGCAGTCCTTGAAGCCGCCGGAGCCGATTTTCTCCAGGAACTCGAGCTGCGAGAAGGGGATTTCGTCGGTTTCAACGGAGCTGGCCGAGGCCTCGGCGTTGGTCAGCAGCTGGGCCTCGCGGGTGCTTAGCTGCTCGAGGTTTGGCAGCGAGGGGCAGGGGACAGGCAGTGTGTCGGTGCTCCAGTCGAGGAGCGACCGGATGAGCTGCGACTTGCTGCCCTCGGTGGGAAGGCCGCGCTCCAGGCACATGACGATGATATCAGCCTTTATGCGCTTGTTGAGCGTCAGCCAGGTCTCCTGCACCAGGGCCTCGTCAACATGTCGGGTAATGGAGTAGAACATTAGGAAAATACAGTAGAGTGGAGAATAAAAGGTTGCAAAGTCAAAAAAAAATAGGGTCACAGGAGCAAGCTGGCTTTTGTCTTGTTTTTCCACTTGCGGGCTTTTTTACACTATAATGATTGTCGTGCATTTTGTCCTTCCGCTGATTCTGCTGTCAGCAGCAATCTACGTGGTTCTGTATTTCCAGCCAGGCCTCGTGCAGCGCAATTTCGTTCCTGCGGCCAAGCTGGACAAGAAGCAAAAGCACGTTTTGTTTGTTACAGCGCACCCGGATGACGAATGCATGTTCTTCGCACCGACGATTTCAGCTCTCCAGCAGCAAAACACGATGGTCAGTATCTTGTGCCTGTCGACAGGCGACAGCGCCGGACTGGGCGCGGTACGCAAGACGGAGCTGGTGCGCTCAGCGGTCAGCATGGGACTGGCAGCCGAAAATGTTATCATCGTCGATGACCCGTCCTTGCCAGACAGCCCACACAAGGCATGGAATGCGGCACTGGTGGCGCGTACAGTGGAGGCTGTGTGCGCAGCGGGCGATGTGGATGCGATATTCACTTTTGACGGGAAGGGTGTGAGTGGGCATGCGAATCACATTGCGGCGTATGTGGGCGTCAAGCACATGGCGATGACGGCGCAGCGGTTCAAGTTCCATCCGGTGAACGTGTATGCATTGGAGAGCGTTGGGGTGGTGAGAAAGTATGCGTCGGTGTTGGATATGCTGTTTAGTTTGGGCACGTTCTGGGCGGCAAGAGATAGTCTGGTGTTTGTGGCCGATCTGAAGGCGTACGCCAGGGGCGTGGATGCGATGCGCATGCACGAGAGCCAGTATGTGTGGTTCCGTAAGCTGTACGTGACGTTCTCGCGGTACATGTTCATCAATACGTACAACAAGATCAACTGAGACTTTTCCATCCATAAAGGTCATATTGCAGAAACACGTTTTAAAAGTATAGATTTCGTTTTGCGGCATATTCGCTGTTTGAGTGATAGTCAACGTCTTGTCCTTTTTTTCACAAAATGTTTGCTGCTTTGAGAGCGCGTGCAGTCGTGTGTCTTGCCGGACGACTATCCCGCCAGGTCCACACATCCTTAGCAAGCCTGGACACACCGTCCTCGCCTCCCATGCCGCCTCCCCAGAAGAAGAAGAAGCAAAAGACGCCAGTGGTACTGGACCCGTTGGAGATAGAGGAAAAGCACGTGCGCGGATGGGGCAACGGCGGGCAGAAGCTCAACAAAACCAGCTCCTGCGTGCAGCTCCTTCACCGGCCCACCAACACCACGGTTATCTGTCAGGACACACGCTATTTGCAGCAGAACCGCAAGATCGCGTACAAGCGACTGCACGACAAGCTCGATCTTTTAATCAACGGCGAAATGAGCAAGATCGCCAGAAAGGTCGACAAGCTCAAGCAGCGCAAGCACAAGCAGCGTCAGCGCGCACGCAAAAAGTACGCCCAGGCAGAGGAGACCACAGGGGATCAGATCTAGCCGATTAGCGGGGAAAATAAAACCCATGTGACCAGGTGCGCGAATATTTCTTTGTCCCGTCACTCCAGCCAAGTCTGCTCTACCACCGTGTCATACAAGCAAGTCTTTAAGGATTTCCAAGCAGTCACAGCAAGTGCATGTTTTTTTTTTAAGAAAACAATGGTTTCACCGAGCCTATGTAGTATGCATTGCTCACATGCCAATGTGCCTGCCGCAAGAGGGAAGCATGGTGGACGGAGGGATCTTCGCGGAGGGTTTTTCAGTACGAACCGACGGCTAGATAGGAGAATTTCATCCTTGTATTCGTCCGCCGCATACACAGCGTACGAAAGGACAATAATTTTTTGCCCAGGGAGGGGCGGGCAATTTTTATCCCACGTCAACGAGATGAAGACACGCCCTGGTTAACTCTACATGGCTGGTATAAAAAGGAAGAGAAGGGGACATTGGAAAAACCTCCTAATACCCATCCCAGTTGTATTCTAAACCATGCTCTCTCGTACCACCCGCACACTGAAACCCGCGCTGCGCCGCTTCCACTCCTCCCAGGCCACAAATGGCGAGTTCACCGTGACGTCCTCGCACGGCTTCCTCCCTCGGCACGACCCGCTGGCGGTTCTGCCCAGCTACTTTGACAAGCTCTCTGAACTCCTCCATGAGATGCCTCTCTACAAAGGCGACGGTACATACGGACTCCTGCACAGCGGGCGGTTCGGCTCGCGCATCGAGACGGAGCTGCCGCTGTACGATGTGAATTTCATCTTTGACCGGCGGATCCTCTCGGCGCTGTTCCGCGACTACACGTTCCTCGCATCGGCGTATCTTTTGGAGCCCTGCGACATTCAGTTCCGGCTGGCGCGCAATCACGGGCTGGCAAGACGCATTTTGCCCATGAACATTGCCAGGCCACTGGAGGTCATTGCACAGAGAATCGGCGCCAGGCCGTTTCTGGAGCATTCGATGTCGTATACGTTCTATAACTACAGGCGCAAGGATCCGGAGCAAGCTCTGGTGGCAGAGAATCTGGAGCCGATCCGCATGTTCTCGGGCAGCAGTAGCGAGCACAGCTACATTATTGCGCATGTCCTGGCCGGGCAGCATACCGGGCAGATTGTCCAGGCGGCGCAAGACATCCTCAAGGCAGTGGAAACCGACAACCGCGCGCTGTTTGACCAGGCACTCGCGCAGTACACCGGGGCCATGCAGAAAGTAAATAATGTGATGGCCGAGACATTGAAGAGCTCGGGCGAGTACATGTCGTTCCGCACATACCTTAGCGGCTGCAAGGACTCGGCCATGTTCAACCACGGCGTGCAATTCGAGAATGCCCACGACACATCCCAGCGCGCGTACTTTGGCGTTGCACAGAGCTCCAATCCAGTGGCGTCTCTAAGCACGCATCTCTTCCAGCTCGCCCACCTCTCCCCCAATAGCTCCCTGCCGTGCTCTGACGGCATCGACAGGCATAGGCCGGCCAGCTACCAGGCATTTTTGTCTCATGTCGACCAGGAGTCGCAGAGACTTAATGTGCAGAGGTACGCCTTGGGCAGTGCCAAATCGTCGGCCAGCTATATGGGGGCCCTGGATCAGGTGCTGGCGTACAGGTATAGGCAGTGGGCGAATCTGCGCGAGGCCGGCGATGTGCAGGGGGCGGCGGCCTTCAGGGACGGGTTCAAGAGGCAGACTAACCATGTCAGGGAATTGGCTGGTCTGATCTTGCGCTCGCTGGCTAACACTGATGTCGAGTTGTTGGAGCCGCAGCAGAGGGCTAATACCGAGCATATTGCGCATCGCGCCGATGTCGTGCGTCGGTCGCTCAACCGCGTGCTGGCTGAGCCTGAGGCTGCAGCCGAGCAGCTGCCCGTCAGCATGATCGCGTACTAAAAGTGAAAAGCTACGTGAGGGCTGACATTTGGATGGAGTTCTTTGGTGGAGGAATTAAATAAATGTACTCTAAGTCTTAGTCTGCACGCACATAGAATAGCAGGTATGCAGCAGGCGTAGCCACGTCCTGCTCGCGGATGGGCGATACACGCGTGTCGTCGTAGTAGCTCCAGTTCTGCCTCAGCCCATTGAACACGCTGGCTGTGTAGTGCCCGCCCGACAATGTGCCGAAATGGTTAGCCACCGCATACAGATTGTATTCAGCCTTGCCTGCGGTACCTGGCGCCGTATAATTGCCGACCTGCAGGTGGCGGGTGGGGAAGCTGACGCGAGTCTCGAGCTTCTCGCGAAAATGCCCAATGGTCGAGAACCGCTTCAGATGCACGATCAGCACCAGCGGCAGTCTAGCAATTAGCAGCCGCTTGGTCGCACGGCGCTTAGCCTTGCATTGCGGGCATTTCCACCGGTCGTCGCCATCCAGCACTTCGGTCTCCGAGTAGGCATCCAGACACTTGTAAATATCAGTTGAGGGGGTGCCGCCCGGAATCGGCACCGACAGCTCCGTGAACGTCGCATACGTGGTGGATGTGTGGCGGCATGTCAGACACGTGAGCCGCGACTGCGCCTGGCCCTGGAAAATGCTGGTGACAATCGACCAGTTGCGGCGGATATGCCTCTCCCACATAAACTGCGCCTGGCGCGCATCCACCAGCTGCTCGAACACTTGCTCGTCCTCTGCCGACAGCTCCCTGTCGGGCGGCGGCCGCGGGCTGATAGTATTGAGAGCCTCGTGTAGCGCGTCCAGCAGGAACACAGCAAACTCCTGTGCGTCCTCCTGGTCGTTGCCACGGAACTGCTCCGACTGCCGGCCCACAGCATTGCGGAAGGCTACTGGCGACAGAGACGCATACTGCCCGCTCCACATGGTGTCCACTAGGCGCGCAAACTCCACCGCCACGTCGCTGCCGCCAGCAGTGCGACGCCAGTGGCCCTGGCGGAAGTACCGCACGAAGGGAGTGGTGCCGGCCAGGCACTGGATGATGCTGTTCATGAAGCACGTGTTGCCAAAGTTCTTCAGACCCGTGGATCCGAACCCACCCGCGTCCTCCTCTGTCTTCTGGCTGCTGGTGGCTACCACCGCCTGCGACCGGATCAGTCCGCCTGCGTGCATGCGTCCGTTGAGCGACGGGTCGGATCCGGCTGCTGTTGGGTTTGCATACAGTGTCGATGGCCGGGGGACTGCTGGTAATGGCGCGGCTGGCGGTGTGTGTCGCCGCTTGACCACCGCTGCTGTTGTCTGTGGAGATGGCTCTGTCTTTGTAGGAGATGGCTCAACTTTCGGAGGAGACAGCTCGGGCTTCTGAGGTGATGGCTCCTCCTTTTGTGTATAGCCCTCTGCCTCAGCCTTCTGCTGGTACGCTGCCGGCTTGGGTGGAATCGACGGCGGCTGAGACACTTGGATCTGCGCTTGCTGCTTGATCGCCTGCCTCTCACCGCCGCTGCCTGGGGACCCCGTGAACCCATAGACCGGATTGTCAAACACCGTCTTCCGCCGCTGTACGCGCGCCGCCGCCCCCGGGATCTCCGGCAACGGCTTGGGCGCAGCGATCTGATCCGCCGATTCAAGTCCCTGTGTATTGTATCCCTGCGTATACACTGCCGGCCACTGTGGCCGGTAGTTTGCATTTTGCTGGAAAAAGTCAAACACCGAGCCCACCGCTGGCTGCATAGGCATCGGCTGGTACCGGTACAGGTCCACTGACTGCTGCTGTTGCTGAGGCTCTGCCGTGTATTTCTGGGGCCCAGGCGTGTATTTCTGAGCTTGTGTATTCGTTAATGCCCCCGTCGGTGCATGGTACGACAGCATCGACGCGATATTCGGCGCCTTCTTGGCCGCTGTGTTCGACCAGAGGCACTTGTCCCTCCCCACCTCTGCCTCCCACGCGTCCATGCCACCAATCAATAGCAGCGGCGAGTGCTTCAATGTCTTGTCCACCTCGTAGTGATAGATGGCTGCCACCAGTTCCCGCAGCCCCTTTGTGTTCGAGTTGCGCGAGTTCTGGTCCATATACACTACTATGTCGAACTCGTTGCGCCGCCGGAACCACTCCTGCTGCTCCTCAGATACCAAGACCAGCGATTTTTCGATATCCCGAGACGTACATCCTGCATGTAGTCCCAGTGGATCCACATTCACTACTGTGCGGTGGTCGATGTGACCCCACGCGAACTCTTGGTGCATCCGCACGTCCAGGATCAGAACCGACGGCCGCCCGCCCGTCGACACCCGCGATTTCTGTATCAGGTCCCAGAGCTCGGTGGGCGTGCACGTGACCATGTTCTTGCCAACCCACTCCGCCGCTGCCCCGCCGCTGCCCTGCACTGCTGCCATGCCGGTCTGCGGTCCGCTCATATCCACCATGCGCGCCTGCGCGTCAATCTCCCGGAACCTGCTATTATGCTCATTGTACAAGACATCCTCAATAGTGCTTGCCGAGTTATACGACACTGGCTGCACTGGCGGCGTTGTCCACGGCTCGCCCGGGTGCTCCGGGAACTTGTTGGCGAATGCATCCTCCATCTCATCTACCTGCTCAGCCGTCATCGAGCGCTCCGGATACGGTCTCTGCTTGAGCACTGCCGCCAGCTCCTCGAGCTCATTGAGCACCGACCGGCCCAATTCACCGCGCAGCCTGACGTACACCGAGTCGCGCCTGTCAAACTCCTTCTGCTTGGGCACAATCTCTGTGATAATCGTCGAGCTTTTCATATACTTCACATATGCGTTCTCCAGCTCCCCGTTCCGTTTATCCGCCTTGGCTTCCTCCATGCAATGCTGTGCCGTCTTCAGCCACGCCTTCACCGACGCCGAGATGCTGCGGTCGATTTGCGCCCGCTTGTTCAAATCCGTCACCAGCGAGCGCTTCCGCCCCGTACTGGTGCGCAGTGCCAGACCGTCGTCGGCTGGGGGAGGCCTGGTCAATGGCAGGCTGTGCGGGCTTAATGGCGAAATGCTCAGCCCGCCTGCTTGCAGGTTGGGCCGGAGCTGGTCCGACCGGTGCAGGTCGCCCACCGGCCGGTGTGGTGGCGTCTGCGCCAGCTCCGGAAACGTCACTGCCTGGTCTTCCAGCACCGGTGCCAGTGCTGGTCGCGACGGCGATTGCTGTGTGACTGCTGCCGGCGAAATGCGTACCGGCCGGTCTGCCTTTTGCGGTATTGCTCCGCTGCCTTGCTGCTTCAACGCCAGGCTCTCAAACCTGCGGATGAGGTCATTGGTGCGTCCTCCGTGTGCTCCCGACATTTGTCCTAATTGTACATTTAGAAAAGAGAAATAAATATAGCACTACCTGTGCAAAAAAGCGAGGACGCTATTGCAGTTGCACGTCATCGAAAAACAGCGGAATGTCACACCCACCTGAGAGGCACGTTGCTCACTGTGTGGCCTTGGCATTAGTGCTGATTAGATTACTAGTGATTGCGATCACGCACATGCACTTTGGCCACACAATCCTGTCACATCTCCATCATCTGCCCCTCACCCACTGCACGACTACTTTGAGCCTGGATTGCTGCTTGGTGCTGCGCAGCAAGACAAAATCTATTATTAACTACGCAGCAAGGGCGCCAGGCACGCCTTTTGGGCCATTTACACTTGGCCACTGTAGCCCCAAGAAACCACCCACTGCGCTTTGCTATAGCAACCGTATGAGTAAAGAGGAAACACACAATTCCACCTGTCTTGGCACAGGCGCCATAGCAGCCTCCCGCATGGTTCCTCCTCCCAATCTGTTGAGGGATTTGCTGTTTTCATGACAGAAAGGAGATGCGTAGATGGATTGTCCACAAGGCAAGAGTGCACAGAAATTCAACGCACGGAAAACTCTTCATAGAACAAGAGCGACAATTGCGTTGAATTGTTTGGTTATGCCTCTTCTACGCCCAAAAAACGAACAAGCACAGCTGGAAGCAAGAACGATTTGCCTACATGAACCGCCCCGTCAGACATGAAGGCACGTCGCAAACTCCTCCATCCCTCAAGACTTTCTTTCTCTGCAGTATCTTGTCTATCTCACCACTGTTTTCAATTATGCCCGTGTTTTCAAATCTCCTGCGACAGCGCTCGACTGCGCGGTCGCTGCACTCCCAAGCGCCCATTGTCCCGCCCACACACCCCAGACACTCGACCTCTAACAGCGAGTGGGGCCTGGGCGCGCGAGCCTCGCTATCCCGCACTGCCCGCCACCCAAGCCCAGTCCGCACCAACACCATGAATGCAACCGCAAACCTTGCCGAGCTCACTGCAACGCAGCACGAAAAATGCCAGCCCGCGGGTCTTCTCCAGCCCATGCTGCTTCTGCGCCGCTCCCTGTTCAACAGCTGGATCAACATACTGCTTTTGCTGGTCCCGGTCGGCATCGCCTCGCACCCGGCCGGCTTCCCGGACGTGGCTGTCTTCATAATCAACTTCTTTGCCATCGTCCCCCTGGCCAGCCTTCTGGGGTATGCGACCGAGCAACTGGCACTGCATCTGGGCGAGACACTGGGCGGTCTTTTGAACGCGACCTTTGGCAATGCAGTCGAATTGCTGGTTAGTATTCTGGCGCTAGTCAAGGGCGAAGTCGAGATTGTGCAGACCTCTCTGGTGGGCTCGATTCTAAGCAACCTGCTGCTAGTCGGTGGCTGCTGTTTCTTCTTCGGTGGGCTGAAGAACAACGAGCAGCTGTTCAATGTCAATGCTGCGCAGTCGTACGGGTCGCTGCTGGCCATGGCCATTCTGTCGACCCTACTGCCGGCCGCCTATAATTCGCTCGAGGCCCGCCAGACCGAGCTCAAGAGCGGCACGCTGACATTGTCGCATGTCACGTCAATTTTCCTGCTTATCATCTACATCGCCTACCTGGTGTTCCAGCTCAAGACCCACGCAGGCATGTTTGTGGCGGTCGATAAGGCCGAAAAGGACCTGGCGGCGCTCAAGCCACACCAGCGCGAAGCCACAGCCCAGCTGGTCAAAAATGATGGCACCACTGTCCCGGCCACCCCCAGCGCCGCAGCTTACCTGAGCCCCGATGATGTGCAGTCAGCAAACTCGCTGCAAAACATTGAATCGCATGACAATGTGCCGGACGATGACGAGGAGGACATCGAATTGACGATTCCGGCGGCGCTCCTACTCCTGCTTATTATCACTGGTCTGACTGGCGTGTGTGCCGAGTTCCTGGTCGACTCAATCGATGGATTGACAACAAAGTGGAACCTGTCGCGTGCCTTTGTCGGCATGATTCTGCTCCCAATCGTTGGCAATGCCGCCGAGCACGTCACCGCCGTAACTGTCGCTATCCGCAACAAAATGGACCTGGCCATTGGCGTCGCCGTCGGCTCGAGCCTGCAGATTGCGCTGTTTGTGACTCCGTTCATGTGCGTGCTCGGCTGGATCATCAAGCAGCCGATGACCATTTACTTCAGCCCATTCACCACTGTCGTCCTGTTCGTCACGGTGCTTTTGGTCAACTACATCATTGGCGATGGCCGCACGAACTGGCTCGAGGGCCTGGTGCTGATTGTCGCCTATGTCATTATCGGCGTCGCCTACTTCCTCTACCCGAAGGATATTGTTACTGGGTAGTTTGCATTTTTCGAGTTTGTTTTCTATCTAGCCGTTTAATATTTTTGTGTATGAAATATAGCGCTTTCCATGCATTATAGCGAAGCTTCTCTAGTGACGTTCTACAATAGAATGATGGTGTTCCTTTAGAAATAACAAACCGGTTTTTTGCTTGACAAGAACATACAGAGCGTTCTTTTCATTCCAGGGACCCTAGATCCGTATCGCGGTACGTGCTCTGCATATACGCTATATAGGGCTGAAATGAGGTAAAGTAGAGCCGAAAGGAATCACCTTGCCAATTCTCAGCACATAGCCGCTAATTAATCACTCGGGTAATTGCTTAAACTACAGTCTGCATAAAATGAATCCCGATTTGGCTGAAGTCCGCACCTAGCACCTGCTTCCTCTATTTCCACCCCCGCCCAGCAAGAAATCCCGGGCATATGTTGTGCGTTGAGAGTCTGTGGGCCAAGGTCAGCTTTGTGCCTCCCCCAGCGGAACTGGGCTGATAGCAAAACCTCCAGAGTTGTCCCCGTGCACCGTGGGACCCGGCTCCTTTCAGCAGATGGCACGGCCTGGCACCGGTATCAAATAGGGTGAGCCGATACAGGGATGCAGGCGCGTACGTTTGTGTCACAAAGCAGGAGAAGAAATCAGCATCTGCTGAATGCGGAGTTGCCAGCAAAAGCACTCCCGGCGCATGCGCGTTTCCAATGTGCGCCTCGAACGAAGGCAGCATGCTACCCCACTCCTGCATTCCACCACCGCCCCTTTTGTCAATGTGCCTTCCAACATGGACCAGCTGTCACATTGGAGCTCGCCGCTGTCAAGTAAGGCAATTGTCAGACCAGAGGCCGCTGCCACTTTGTTGCGAGAACGCAACTTGGCACCCATGCATTTGCTGGTTTTGTTTGATTTCTCGTGTCGTGGGAACAGCGTGCTCGATGGTACCGCTTTCTGCTAAAGGAGTAGCAATTGGCTTCGGGACATGCGGGGGTGTTTTTGCACCCAAACAAAAACCCACGGCCAAATATCCATACATGCAAGCTACATCGGCACACTGCACCTCGATGGGCACGGCCCCCTGTTCTGTTTTTCTGGCCGGGGTGATTCCTTGCCCATTGGCAAGGATGCCCGGTTGCGACGTTGGCAGAACTGAGGGAAAGGGCCTACTTGGAAGCAGGTTGCTGTGCTTGCAGAGGATTGCCACGCCGATGCTTCTGTCCAGTAGGAGAGCACAATATCGAATTCGAGATTACTATATATAGGTTCGATTTAGATCGACACTTGCCCACGCATGTCCAAATCCGAGCTCGGGCGTAGCGCGCTCCGCGCGGGAGGAGCTTCCCAGGCGGCGCCTGCCGCGATATGGGCACAGCAGACGCTTCTGCGGATCACATGTATTCCTGGATAGAACAGGCAGGCAACGTGCGATTATTGGGGTGGGAACATTTTCTGTTGGTTTTTTCTTTCTGCGCAAAAAAGAACCTGCCGGCGCCTGGAGCCAGATGCGGAGGAGATTGCCAGACGAGTCTGCTAATGGACGGAGTTTTGTGTAGCAGCGATATTTCACACGCAACGGGATCCCTTGGATGCCTTGTTTTGGCAGACCGCGCTCACCTGGTGCTCCCTGCTGATGCCCATCGGCCAGCCTGCGTCGGTTCATTTTGCGAGCAGATGACACACTGATGGTTGGGGAGGAAAAAATAGAGAAGCTGTGCCCGCGGAGTGCGCTGTTGACACAGCAGAGCCTGTTCTGGGTAGCGCAAATAACAATCGATTGCAGGGAGCGAGTCCAATGCTATCAGAGAGACCATCGGTAGATCTGCTTACACTCTGCCCCTCGTCGCTCCGTCTGTCCTTGCCGTCCCTATGCATCCAAATTTCGCGTGATAGCCGGTTCTATCTGTAAAAATGTGCGACAAGGGGTCCCCGTCTCTGTCGCGCAAACACCCCCATGGCCACTCTGCGCATTCCATCTGCAGGCAGGCGCGGAACGGGGAGAACACATCTGCAATATACTGAATAGGCGCACTCTGCCAATCATGTAGCGAGACGGCCGGCACAGCAAACGCCTCGCAGGATGTGTGCATCCCCGTCCATGGCGACAGGCTGCGCGCTCCCTGGCTCATGATGATTGCCGTCGCTGCCGGTTCTTCGCTGCGTTTCCAGCGTGGGTGAAAAATGGGCCGTGCTGGGAGTGCGACAACGGGTGGCAACCGGTTTGCTGACACCCGGGGGTGGCACGGCTGAGCAGCTACACCGTCCCAGTATAAAGAGCATTGTACAGCGCGCCTGCCTCCCCCGGATGGTTCATTACTTGGAGTCGATTTATACAACCACCCTTGTTATTTTCTATTCTCTCTATTCTATTCAAATCTTTAACTTCTACTTCAATCACCCCTTCTTTTAATATTACCCTTTTTCCGCTACCTGGTACTATTTGAGATTTCCACTCCATAGCACCAAACATGGCCGAGGTTCAATATCCGCAATCTCACGGCTACGAGGGCGAAACCGGAGCCGCCCAGTACAACACCGCCATTGACGAGGAGAAGTATGTCGAGAAGGCAGCTGCTCACTTTGACGGCGAGGAGGAGGAGGAGGACTCGCCCTTTGAGATGGTCCGCATCGCCGTCTCCAACAAGGACGACCCCAACCTGCCGTGCCTGACATTCCGCTCGTGGGTGCTGGGCATTATCTTCGCTGCTGGCCTTGCGTTCATCAACCAGTTCTACTGGTTCCGCGATAACCCCATCACACTCGGCGGCTACGTCGTGCAGCTGCTGTCCTTCCCCTGTGGTTACCTGATGGCGCTGGTGCTGCCCAAGAAGAAGTTCCGCACGTTCGGCTGGGAGTGGACACTCAACCCCGGTCCCTTCAGCATCAAGGAGCACGTTATTATCTCCATTTTCGCCGGTACCTCTGTCAGCACGACCTACGGCATTGACGTGGTCACCATCAAGAAGCTGTACTACCAGTCGGATCTCGGCTTCGGTCCCTCGATTCTCTTCATCCTGACCTCGCAGATCATGGGCTACTCGTTCGCTGGCTTCTCGCGCGAGTTCCTCGTCTACCCCGCCGCCATGATTTGGCCTGCCAACCTGGTCAGCGTCACCCTGTTCCGTACCTTCCATGAGAAGCAGAACTGGGGCAAGCTGTCGCGCACAAAGGTCTTCTGGATTGCGTTCCTCGGTAGCTTCTGCTGGTACTTCCTTCCTGGTGTCATTTTCCCGACTCTCAGCTTCCTGAGCATCCTGTGCTTCGCTGCCCCCAACAACGTCATTGCCAACCAGCTTGGAGATGCGATGCATGGTGTGGGCATGCTCAACTTCTCGCTCGACTGGAGTTACATCTCGTCGGCTTACACACAGTCGCCGATTGCCATTCCGTGGGTCTACTGCTGCAACGTCTTTGCCGGCTTCGTCATTATCATGTGGATTGCGACCCCGATCGGCTACTACAAGAATGTGTGGGACACCCAGCTAATGCCCATCTACACATCGCAGCTGTACACTACGGGCGGTGCCAAGTACAACATCTCCATGGTCAGGAACGGTGATATGCTTGATGTTGAAAAGTTCAACGCGTACTCGCCGCTCCGCATGACGTTCACGTTCGCCATGACCTACGGTATTGGATTCGCTGGTCTCATCAACCTCATCGTCTACATCGCCCTGCACTACGGCAAGGAGATTGTCCAGCGCGTGCGCCAGTCGCGTTCGATGGAGGACGATATCCATGCCAAGCTGATGCGCCGGTACCCTGAGGTCCCGCACTGGTGGTACGCTATCACCTTCGTCATCACCTTTGTTGTGGCTATCATTACCTGCCAGGTCTTCCACCTCATGCCTTGGTACTGGGTCATTGTCGCTACTGTCATCCCATTCATCTTTACCATCCCCATTGGTATCGTCCAGGCCCTCAGCAACCAACAGCCCGGCCTCAACATCATTACCGAGTTCATCATTGGTTATGCCAGACCGGGAGACCCCATCGCCAACGTTACCTTCAAGGTGTACGGCTACATCACCATGACCCAGGCCCTGTCGCTGCTCGGAGACCAGAAGCTCGGCCACTACATGAAGGTGCCGCCTCGCGCCCTGTTCGTCGCACAGCTTGTCGGTACCATTATCTGTGCCTTTGTGCAGCTCGGCGTCGCCTTCTGGCTCATCAACACTATCGACGGGATGTGTACCGAGAAGGGTGGCCACTTCACTTGTATCCAGGCCAACACCTTCTTCTCGGCGTCGGTTATCTGGGGTCTGGTTGGCCCTGAGCGCATGTTCGGAAGCTCCTCGCCGTACCACCCTGTGCTGTACCTATTCATTCTCGGCCTGTTCCTCCCTATTCCATTCTGGCTCTACACGCGCAAGTACCCGGATAGCTGGGTCAAGCACATCCACACTCCTCTGCTCTTCATCGCCTCGGGCTACATGCCCCCTGCCCCGTCGTCGGTGTACACCAACTGGTTTATTGGCTGCTTCTTCTTCAACTACATCTGGCACAAGTACAGGAACTCCAGCTGGCAGCGCTATGCCTTCGCAATGTCTGCTGGTCTTGACTGTGGTCTTGCGATTTCAGGTATCGTTGTGTACTATGCGTTCCAGAATGTCACTCTACCGAACTGGTGGGGTAACCCAGAGGCGGGTACTCACTGCCCACTTGCCGCCCATGGATTCAAGGCGCTTCCTGTAGCAGCCTAGGCAGCTCTAGCCGTTGCACATATCGTCTAGCTTTTGTTGACAATGCTACCTTTTTGCCAAATAATATGCTCTTCTTTGGCACACTTTGGTTGATGTTTGGAGGGAATTCCAGGAGCAGCTGGCAGGGTGGGCCAAACAAAGCGGCGTTCGGCCCCATGATTTGCATGTGTGTGTGACAATACCAAACCACTCCCGATGTTTTGAGCAAGCCGGCAGCAAATGATTCAGCACTGCCAGGATAGGCAGCCTGATGAGGGTGGGAAAGTTGTACTGTCAAGACGCTTTGGCGTTGCCATTTCTGGTCGAGGAGACACAGCATGTGTTTTTGATCGAATTCCGCGCACCCCTGCACATCCTCCTTCGGCTCCTCAATATGGAGCTCGCAGAGCAAGGCTCGTTGTTTCATTCGTGCATCAAAGGTCGTGGCGGCACGGTAATGCTTTCCAAGGCTAGTCTTTATAAGTTGTTGTTTATTTGGACGAAATGGGCGTACCCGATTCTCGAGATTTGGGCAAAGCTGTTGCCGTATTTGCTCAAGCTGGAAAATCATGCGTAGTCGCGGTGCAGAGGTGGGAGGCGGATCGGGATATGAAGAGTAGGCGGGCCGAGCCCAAAATGGTACCGCACAACTATTGTCCTTAGGAAGAAGGCGAAAAGACTAAGCAAGAACGGTATAAAAGGAGCTCTAGCATCTGCGGGTGGCGTCTCCAGCACCTCACCCCCACCATTGTCGTCCATTGCTCTTTCATAATATTTTTATTCTATTCCTCTCGATTATTTGTCATGTTTACTGCTACTGGCCAACAGGCTATAGACGACAGGAGCCAGGCTGGGTTTGTAGATCAGGAATACAGCCTCGACATGCCAGCTGCTGACAAGGTCTTTGATAGCGAGAAGGATGAGGAAGAGGAGGACTCGCCGATCGAGATGGTGCGGATAGCAGTCTCCAACAAAGACGACCCGAACATGCCGTGCCTGACGTTCCGCTCATGTGTCCTTGGTGTCATATTCGCTGCCGGTCTTGCGTTCATCAACCAGTATTACTGGTTCCGTGAGAACCCCATCACACTCGGCGGCTATGTCGTGCAGCTAGTATCCTTTCCCTGTGGCTATTTGATGGCGCTGGTGCTGCCCAAGCGCCAGTTCAACACGTTTGGCTTCCGGTGGACGCTGAATCCCGGTCCCTTCAGCATCAAGGAGCATGTGCTCATCTCCATCTTTGCGGGTGCATCAGTCAGCACGACATACGGCATTGATGTGGTCACCATCAAGCGCATGTATTACAAGTCGGAGATGGGATTCGGCCCCTCGATTCTCTTCATCCTGACCTCGCAGATCATGGGCTACTCGTTCGCTGGCTTCTCGCGCGAGTTCCTCGTCTACCCCGCCGCCATGATTTGGCCTGCCAACCTCATCAGCGTCACCTTGTTCCGTACCTTCCACGAGCTGTCGAATTTTGGCAGCCGGCTCACTAGGACACATGTGTTCTGGATTGCGTTCCTCGGTAGCTTCTGCTGGTACTTTATCCCTGGGGTCATCTTCCCGACTCTCAGCTTTATAAGCATCCTGTGCTTTGCTGCTCCAGACAACATTATCGCCAACCAGCTTGGAGATGCGATGCATGGTGTGGGCATGCTCAACTTCTCGCTCGACTGGAGTTACATCTCGTCGGCTTACACACAGTCGCCGATTGCCATTCCGTGGGTCTACTGCTGCAACGTCTTTGCCGGCTTCGTCATTATCATGTGGATTGCGACCCCGATCGGCTACTACAAGAATGTGTGGGACACCCAGCTAATGCCCATCTACACGGCGACTCTATACACAACCAACGGAAGCGTATTTAACATTCACGAAGTTATGACGCCTACTGATAACCTGGATGTTGAGAAATACGCGTCGTATGGTCCTCTGCGCATGACGTTCACGTACGCCATGACTTACGGTCTAAGCTTCGCTGCCTTGATTAACCTCTTCGTCTACATTGCTCTCCACTACGGCAAGGAGATCGTCCAGCGCGTGCGCCAGTCGCGTTCGATGAACGACGATATCCATGCCAAGCTGATGCGCCGCTACCCTGAGGTCCCGCACTGGTGGTACGCTATCACCTTCGTCATCACCTTCGCTCTGGCGATTGTGACATGCGAGGTCTGGGGTATGATGAACTGGTACTACGTCATCCTGGCGACCGTGATTCCTCTGATTTTCACCATCCCCATCGGTATCATCCAGGCACTGAGCAACCAGCAGCCTGGCCTCAATGTGATCACCGAGTTCATAATCGGCTACGCTAAGCCAGGCGATCCCATCGCCAACGTTACCTTCAAGGTGTACGGCTACATCACCATGACCCAGGCCCTGTCGCTGCTCGGAGACCAGAAGCTCGGCCACTACATGAAGGTGCCGCCTCGCGCCCTGTTCTTCGCGCAGCTTGCCGGTACCATCATCTGCTCGTTTGTTCAGCTTGGTGTTGCCTTCTGGCTCATGGACACGATCAAGGGCATGTGCACGCCGGAAGGTATGCCGTTTACATGTCTGCAGGCCAACACCTTCTTCTCGGCATCGGTTATTTGGGGTCTGGTCGGCCCTGAGCGCATGTTTGGAACGGAATCGATATACCACTCGATGATGTACCTGTTCATTCTCGGCCTGCTGCTTCCTATTCCATTCTGGCTCTACACGCGCAAGTATCCGGATAGCTGGGTCAAGCACATCCACACCCCCATGCTGTTTATCGCCTCGGGCTACATGCCACCCGCACCATCCCACGTATATTTCAACTGGTGGGTTGGCTGCTTTGCTCTCAACTTCCTATGGGGAAGGCTCTTCAACCGTGGCTGGCAGCGCTATGCCTTCTCATTGTCGGCTGGCCTCGACTGTGGCCTTGCAATTTCGGGCATTGTTACATACTATGCTTTCCAGAACGTCGCTTTGCCGCACTGGTGGGGCATGGAATCAACTCACTGCAAGCTGGCACAGTACGGAAAGGCCAACTACAAGGAAATGCTGGCAGCAGCAGCATCCGCCGGCGCGTCTTAATCTATTCTCCGGTAGCCTCTATTTTTACAAAACGACTATAATTAACCCTACCTGTTTTCAATGGCCATCGTTGTTCCTTTGCGGACATGCCGTTCAGAGTGGAGAGGACCTACATGGCCGATGGCAATGCGGGTTTGGTGGGTCCTTTTTCTCACGGTAAGCCGATGCCAAGCAACGAACTGCATGCAACAGGGTCCCTCTCTGCTACCATTCTCACTGGGCAGGGACGATTGGCCATCATAGGGCAGGTAGACATTTGGTCGCCTTACCCTTTTCGCTCGATTTTTGGCAGCTGCGAAAACTGCGATTTGCCTTGAATCTCGCCTGTCATGTGCTTCTCGATAGAAGCCAGACCCACCTATCATTGCAGCGAATTATGCCAGAGGCATACGCTGTGCAAAGCAGGACTGGCCATGCTTCAATGCTGGCCTCCGGCCGTCCACTGCGCCCCTCCATCGGCGATGCAGCAGCATATGTCCCCAGACACTCCCCATCCGGATGGAAGCGCCGTGCCAGAATGCCGACTATCATGAGACCATCTGTAAAGGCGCAACGATTGCCCATCAGATGCTCCTCTCTTTATGGTGGCCATTATTACGCGACAAGTGCAGCAAGCGTGGGGACAGGAGCGCTGCAGTCGTACAGACGATTCTATGGCTATGCAGCATGCTTCTCTGGCGGTTTCTCCCTTCCCAAGTACATGTACGCCCCCCACACCACCATCACTGCCATCACTGCCATCGCTGATTTGCACACCCAGGTTGGATTTTCATTACACAGACTAGTCTGCCAAGTCGGAACTCGCATCAAGTCCGCAATCTGGCATACGGCCACTACAAACGCCATCGCTAGGGGCCAGCACGCCCATGTGATGGATGTCCGAGCAACTGTCAGCTATAAGAGACGAGAATTTCGCGCGCTTGTCCCCTTTTTGACCAGAAAACAAAATCATGGATTGCCATGTTGATCTGCCTACCGCATTGCCAGATAGAACGCCTATATGCAAAATCTATTGCAATTATCGCACGCATGTCTAGGGGCTGGGCGTTCTATGTTTCCTTTGTTCTGAGTATGTCTGCTACAGGAGCAGTGTGCAAAAGAGGGACTACACTGCCTCCCCCAAGTTTACTATTTGTTGTGGTTAGCACGGTGCGTATATAAGGGCGCAGTTTTTCTGTTGCGGGGTGCCTTGCATCTTGAGCACTACACGATTCTCTCCATCTGCCTCCTCACTCCCCTTCATTTTGGTATTGTTTTTGCTAAACGGAGTGCCTTTTCACTACTAGTTCACCTTATTTAATTAATACTATTTCTTTTCTCTTTAAACCACCAAACCAGCAGCATGGGGTTTATTGACCGCATTGGTGCGGCGCTATCCTCAAACAGGCAAGAGCAGCATGATTTTGAGCAGCCAGGCACCATGGAAGACCTGAAGGTGTCTGAGCAGGGTGTTGGTGTCGAGAAGGGTGGCCAGTTCGACGAGAATGAGGAGGAGGAGGACTCTCCATTCGAGATTGTGCGGATTGCGGTATCTAACAAGGACAATCCAGACACGCCCTGCCTGACGTTCCGCTCGTGGGTGCTCGGCATTATCTTCTGTGCTGCACTTGCATTTGTGAACCAGTTCTTCTACTTCCGCCAGAACCCGATCCTTCTCGGTGGCTACATTGTGCAGCTGCTGTCCTTCCCCTGCGGCTACCTGATGGCGCTGGTGCTGCCCAAGAAGAAGTTCCGCACCTTTGGAAAGGAATGGACGCTGAACCCCGGGCCGTTCAACATCAAGGAGCATGTGCTCATTTCCATCTTCGCCGGCACCTCTGTCAGCACGGTGTACGGTATCGATGTCACGGTTATCAAGAAGCTGTACTACAAGAGCCCGCTTGGATTCGGCCCTTCAATCCTGTTCTGTCTGACAACGCAAGTCATGGGCTACTCGTTTGCCGGTCTGTCGCGCAAGTATCTGGTCTACCCGGCGGCCATGCTGTGGCCAACTACGCTGATCAGCGCCACGCTGTTCCGCACATTCCACGAGATTCAGAACTTTGGCGGCAGGATGTCGCGCACAAAGTTCTTCTGGATCTTCTTCGTCATCAGCTTCGTCTACTACATCGTTCCTGGGTTCCTGTTTACCACGCTGACGATGATTCCAATCCTCTGCATTGCTGCTCCGAACAACATCATTGCCAACCATCTCGGCGACGGATACAACGGGCTGGGCTTCATGGCGCTGACTCTCGACTGGTCGACCATCTCGAACGCTTACACGCAGTCACCGATTGCCTGCCCGTTCCCGATGGCGTGCAATGTCTTTGCCGGCTTCGTTCTCTTTATATGGATCGTAACGCCAATCGGGTACTACAAGAACACGTGGAATGCAGGCAACTTGCCCATCTACACGTCGCAGCTGTTCCTGCCCAACGGCAGTGATTACGATATCGAGCAGGTCATGAACGGCGAGCACCTCAGCGCAGAAAAATACGCCGACTACGGGCCGCTCCGCATGACCTTCCAGTTTGGATTTACTTACGGTGTTGGTTTCGCGGGTCTCATCACGCTCATCGTCTATATTGCGCTCCACCACGGCAAGGATATTGTCCAGCGGTTCAGACAGTCGCGGTCCATGGATGATGACATTCACATGAAGCTGATGCGCCGCTACAAGGAGGTCCCGCAATGGTGGTACATGGTCACCTTTGCAATCACCTTTGCACTGTCGATTGTGACGTGCGAGGTTTGGCACATGATGAACTGGTACTATGTCGTCTTGGCAACGGCTCTGCCCTTCATCTTTACCATCCCCATCGGTATCATCCAGGCACTGAGCAACCAGCAGCCTGGCCTCAATGTGATCACCGAGTTCATCATCGGCTACGCTAAGCCAGGCGATCCCATTGCCAACGTCACATTCAAGGTGTACGGCTACATCACCATGACCCAGGCCCTGTCGCTGCTCGGAGACCAGAAGCTTGGCCACTACATGAAGATCCCGCCCCGCTCTCTGTTCATTGCGCAGCTCGTCGGTACCATTATCTGCGCGTTTGTGCAGCTCGGTGTTTCATATTGGCTCATGTCTACAGTTAAGGGCATGTGCACGCCAGAAGGATACCCTGTTACCTGTATCAACACCAATACGTTCTACTCAGCATCGGTTATCTGGGGTCTGGTCGGCCCTGGGCGCATGTTTGGAACAGAATCGCCATACCACAGCATGCTCTACCTGTTCATTCTCGGCCTGCTTGTGCCCTTCCCCTTCTGGTACCTGTCCAAGAGATTCCCGAACTCGTGGGTTGCGCAGATCAACATTGCCGTCATCTTCAATGTTGTGGGTAACCTGCCGCCGGCTCCTACCCACGACTATGTGTGGTTCTTTGTCGTCTGCGCTTTCACCAACTGGTATGTCCATTCGCGGTGGAATGGCTGGTGGCAGCGCTATGCCTTTGCGTTCTCGGCAGGCATGGACTCTGGACTGGCTATTTCAGGCATCATCATCTTCTTTGCCTTCGAGCATGTCAAGCTCAGATGGTGGGGCAACAGCCCGGATGGCCATTGTCCGCTGTCGATGACAGGCTTTATCTCCTCGTAAGCAAGCACCCGGCTCCCAACAATAAATTTCCAAGGAGTTGAATGCATAATGAACAGAGGCGCAGCATGGCTTTTTGTGCACAGCATAGATCGCAATGGCCTAATGTTTACAGCTTGTTGAGGGCGCAGCACCAGTGGATTTTCAAAATGGGGAGCCTAGAATTCACATGTCCGCCCCGGTTCCGATTCCATTGTTGCACAACCCACCTGCCAGTGCATATGAACCCTCCTCCCGCCGATTGTCTGCAGATAAAGATCGTGCCGAGCCATGTTGCCGCCTTTCTAGCGGGCAATGACACCGAGGTGGAAACCCTCCTCAAACAAAAGGAGTGCTCCGTTGCAGCGAAGCCCAAAAAAAAGTACTAGTGCCGCCCCGTATCAAACCCCGTATTTCTGGCATTGCACATGCGCAGCAGGCACCGAGACAAGGCAGAAAAGCTCTCTCTTCTCTGCATTCTGGCCGTGTGCTGCGAATAGTCAAGGCGCTGCGCGATGAGTCACTGGCCCTTCAGAGCAACCAGGCCAATCTGCCGAGATTCAAGCAGTGTATAAGACAATAAAACGCTCGTTGGGCCGAGCAGTTTGCGATTAGCTGCAGCAGATACAGCATACTAGAGATCCCTAGGCTAGTGTGCTGCCGACAACATGCCGAGAGATCTAGACCCGCCATATCTCGACTGGCACACTACCGGTTGGTGCGCCCATACGACGAACATCCGATCACCTACATGGAGGAGTGGCCAAAAGGGAATGCCTAAAAATACCCCAGGCCTATCCCACTATACACGTGGGATACAAGGGCAGCCTGCGTCCCCTCCTTTCGCCTGGTCGGGGGCATCTTCGAGAAGGGACGGGCGTTGCAGATAAAGAGGGCGCAATAAAGCATTGTGGTTCAGAACGCTTCGATGCTCAGGCTCCGCGTCACATCCGTGTGCTGCTGCCAAGAATTTTTTTGGGTGGGGGTAGAACAGCGGGCTGCGTAGACACGGCGGCAGCCGGCCAATGGGTGGGTTCGCAAGCTCAATAAGGTACGGACGGCGTTTGTGTTTGTGCGACACGACCCCCTGCTACCTTGCCTCCTCCATACACGGGTACAAGGAGAACACTGACGGGAAGCTGCTGGCACAGTGTTCTTGCGGGGACGGGATCGTCGATGGGTCGCAAGCACACCCAAGCTCGGGCGCTAGTGCTGCCGCTTTGGCTAAAAGGGAAGACTACGAGCAAAAAAGTTTTTTCCCTCTCGTAGCCAATTCCGCTCCTTCGTTTATTTTATTTTATTTTAGTTTTTTTTTTTTGAACAGGCGTAATACTTTCCTCACGCCCGATCCTCACGCGTTACAAAAGCGGGCATCCACCACTCGTATTTTTTCTCTCGTTGAAAAACTTCTCTCTTCCGTTCTCTTCATTGGGTCCCCAAGCACTTTTTCTGCACATTACTACAGCTATATTTCTCTTTATTTGGCACCGTATTTTTATCTTAGCCAGATCATGATCCACGCCAGCGACCAGTACCCGTACCCGCTCAGCGCACAGACAACGCCACAGAGCGCTTCCATGTCTGTAGGTGGATCCGTTGCCAACGCCGCTCAGATGTACAGCCAAGCCAACTATCACCACCACCACGCATCGATACCTACAGACCACCACCATGCGCTGCTGGCGACCCAGCAGCCGGTAACGACGATCTCTGTGGCTGCTGCCGCTGCCGCTGCTGTGGCTGCCAGTGGCCCGATGCACTCGATCCCGATCACACATGCAGCCCAGGCGCAGATGATGTTTCCCACCATGGGCGCCTTTGACAACAACCCCGCTGCTGCTGCTGCCGCTGCCGCTGCTGCCGCCATGGCCTCTGCCCATGGCCAGCAACAGCCTGGCATGCACAGCACGCCCCAGCCCCAGTTCTACCAGCAGCCGCAACAAACACAGCCGCAGCAGCAGCCGCTTCCAAGCACACCCGGCACGCCGGCAGCTCCGCCGGGGATCCAGGCTGATGTCCCGCTGCAGCAGCAGCTGCACCAGCACCAGCAGAAGCAGATGTCGCCGGAGCGCCTAAAGGACATGTACCGCACAGCGGCCATGTCGTCCCCGCAGGCCCAGCAGTTCGTCACGCAACTGCCCCCGCAGCCCCTGCCCCCTAACAGCAGTAGCACGGGGTTTGTCCAGCAGGCAAATCTCGCCGCACGCGACGAGGACCCCATCTACGTCAACGCAAAGCAGTACCACCGCATCATGAAGCGCCGCGAGGCCCGTGCCCGTCTGGCCGCCGAGCACAAGCTCAACGCCAAGCGGAAGCCGTATCTGCACGAGTCGCGCCATCGCCACGCCATGCGTCGCCCGCGCGGTCCTGGCGGCCGCTTCCTGACTGCTGCCGAAATCGCTGAGCTCGAAAAGAGCGGCAAGCTGAACAGCAAGAGCCCTGAGGCACCGTCTGCGTCGAAAAAGCGCAAGAGCAGTGCCGCAATCTCGGCCAATTCTTCGTAATTAAAAAAACGCAAGCTCCGTTTTTTTTTTGGGGGGGGGGAGCAAGACCGTCACTTAGAAACAGGCAGGAGAGAAGCCAGTTGGGGGTTAGAAAGCTGCTAGCGTCTCTAGAGAGCGGCTTTTGCCTGTGCTTGTTGCCGATCTGCTGCGCCCGCCACGATCCTCGCGTTTAGAACTATTATTTTCAATCTCTTTCCTTCTGTAATTTATCAACACGATTCGCGCATGTCCTTTTGCCACTCGTTTCCGAGCACTGCGACTCTTGCCCGTGCAACCGCAGCGGGCCGGCCTACCACGCGGCGCAGTGCTCGATGCTGCCCGACGTGTTGCCCCACCATTCGGCAAACAGCAGCGGCCGCCTCTGGTACGCGAGGATCTGCCCAATAGAAAACAGAGCCGCGACCGCGCATCTGGTTCCTGTGTCCATGGCAGCGCTGAACAGCGATCGGTCTACCAGTCTGAGCCCCCTGTGGCGGAACCACGATTGCCCGGCGACCGCGGCCGCAAGCCCAGTCACAATAAAGTTTGCTGGCAGCCCCGGGACCGCAACCATGCCTGTGAGAATGAGCGGGACCTGCACCTGCGCGCAGATTGCCCCAACACATGCGGTGATCCGATTGGGGCGCAGCTTGCATAAGCAGCGTGTGCACAGCAGGCTGACGCATGCCAGGAACAGCGGGGCAGCCACTCCGATCATCAGGCCTTGCAGGAACAGCAGCCGGTATGGGCTGTCGGCAGCAAATATCGAACGCGGGCCCACGATGCCCCAAACAACGAGCTCCGAGCTCAGCGATGCCGGTGCCCTCGCTATCTCCCCTGGCTCGCGCCAGCCAACCTGCGAGGTCTTGTCGCTCAGCTGCGCGGGGTCGAAGCTCAGCGCGACATATACGAGGTGGTTCATGCAGGCGCCCCACACAACGCCGATAAGCGTGCCTCTGCCTATCCATGCCAGTCGGCATTGGGAAGGCAGTCCCTGCGCAGTGCCTTCGGCCTCTGCTATCGTCGGCTTCTTGCTGTCTCTATTGTTTTCGTGGTGTCCATTGTCCCCGTCATCCCGATTGTTGCCAACATGTTGCACCGCAGCCGTGCAATGGTGGGCAAGCTGGAAGCTGCGTACGCCGGCCCACCCCAATGCCACACTTGTCGGCACTGTCGCCCACATGTGAAAGTAGCTGGTCTCGATAGGCGATCCGGGCTGGCGCAGCCATCCGCCGATGATGTGCGGGAGCAGGTCCATAGGCAGCGTGAATCCCGCGACCGCCTCGACAAACCCCGTTGGGATGGTCATGACGAACGACCACCCCAGGGCAAGCGCGATCTGCCAGCCATTCAGTGCTGATATACCAAAGTACGGTGTCAGGACAGCGAATCCCACAGACAGAACCAGCAAACACGCCCGAACCGCCTTGCTCAAAACTCTGCTGGAGAGCCACCACCACTGCAGCATAGGCGCTTCTTCAAGCACAGTATCAGCTGAGCCCATGTCTGCCTCTGGCAATGGCGGGCGTCTAGTGCGCGGGCGCCTCACTAGTGGCCGCGGATCCACGATGATCCAGAGGGTCTGGAACAGCTCTCGCAGTGCCCCGCCGAGCCACTCGCGGTGCCAGAGCAGCAGGTGTGTGACTGCTGCCGTGATAGCTGCCACTGCGCAGATATACCCCAAGGCGCTGTTTACCGACAGTCGCACAGGCGAATAGTTGCGAAACTTGATTCCCTCTGCAGTCATCGTGCTATTGATCTGCGATATCTGGTACGTTTTGCCGGTATTGTCAAACACGTTCATCGAGACAATCGGCAGGCTCTTGGACTGCCACCAGTTCAGTGTCCAGCCGACCGGCGTCAGCACGTACATCATCAGCAGCGCACCACCGTAAAAGTGCAGCTGAGCCCACAGCGGCGACACCAACGGCCCCAGCGTTCCCAGCGCCTCCCAGTCAAATGTGAGCGACAAGATTCCTGCGCCGTCCCACCCAGAGCCGAAAACGCCAAGAAGCCGGTTTGTAGGCGCCCAAATGCATAGCAGGCACAGCGATTTGAAAATGGGCGCAATAAAGCTCAGTATCACCTGGTAGACGAATGCGACTGCCGTGAACAGCGCCAGCCTGCGCTTGCGGGCGGGGGTCGGAAATTGGCCGATGGTGGCGGTGTTGCTTCTATCGAAAGATCCAGCTTCCCCTATTAATTCTTCGTCAGACCCGCTCTCTAGCCACCCGCTGGTGCGCCTACTCTGTGAAAGTGCCCGGCGGTCCTGTGGAAATAGTGTTTGTATCAAGTACGATAGAGGCATAACATCGGGCCAGACCATCCCGTGGCCGTGACCGACAAAAACGTGGCGAAACATTTGGCCTAGCGACCACCCAAACACCTGCGTGCCGATCACCAGTGCCAGCTTCATCCACGAGTTGACCGGCCCGCCAAAGTCCGAATCCACCGTAGCGATCCACAGATACGCTGGTGCAAGACTGCCGCCGGCTGCGACCATCGACGTGATCCACACCATTTCCTCGCGCGAAAATGCCTTTAGATACCAGTGCTCCGTGCACCACTGTAGATGATTCATGAATCCGCCGGCTGTCCAGATGGAGGCTGAGGACGACTGTGGGTGTTCAGGCGTTCTTTGCAGCGTGCGTCGACATATCGGATATATCAAAACTGGTATAAACAGCGGGGAAAACGGCATGCTGTATGTGCGATACAGAAACAGCGGCGCAATTAGGGCACTGATCGTGGTGAAGAACACTGCATAGACCCATGCCCGAGCACTTGGCTTGAAGGTGGCCAGCGCATCGGCATTTGACTCTGTGATTGCATCTGGTGCCGCCCCGTCCGGTGTCGATGTCATTCCTGTCTCGTGCAGATATATATTAGGAGTGTATACAGCACATTAGACTATAGAGCATCGGCGGGCAGAAGGATGAAGAAAGTGGGAGAGCAAACAGGGATATCCACAAGCAAGAGCGTTTATTCTTTCAATGAAATGAAGTGAGTTTTTACTAAGAGTTGAGAACAATTCGAATTGACAATATCTAGGAGGTTTTTCCCAGTCGGGCAAAGAATGGAAGCGCCATGTGGTTAATTATAGCAGTAGCGCTGCTTCGATGAACGTAGCTACTTCTCTGTTCCCCCATCGCCTTGGAATGGATATTTTAACTACTGCTATTTTCGCCGGCTTCATCATTATAAACGCAAGGGCATTAGCCGTACATTGGCCGTTCAACCACGGGCTATAATTTAATTTCAATAGGTCCTCCCCGCGCCCACATTCCATTTCGGCATATATTCAGCATCACCGTTGTTGCGTATATACACCCCGAGTGCCAAGTCGTGTATAATGGCCTGTGTCGTTGGCCATGCATGTAACAAGAGATGGTACGATGAATGTATGCGCCGAGCACAAATGCATGCAGCTGTTCAGAGTCGGCAGTAAGCGCTAACCACCGGAGCAAGAAAGCAGCGCCAGTACGCCTGCTGTGTCCTTGAGCCTCTCGAGTACTCACAAGCAACTGATCCTTAATTCACCTTTACCATCCACCGCAAATTACATATCGGCCTGTTTTCGCTGTTTCATTATTGTGCTGGGCGGTGGACAGCAATTGTGACTGCGTGAATAGGCCGAGTAGGAATTATCGAAAATATACCGCTCGTTGTTCTATTTGCTTCTCTTTGGCCGAAGGAGTGGATTCTCGGACACATCAAGCTCAGCACAAAAACGCAGATTTTTCTCCTTTTGTAAACCGCCGATGCAGAATCACTTGTGTGCGAGGCAGCTTGGCCCAGGCTCTTGAAAATCACCGCGCGTCGATGGGTTTTTGGAAATGCAGCATACATGACCTAACAGTGCATAGGGCATGTGCACCGTGCGCGGCGAAAATGCCTGTGCTCGCAACACCCAGTTTTCCGCTCCTCCAGCTGGACTAAACCTCCCGGGTGCTGGCTTATCTTGCTGCCCTCCTGAACTGACGATGTGCGCAAAAATGAGGGGAGGGGAGACGATCTCTTCTGCGCGGGGAATTTCTACAGACTGAGCAGGTTATCTGAGTGAAAAACAAAAATCTCCACGCTCGAGCTGCATTCAAAACTATGCGGCCAACCGCGCCCAAAAAGCCCAAAGGTACCCAGATCCCAAGACCGTCTAACGGACGGAGCCGTATAAAAGGGAAGCCAGCCGGAGTGGACATGTTGGCTTCCTCAGTTCTGGCATTCATCTGAATTACCGCTTCTACTTCCGACTAACCAACTCGCTTCGCCCCTTTCCAGCAATCGCAATGGAGTCCTCGATCATCAAGTCCCAGGCCTACGGTAAGGACCGCGTCCGCGTTGTCCGCGTCGTCCGCCACGCCGACGGCTGGCAGGAGGTTGCCGACTACTCGGTCTGCTGCCTGCTCTCGGGTGCCCAGTTCGAGTCCTCGTACACCAAGGGCGACAACAAGCTGGTCGTCGCCACCGACTCGCAGAAGAACACCGTCTACTACCTGGCCAAGACGCTGCCTGCCGAGAAGGTCATGGTCCCCGAGGTGTTCGCCACCGAGATCGCCAAGTTCATGGTCAACAAGTACGCCCACGTCACCTCGTGCCAGGTCAAGATCATCACCAAGCCGTGGGAGCGCATGAAGTTCGACAACCGCAGCCACCCCCACTCGTTCTACCGCGAGGGCAAGGAGACCCGCTGGACCGAGGCCGTGGTCACCAAGACCAACCCGCCGTCGAACGCGTCTCTGGTCGCCGACGTCACCTCGGGCTTCTACGACCTGGAGGTGCTCAAGACCACCAACTCGTCGTTCACCGACTTCTGGCGCGACGAGCTGGCCACCCTGCCGGACATGCCCGACCGCATGCTGTCGACCAAGGTTCTGTGCCAGTGGAAGGTTGTGTCCAAGGACATCGACACCATCCAGGCGCTGCCCTTCGACACCATCTACAACGGCGCCAAGCGCAACACCCTCGATGCGTTCGCCAACGACCCCCGTGCCTGGGTCCACGCCTCGGTCCAGACCACCCTGTACATCATGGCCGACCGCATCCTCAACGAGTTCGCTGCCGTCGACGACGTGTACTACGCTCTGCCCAACATCCACATCTTCCCGTTCGATCTGAGCAAGTTCGGCCTGAAGAACCTGGCTTCGGACGCCGAGGTCTACATGCCCATTGCCGACCCGTCCGGCTTCATCACTGCCACCATCTCGCGCCCCGCCACCAAGCTCTAAGTCTGCTGTCGGTTCCCAGCGTAAGATCGGAGGTTTAGCCAACCCAAGGTTTTCTTCGTTTTTGCTCTGCCAGAATTCCTAATCGCCGCCCCTCTGCGGTTCGGCGCTCCCATCCCCTCTGCCTTCTACCTACTTGTACATTAGAAATTCGGGTGTTGCTTTTTCTTTCTTTCCCTTTTTAGCTTTCATCCGGGCACAAAGCTGGATGCTGGCGATTAATGCACGAAAGAAAAATTCAATATATCTTTACCTATAAAGTCTGTCGCTTTGAGCAGTGTTTGTTCAGAACGTGTGCTATTTTATGACTCGGGCTTGAGAAGGGCCGTATATGGCGCTGATGGGCCCAGCTGTGAAAGCATGTGAAATCCATTTGAAGGCACTCATCATAGCATGAGTTCAGTCACATTGTAGTTACAATTATCCCATATACTAGGCGAAATGCTATGTTAAATTAATAAGGTACTAGTTGCACTTGCATCCCATCTGACAGCGACGGATACTCTTAAATAGCGGCGGGATCCCCGAGGACATGATGAAGGCACCGGCAACCTGCAGCTTTTCCTTGGTGGTTTCGGCGCGGAAATAGTCGCAGTACCTCATCTTCTTGACCTTGACGTCAGTTGGGTTATACTTTTCGTCATTGGTCAGGGTCTGTGCTTTATAGATGGTACCAGTGGAATCGGAGGAGTTTGAGCGGTGCATCGTATATAAATTTATAAAAAATAATCAATGGATATGCGGCCATGAACGATACAGACTGAGCCCCAGAGAAAGACGACTCTGGTATTTATACCCGTTGCACAAAAATCACCATACGCAGGCTGGTACGTAATCAAGTAGGTATGGAAAATCTGCCAAGCCTCCCTGAATGCAGTGCCAAGCCTTTGCCCATCCTTTCTGGAAAACAGAAATCACTAGCTGGTGGAGCCAAGGTCCACTAGCGCCGGCAGCTCCTGGTTCTGTACATACACCAGATAATACGGGTTCGCATTCTCCTCTTCAGGTATCGGCGAGCTCCTTAGAATCTCGCTCGCCTCCACAGTCGACACACTCGAGTCGTTAAACTTCACCCACCGCGTCTCGCCTGTCCTGCTATTCCGATCACGGATATACACCCAGTAATGGCCATACTCTGACGACACGCCGCTGTGGATGAACACAGCGTGCAAGGTGTACGCCATGTCGTTGTCCGGTATGTCTGCATAGATTCTCTCCAGCTCGTCGTGGATTCGCTGGTGCTCCGCCTCCCATGACTGCTTGGCAGAGTTCAGGGCGGTAAGCATTTGTGTCAGCTGGTCGCTGGCAAGCTTGGCAGTCTCGAGGAGGTCGGGGTCGTGGGGCAGCTCCGCCAGTAGTTGTTTTGTGACGTCATTGGCTGTCCAGCTGCTGACACCTGCGAGGAAGCTTTGCGCGCGCTCGATTGCTGGAATCACTGAATCGCCAGCCGCCCAGCCCTCCTTGGTAGGCTTGGTAGTGGGCACTTTCAGCGCCTGCAGATGGTTGTCAATCGCAGACAGCCGCTTCCGCAGCTTGTGACAGCATTTGGCATCGGCCGATTCGCCATCAAACTGGCAGAACCGCGCCAGCGAGATCTGCTCGCGCAGACGAATATGCGAGTTGACCTTGAATGGCTGCATAGTTGTCTTATCGAACTGCACACGCTGCACCTGCACAAACAGTACCGGCGGAGCGCGACTAACACGCGACTGCCTGACAACATCCCTTTCGCTGCTGGCCACGGTGTCATCAGCAAAGAACCCATCGAGACACTCGTTGATATCAGAGTTGGCACTAGGGATGTTCACCAGCAGGTTGTGGAACAACTCATGTGTGGTCTGCAGCTCGCCCTCGCTGGTCTGTCCGTTTGTGTACTCAAGGTTGCCGATTAGGAGTCGGTGGATCCAGGTTTCGGGCTCCTTCTTGCGCTTCTTTTTCTCCGATCCCTCTGCCTTCTCCATGTCACCAGCAGAGTCCTTCCACGGGCTATCAGGCGGCAGCGCGTGCTGAAGCAGGCTAATGCACTGGTCGATGCACTCGTCGACATCCTGCTGCTCCACAAACGACCGGGCCTGGTCAGGCTTTGTTGGCGTGTTGCTACCATTCGCAGGCTTCGCCGTATTATTGGTACCAGCTAACAGCAGCATATCGGCTAATTCGCGGTCCGGCGCGACTGCCACTGCTGTGCTTGCTAAAGGATGGCCACCACTTGATGCCAACATGGAGCTGTTGTCGATCCGCTGGTTCATCAGCTTACCAAATAGATCCTTGAGTAACCGGACAAACCGCAGCGCACGGCGGATCTCGAGCTCAGACAGCACATGCGAGCCGTCACGGCGCCCAGCAACTGCGTCTTCGTTCCATGTTTTACCATCGCCAAACTGCAGGACCGCATTGCGGATCGGGGTGATCGAGAAGAGGCACTGCAACATGCAGTTCAGGTAGCAGGTGTTGCCAATGTTTTTGAGCCCTGTTGGTCTATTCACAGATGAGCAGGCAGCGCGTGTTAGTACTTCGCAGGCAACCACAGCAGTGATTTTGAACAACATAGACATTGGCAGAAGGAGGTGCTGGGAAAGAAGTTGGCGCATTCCCTCATCCATCGTACTTACAGCTGGGTCCATAGATCAATGTTTCTCCTGACCTGACTCGTCGGCGACGTCATCCGCGATCCCTCATCCACGTCCTCCTCGGCGTCAACCGCGGATCTTACATTCACCACATATTCCTTCAATGCCTGGTCACGCTTCGCACTCGCCAGAATGTGTAGGTGGTTAACCAAACTCAGCTTGTCCTTTTTTCGCCCCAGGCTGCCTAGTTTGGCTGTGAACAGTTCGCGAATAGAATCCACGCCAATCGCATCCACCTCTAGCATCCGGTCACCGCAGATCTCGCCCAGCGCTGCCCGCAATGCGTCAGTTGCCACAAGCCCACGGTCCTCTTCGTTGGCAACCAGATCTCCAAGCTCCTTGGACGACCGTGCGGCGGCAATCCCCTGCAGTGCGTCGAATCGCTCCAGTGCATCTTTACCGCTGATAGGGTCGTCTGACTCGTCTTCCTCCGTCTGCCGCAAATACGCCCAGGCCACCAGAGAATCAGCAGCATCCTCAGGCGCGCCTAACCGGCGATAGCCTTCTTCGAGCGATGAGCGAGTGCCGATGATACTGCGGTTTGACGAAATCACTAGTGGTGAGCTTCCAGGCCGCTTCGGATACATATCCGACCCCAGCAGCTGCATGAGGGAGATAGCGCCGTTGAGATACCGGAACAATGCATCGCGGTCGTTTGGTGGTAGTCTGCGCATGAATTTGCCCGAAGCCACCAGAAGCTCTTCCATGGCGGCAACCAGCTGCTGGTACGAGAGACTGTCGCTGACCGAGCTCTTCAGTTCGTCATCTGAAATGCTGGCGACGATATCTGGTGGACAGAACTCGTCGCCGCGCATCACAAATCCGACCGCCGCCAGAATCTCATTGCATGCTGTGTCGAATTTCAGCAGCTGCCTTGGTTTGGGGCTGGTTGACTTTATCGGCCGAACGTCGCCACCGACGGCATTCTTTGCGATCCGGAACATTGTCTTCAGCGTAACCAGCACCTCGCGTACCGCCTGTGTGCTGTGGTGCTCGTGGCCTGCCGCCCGCGCCCGCTCCAGCGCTGCCACCTGCAGCGAGGAGATCACTGGCGCGGTCAGCGACAGCTCGACCTGTGAGTTGCATTTGCAGCACCACGCGCCGCCGGCATACACACTGCGACCTTGTATTTGCGAGACCGGCGCATCAGATAAGCGTGTGTGAAAGTGGTGGCCGAGCTCGTCTGTGCACGGAGCCTTGCCGCCGGTGGTTGTGCGGTCGGATATTACACCCAGCACACGCAGTTTACAGAGACACTCCGTGCAGGTTGCCTCCCACCTGCTTGGAGAAAGTAGTGTGTCGGGGTGCGTCTGCGGCTGGGCCCAGTCGTGCCGGTGCAGCTTTGTCTGCTGCTTGCGGAGCTCGGGCGGCGACCATTCAGCGAGCTGGGTGTTGACAAAGTATGCGCAGAGAACGCCAATAGGCTGAGATGCGAAGGCCATTAACAATATAAAAAGTCTTAATTGGAAATGCAATCGAGGCAAGAAAAACACGGGCTTGTCCGTGCTGCCCTAGAGCGTGCCTATACTTGAAGCAAGAGGTGACGCAATGGGGATTGTTCTTGATCACAAAGCGGCACTAGCATAATCACGGCAGGATTTATGGCAGTGGTTCGAACAGCCCAAAAAGAGTCGCGCGCCAGCTATCCAAAAAAAACTGATCCACGAGCTTTCCTTTCTATCTCCACATTGTGCTATCATTCTTTTTCACAAACGCCCCCCATGAACGCCATCCGGACATCCAAGCAGAAGCTGCGTAAGCGCATGCACAGTGTGCTTTCACAGCTATCTGCGTCCGCACTTACCGACCAGTCTTGCCGAGTCGCAAAGCAGGTGGTCCAGCTTTCGGCCTACCAGCGTGCCCAGCACATCAGCATCTACATTAGCATGGACTCGGGCGAGCTGCAGACTAGGCAGCTTTTGTACGATGCACTGGAGTCCGGCAAGCGCGTGTATGTGCCCAGATGCGATGGCACATTCATGGACATGGTGGAGCTGCAAGGAAAGGAGGACCTGGAGTCTTTGCCGAAAAACAGGTGGGGCATTCCGGAGCCAGCCAAGGACAGGAAGGGCGTGGATGCCAGCGCGCTGGATTTCATCCTGGTGCCAGGCGTCGCATTCGACACGGCCGGCAATCGGTGTGGCCATGGGAAGGGCTACTACGACAGGTTTCTGACAGGAAACCCGCATCTGTTCAAGTGCGCGGTCTGCCTAAACGAGCAGGTGGTTGAGACTGTACCGACCGACGAGTTTGACAAGACACCAGACATTGTCCTTGCCGCACAAGGCGTTGTGTTCCAAAGCAAGAGTGTGAATTCGGATACCAGCTAATATATTGCAATAGTGACACTGACGGAGGGGAGCTAGAAGCGGAAAAAGGAAATATGGAACTCGGGTGCGAAGAAAGGGAAGGAAGAGGATGGGGAGAAGGGGGAGGGGGAGAGTTGTATCATTTGAGTTTGAGGCTTTGGTCCAGCACACCAAGTTGCCGGATGTCCTCGGACTGCTTGAGACTGACGGACCGCATCGACGGCCCACGCCGCCCGCTGCGCGAATACGGGTGCATCGATGACCGACTGGACACTGACGCCTGCCGCTGCTGGCCATGCGACCGGTCCGCCGTCGTCGCCAGCAGCGACAGGGAGTCGGGGTAGTTGTTGCGGTGCGGCGGGCTTGTCCGCTCACCATCAAAGCCAAGCGATGCAGTCTGCCTTGGCGTGGGCATGGGGCTCGGCAGCGCTGATGACCGTGCCGCCGAGACGCTGGTGTGCAAAATGCCGAGCCCGCCCAGCGAACACGTTGTTTCTGGCGGCGAGTCGTTGCGCAGGCTAGCTGATATCGACGGCAGCCGCCGCGGGCCCTCTTTGACGTCGCCGCGGATGCCCGCCAGGCTGATAGGCGTGTAGTCTGGAAGCATAGGCGCGGCACCGCCAGCCGACGCGGGCTGCGGCAACTGTGGGGGATGGACCGGCGAAAGCAGCAGCGGCATGGGCGGCGGCGCTCCACGCACAAAACTGGGTCGCCGCGACGACTCGGCAGTATCGCACATCATCGGCGAATGGTTGGTGTTGAACTCGGTGGCCAAAGGGCTGCTGAGGGGCTCGCCGGCGGACACGTGCGACGAGGATGACGACGAGTTGAATGTGTTGCGCGAGTACACGCCTGCCGTTGTAATGGAGCGCGCTGGAGGGGCGCGCCGGGTCGTGTGGCCGCCACCCAGTCCCAGTGGACCACCCAGGCCCAGGTATTTGGGACCGCTTTTGTAGCCACTCGAAGGCTGGTAGTGCGGCGGGGCGGCGGCTTGGCCCTGGCTCGCTGCAGGCAGGTGCGAGTACGACGCCGGCTGATAGTTTGTTCCGCTGCTGAAGCTGTTACTGCTTGGCCGCATGCCCGCGGCAGTAGCAATATTCATGGGCAGCACCGAATGGGGGCTCCTTTGGTGCTCGCCTGAGGGCCGCGATGCCGGCAGCTGGCTGGCATACAGGTGGTGCGACGGCGACATGGACGTGCCAGGGATGCTGGGGGCATCATCGACAAGTGACTGGACACGTGTTTTGGACGACTGATATGTCGGCGTGGTTGCTGCGCTGTGCGGAGCCGGCGGATGCTGCGGCGCCAGCGAGTGGCTGGGCGACGATGCTGAGGGCAGCATGTCCACGTCCATTGACGACGTGCCGGGGTTCGAGTGGCCGCGGCCCAGCCGACGAGTGTTTTCCTCGTTGCTGTCGCTGTTATTTGAGTCGCGCGTCCTCGGCCCAAGGTCGGTGGTACCGCGCGTCGGTGATGTGGTGCTGAGTGAGTGACTGGCGCCATACATGGACTCGGGCGACATGTCGGGATATAGGTTGGGCGGCACCACCAGCTTGGGGAAGTTGGGGTCGTTGGTGGGTGTCAGCAGCCGGCGGCGCGCATGGTCCTCCTTGGAGTAGTACGCGATGATATGCAGCTTTTTGCCGTCGTTGGTCTTGATTGACAATGCCTTCTTTAGCATGCCGTTCTCCTTGGGGAACCCGTACTGTACCTGCGACGAGCCTGCCTTGGTTGGTCCGCCTGTAAAATGCCCGTACCGGGCGATACCCATGGGAATGGGCTGTGATGGCATACCGTGGATGCCCGCCATCGACGCTGGCAGCATCGACATGTTGAAGCCGTGCATTGTGTGGAATGTCGGGTGTCGCTGCGCTCGGCGCCGGCCCTCCCACTCGTGGTATGTCAGAAAGCAGCCCTGCACGCGGGACGGCGACCAGCTGCGCCCGTCCGTCCACCGCTTCATGCCAGACTCGTTCTCCTCCCAAACAAATATCGACCCTGATCGAATGGCTGCGCGCTCGGCGTCGCTGAGGCGTCGTGGCACCCGCTGCTTGTATCCTAGCCGACACGCCTCGAACAAGGCGAGGGCGTCTTCGCTGGTGCTTACAAAGCCGTAGTACGTTTCCATGCGTGTATCTCCCATGGCTGTGTCAGGGATAATGTAGGTAATAATAAAAGAGGGTAGAGAAAAGGTTGTTCGCGGAAACTGGAATAATAGAGAAAAGAAATGCTGTAAAGGAGAGGGGTGCGAGGGAGAGAGAAAAACTGGTGGTTTATAACGAACCCGAAGAAAAAAATGATTCCTTCGTGAATAATGTGCTCAGAAGAGGGAGCAGAAAATAAAATAAAAAACAGAATGACAAAAATTAGAGGAATTGAACGACACGGCACATCAAAGGGATGTAGGCGAGACTAAAAATATGTGAGCAAAGTTGGCACGCCTGGAGATGAGAGGAGAAATGCGGTGCCAGGTCGCTCTAGCTGAGGGAGAAAAGTAGGAAGAGCAAGGGACACTAATCTTAAAGAGAGCGGAGTGTTAAAAAGGGTTTGTTGTACACAGAACGGTTGGAGCCTGCCGGGCTGTAGAGGAGTGGGAAGCGGGCAGTTTTTTTTCGAGCACAGACAGTACGCGGTTTGTTCGCCCGTTTGTGAGCCTGTGGCGCTTTGTGCTGTCAAAGCTCCTTTTTAAAATGGTCCCAGGCTCGTGGCGTATAAGGGAGGGAGCACAATTACTGCGTGAAAAATGATGTTTGTTTGCTGGGAACAAAGCGGTAGAGCGCTTGTTGGTCTCCTTGCAGGTTAATGCGTAGTTCCTGGCGACAAAAAATACAGCCAGACCGCGTACAAGCTACGATGGCTTAGTATAATAAGAAAAGTAAGCTTAGCAAGTGTGGGAAGGGGAGGGAAAATTGATGGAGCTATAGACAACTAGAGAAAAAGGAGGAAATAATCTTTTTGGCGCAGAAAGGGTGGAAAAAGGCAGAAGGGCTGGGTGCACGCATACGCCAGCGACGTCAGGAGTGTATATGCGAAATAGTGCTTATTTGTGTAGTTTGTTGCGAGTGCTTTTCTGGGTTTGCCGCCCCGCTTAACACATGAGCAAATATTATAGTCGATTGAATATAGCTGTGGCTGGGAAACCCGACTAGATGCCTTTCACCCGCCGAGGAAACGCGTGTACAGCAAGAAAATAGAGGTGGAAGCGAAATTAAAAAGCAGAGGAGAGAGAAGTCTAAAAGCAACTTTCGCAAAGAGTATGCTTTATTGCTGGGCGGCCAATGGATGGGGTGGAATAGTGATACGCAAAACACCCTGTTTTTCAGAGCCTAAAAGCACTCTTTTTTGCACTGGACAGGAGGACCCAAACCGCTCAAAAATTTGGCCAGACGGTTCTGAGCCAAAACAGCCCGCTGTCGATCCCTATTCGGGAGCAAGGAACCTATTTTCTCCTCCGGCATGTCCTTGGGTCATGGCCAGCGGTTTCCAACATCGCTTGGCCGGGCGAGTTCAATGAACGTCTATTGTACGTGTCTTCCTGAACGTCTTGGAACCGTAAACAAATCTTCGATACCTCGGCCCCGTCTGTTTTGGATTTGCAAGGGGGGTAGAGCCGCGCATTTGTCGCTGGCAATAGTGCGCCTGCAGATATTTTCTGTACTTGGGATACAGAGGTGGGGGAATCAGCCAGCGATTTGCCTCTTCGCTTTCCCCTCCTCATTCCCATGGCTCTCTCGATTCCTTTTCAAAAGCCCACTGGCCAGATAGCCTCAATTAGTGGTAACTGCGGCCGTTGAATTGCCCACTCAACGGGAGACATGACAATGGCTACCTCATGTATCTCATTAATAATGACTACCATATATGAACCCGCTTTCCCAGTTCTACCCCCTTTCCCCGCCAAGTCTGTGCTTGCAGCTCTAGCCCCTTTCAGCACCCATGGCCAAAGCCACACCTCCACATTGGACCTCCTCAATGATTCTGCATCAATCCCACCCTCCTGCCCGTCTGCTCGCTTGCCTTACAAAAATAGAAAGAAAAATCAAAACAAACCGCTTCGTATGCATGTGCTGAGACCGCATACAATTGCAATGTACCTTGCATCGATTTTTTCAGTGACCGTGCATTGTCCATTCTAGCAGGCGAGAAAGACAACCAGGCAGTAGCAACCTTAACGGCGCAGTCTACAATGACACGGCTCCTACCACGCTAGCGTTTTCCTTCAGTTGTGTCCATTGTCTGGTCGCTTCCGGTTATACGGCCGCACGGCTTCGTCTTTTGTGGACTCGCTGTCCTTTTGCTGTAATTGCAGACAGTTGTCCAATAGCAACCATCAGTAATTGCATCTCGCAACGACACAATTGTGGCCCCACATGACCGACTAGCCGTCCTAAATTACGCTCTTTTTAGGAGAAATCACAACCAGCATGGGCAATCCACCCAATAGCGCACGTTTCTGCACATAGCAGCGGCTCTGGCATCCAACACGCACACACATATATACAGCAGCCATTGGCGACGCGTAGTTGACTGAGCGAATATAGCACTAATATACACGGGGTATTGAGCTCTGAAAAGCGCCTATATTGTGTACAGCCTCTCAATTTCTCTCAACCCCCGGAGCCAGCCAGGCCGACACGCCTCCCGCCAATAATTACTCTTTCCGCTGACTCGACTGGGCAAAAGCGCCTCGCTGCAATTCCATGCCTGATTATATCTGCCGACACACTTGCGAATAGCGTGCCGACGTCTTTTGCACAGTCTCCCATTCCGCTGTGTACCCCAAGACTTTTTCTTCGTCAAAGTGATCGGATGATCGACTTGCTGATCACATACTTTGCACTTCCCCCAACTTTTTTCTATCCTTTGCCACATGTGAGCATCGACATGCGATCCCCGTTGGTGAAAGGAAAAGGGGTCGAAAAACGGAATTTCACAGTAACCCCTCATTCCCTACTGCAGTCCAGCGCTCTTCTTAATATTCCCTGCATGTACACCCTTGCGCTTGCGCAATATGACTCGTGCACGGCATACATATCCATGTATTAGCCCTCCATCCCCACCACCACAGGGGTGTACCACGATTGATTCCATGGTGTATACCAAATATCTCTCCTGCGCGAAGGGCGTCGTATAAAATGAAAATGGTCTGACAATCACCTTGCCGGTTCTTATTCCACGCACCCCCTCACCACCACTCCCTCACTCAGATACGCTTTTTTTTACCATGAACGTCATTGTAGTATCGCTCATTGCCCCACTCTCACTGGGTGCAATCATTTCGCCTACTGTTCTAGTGTCCTCGCCCACTGCGGCGCTATTTGCGTCCACAGCCAGTGCCCAATGCCAAGGTGATTGCCAAAGCAGTGTTGCACCAGGCGGCGGTATTCTGGCACTTCTCGATAAGATCGCCAGCCCTGCTTCCACTCGTCCAGCCAGACTATATGGCGTCGAATCACAAACACCCATTTCGATCATTGAGCTCACCGCACCTGCAATCGACATGTTGTATGGGTTTATTTCTGCCGAGTCTAGTTCCACTATCGGCATGCTTGATGCCTGGCCCATCCCAACTGTCTCGCCGAAAGCCAGCATGTCAGCGGAATTCAGTAGCGCATTTGGCGCCATGGGCTTTGCTGGATCTGCAGGTGCCTCTTTGGACTCTGCAGAGCCCGCAGAGGTCGACGACATCGCTACTGTTGGGCTTGACTCTGCGGAATTTGACCCAAATCAGCTGGATTTTCTCGCTACTGAGGATAGCCTTAACTCGGACTGGGCACAAAATGACGTTGCGGGGCTGGACCTCAACAGGGCTGCTGCTGATGACGGCAATGCCGACGAGGAGACATTCGATGTCAAGTTGTGGGGAGACGGTGTCAAGAGAGCTGCCGACGAGTTTGTCGACAATGTAGGCAGTGCACTCGGGCGGTTCTTCCCAACCCGCGGCACCCCAGCAGCGACAGTTTCACATGTAGTCCGGATCGAGCCAGTGGTAACTGACGACCAGTGGATTTAACATATGTTTTATAAAAGCAGGCTGTTGCACTTTTTGGAAAGCACTATAATAAGGTAAATGAGGTTACAAAAGGCGAATTGAATAAACTAGAAAGACAATGTTTTTTACTTGTGCTCGGCCATGTCATTGTTCCCGCTTAGGTATCCACCGGGTCCACGAATGGTTGACCGCAAGCCACTGGTGCGGCCCCATGGCTCTCCCATGTACCGGCCGCGGGCACCGGACAGTTCCACCGACGAGGGGGCATTGGCTGGTCGCCGCTTTGAAATTTGCTCGACTGCGTTGAACAGGTCAGAGATGGGCGGGAGCCGCACACTGCTCGACGATGGCGAGCTGCTGGTGCCAGCCATGCTGGTCGTGGTGCTTGACCGCTGGCACGGCACCATGGCCAACGGTAAGACCTCGGTGGATTGCGAGATGCTGCTGCGTGGGGGCACGGGCTGGCTCATGCTGCGGTGATTGATGACTCCGCTCCGGGAAGTAGCCGAGTATTGAAGCTCGGAGATCGGGTGCGCCGGGTGATGTTGCTGCTGGTGCTGCAGTTGCTGGATGGCGGAATTTTGCTCCTGCTTAGTCTCAGTGCGGAGAAGCGGGGCAGACCGAGGGCCCTGAGGCATGGAGATCGGGTCGTATTTGGAAATCGCCAGAGTTTGGTGATTATTGACCTTGTTGGCGGTGGGCTGTGGGCTACCGGCAGGAACCGAGACCATATAGTGCGGCTGAAATAGCGGTGATTGGTGCGTGTCATGCATTACTGGTCCAGAGTGACACTGATGCCTAATGGGGCGAGCCTGGGGGCTTGCACACTGAGAGGCCAAGTATTGCGGTGGTGCCTGCCGATGCACAAGCGGATATTGGTTGCGGAGGTAGTCTGAACCTACTGCCACCGATGACAAAGCACTAGAGCGCGACTGGCCACTGCACCGCTGGGCAGATGACAACGACGACGACTGGGCCACTGGGTACAAAGAGAGCGCAGACGAGCGCGAATACGAATCGGCGCGCATCGGATAGCCCGAGATGCTGTGGCTGGAAGCGACGTGGATGAGCTCTGGGATCACATCTGGATACAGGCTGCGCGGGATCGGGAGCTTGCACAGAAGCGGGTCCTGCGACGGTGTAATCAGCTTGCCGTTGTTCAGATCCTCCTTGTTGTAGTAGCAGACAAGGTGCAGCTTGCTCGCATGTGCTGTGAACAGCGACAGGGCCTTCTTGACCAACCCGGGCTTGGACGGCGACGAGGCGGCGGCGGTCTTGGGCTCAAGCTCGGTGTAAATCAGGAAGCAGCCGTTGACACGCGACGGCGACCAGCGCTTGCCATCGGTCCAGCGCCGGATGCCCGACTCGCTCTCGTCCCAGACGTAGACAGAGCCAGACTGAATGCAGTTGCGCTCTTCCTCGACGAGTCGCCGGCTCACGCGCTGCAGCATGCCGAGGCGGCACGCCTCAAAAATGAGAAGGGCATCATCGGTGGTCTCGATGCAGCCTCTATATGTCTCCATGTCTTTAGATGTGATAAATAGGACGTAAATGGCAAAACTAATATAGCTGGATTGGGGCGTAAGGGTATGGAGCAACGGGGATGGGGAGAGAGAGCTGCTGTTGATCTATAGGCGCAAGGCGTAGGATTGAGGGGACGCGGTGAATATATCGGGAAATGTGGGAACCCCGTTCGCTGTACAAGGGATTTGAGAAAGAAAAGGTAAAAGTAAAAGTAAAAGTAAAAGAGCTGTTGAAAAAGGGTCTATTGTTGATGATAAGAACTAAGAAACAAGAAAGGCATCAGGGAATGAGGGGTTCCTTATATCCTCAGGACGCGATCCATCCGATGCCGGCACGAGAAAAGACCGGGCAGCACATACTCTTGTACCAGCACCAGTTGTGATGTGGAAGGTGACCTAATTTTTTTTGTGCGAGAGCGGTTGCATATTTGTTTGCCAGTGTGCAGAGCGAAAGAAACCCATCCTTAAAAATAAACATGTGGTTTTTTCTTCTTGAAATTTGCGATTGCGGGCTTGGACACCCCATACTGAAGACCCGAATTCCAATGGTCTCGGCGACTTTTATCAGGTCTGCTACCCAGCTGCCAAACCCCCGGTTGGGTGGGTGCCTCCCCCTTTGCACTGGCAGCCGGAATGTTCTGCTTTTGTGCACCCAATCTTTCAAGGTGCGTTGGCTATTTGTCTTACAGCTGAATTTTCGCATACTCGGTGTCGTTACGGCTTTTGGTTAAAGTTGAGAGCGATTGTCAATTACAAAACGATCTTGTACTACATGGCCTGCCATTTCACAGGCTCATTATCGCCAGCGCTTTTCAGCAGAGAGCGGGCGGGGAACTCTAGCTGGGTTCTGGCCGCCCCTCCCAAACATTTTTCGAGGCCTTGACCATTGTTGGTGCTGAATGCATTGGGACCCACCAGAATTGCCATGTTCCAAATGTAGGCGAGTTGCGATCACCTAGCCCACTGCAGGACATGTGAAGGCGGGTCTAGTGCACGGCCTGCAAGGAGTGCCAGCCGTTGCAGCCACAGCTGAATTCTATTTTTAACCCTCGGGTCCGTCTTGTCTTGATCACCCTGAGCATTCCTTTTGTTTGTTGCAATGGATCTTGCGTAGGGGTTGAATGACGATGAAGGCGTGTAATTGGTCTGATCACTCGCCTAGCCTTTGTTTATTTGCCGGCCATTCAACACATAGGTCACCTTACCTTAAGCTTATTTCCACTGTGAGGTGTTGCAACCACCAGCCTTCTGAAAATATTAACGGAGTTTATGCGCATTATAGACCCTAAAGCTCGAGAAATGCGTGACCACTCGACATGTCAGGAACGTGGGAGAGGGGGCTGTCATTCATTAGGGCTGGCAAACACCATGCGCCCTGTGCAAGAAAGGGCCCAGCCCATGCCCTACGAGCCGAATATTTCGCTGCCTTGATCCGCTCCCCATTTCGTTTGCATATGTGGGGGGGGGGCGCGATGGGCCAGGCTGGATCCGAGTTTGACCTGCCCCACTCTGCGCGACAGACAGATCATTGTCGAGCAGTCCCCATGCGCTATTAAGGAAAGTGACTCAAGAGTCAAGCGATGCCATCATGTATTCTACAAAGCGTCACTAGGGTGTACAGTCCAGTCGATTGCGTAGTTGGTCTTGCTTGGGGATGCAAGACAGCTGCAAAGCTGTGCGCATCAGGCATACTTGTGGAACCATTGTGGACTTGCATCAATAAAGGGGAAGTGGAATCCCAAGGGTACTCGGACTTATTGCAAGGAGGCGGTGCCTGTTTGTGGGCTTGCTTCCCCTGAAGCATGTGGCTGCTTTGCCTGCTAGCCAAGTGCAACATGAAGCAATAGTTGCTTATTCAATTCGTTTTCAATCATCTGTTTTTGCAATCTGTTTACTAATGAAGTTGCGATTAAGGACCAATCCCATACATCTGTCTTGATAGGCAATACACATTTCATATGGATTGATCAGGCCGCGGTTCTAGCGCATGGATGTTTTGGCCACTGTCTATCTCATTTCCCCCATCCTTTCCGATCGACCAAACACATATAGCAGCCAATTTATTTATCCCACAAGAAGGAATTTCAATGGTAAGAGTCAGCGCTTTGTACCAGGAGTCAGTGCTTTGTAGGGATCCTGACACAATGTGGAGGGGTGGTACGGATCTTTATAAAGTTATATGAAGCTAATACAGCCGCCTTCCGTTTTTGCATTCGGACGCACAAGCACCAAGTGCGCGCACAACTGCGGTATTTGGTTGCAATTTCACCAGCCCGGATTTGAACTCCGCTTAGAGCAAACGCTTTCAACTGCTCTTTGAGCCCAACAGCCTCCTTTTCTCCCCTCTCTCGTCCCCAGACTACTTCACCATGCATGCTGCCGCTCAGACAAGGGCAATCCTATGAATAATCCACTGTCACAATCTATGCTTGTAGGCAACTAGTGAATCGCAAATTGATATTGATGAGACCGTCAATCGCTTGGCGTCAAAGCGTGGAGTCGAGTCAGTAATAGTAATGACCAAGGATGGGCGTGTGATCCGCACAACAGGAGAGACTGAGCGAAGCGAACTGCACGGAAAGCTACTGAGTAAGCTGGCAAGGGACGCGGCGGAGATTGTCGAAGAGTTAGAGAGCTCTGATGAGCTGTCGTTCTTGCGGATCAGGACGACGAAGCACGAGATCATGGTTGCGCTCGACCACAGCTACCTGCTGGTTGTTATCCAAGCACCGCAGCTGAGCGACTGAGTGCATTTGCGACTTTGGCAATCCTTTCCGTCTCGGCCTTTGCTCATTCCCCCTAATCATTGGCAGTATTGTGGCAGGGGTTGGGTTGTTTGATTCATGCAAAAAAAACGTACCACTCACTTACACTTGTCCCGAACCACTTTCTTTGTTTCATCGAAATTCCTATTCTGGGGCTATTATTACGAGAGATATTCGAAGTAGCCCACACTCTTTTCAACTCATTAGCTATCGATATTTCATTTCGACAAGAGGTTGATTAGCAAAGTAATATGCGGCGCAGCGCTATGATTATGGCACTTCGCCATTCGCGTCAGTTCGCACTGGGCCCACGACTGGTTCTCCACAACGCACCTCATATTGCAACTTGGCGATCCGTATCTTTGTTACAGGCGAAATCTCGATTTTTGCCCGGTGGCAGTGGCATTGTAACGCCAATGGGCATAATGGCTGATCGACGTGCGTTCAGTACCTCGAAATTCATGCAAACCTCGTCGGCTGACAGTGATAAAGATATGTTGGTAACACAAGGCCACCGGGGAAGTCTTGGGGACATTGATATCGTGGGGGGCAATGCTGATGCCAGCTACCCGTTTATCTTCAAGCTGGTGCAGGCGCTCCTTGAGACATCGCATGGGGGCGCGGCAACGGCGACACCGTGGTGGGCAGTAATTGTTGGGTCAGCAGTGGTGCTGCGTGGGAGTCTGACATTGCCCGTGTTTATCTACCAGCAACGGGCAATGGCACGCGCACAGCGGTTGGGGCGGGTCAGCGCGGCATGGCAGCACAGCATGAGGGCGTCCCTGCGGCTGGAGACGGCCGACAAAAGCTTGACACCAATGCAATTCCAGGCGCTGCTGGAGCAGCGGGTCCGGCGGAAGCACCACGAGCTGCTGTTGAAACAGGGGAGCCACCCGATCATGAACTTTCTGCTACCGCTGGCGCAGCTCCCCATATGGGTCTCGATGACGTACGTGTTGCGCCATCTGTGCGGCGTGCCGCTGCCATATTTCGACACAGTGGGATCAAGCGTAGACGTCGCGCCCGCCATGGCACATGAGGGCATCCTGTGGTTCTCGGACCTGACGGTGGCAGACCCCACGTTTGTGCTGCCAGCAATCACAGGTGCGCTGTATTTGGCCAATGCTGTAGTTGCCCGGCGCTCGGCCGCCAAATTTATGCGCAGAGGACCGCCAACCACAATGTCCAGGGTCATTGACGTTGTTGCGTTTGGCAGCCCGGTGCTGATGACATACATTGCTGCTGGCCAGCCCGTAGCGATCGTGCTTTACTGGGCAGTGTCGGCGGCATTCAGTCTGGTGCAGAACCTGGTGTTCCAGCACGTGGGGCTGCGTAAAGTGCTCAAATTTCCACTACCAAAATAAAAGACATCTAGAAGCGCTCCTTCATCCGCGAGGCGATTGTGCGCAGGTTGGCGTAGACCTTGCCAGGCGGGCTACCGAGAATCAGGCTGACGACAGCGTCCCGCGCAACCTTGATATTCTGGAAAGTGCCCAGCACATGGATCTTGGAGTCGGCCAGCACGATACGCGTCTTAGTGGCATTCTCAATGGTGAACTTTGTCTTGCCGTCCTTTCCGGCAATGCGACCAATAGCGCGCGACAGATGGTCGCCGTTCAGTGTCTTCACATCCTTGATCTCGAAGCTCTCCAGGTACAGGTCGTCCATACGCAGCAGCGCCAGCGCGTCCTCGGCTGAGAAGCCCAGGACAAAGGCACGCACAAAATCGGCTGCCTTCTGCACCGCTCCAGGGTCCTCGGTCTCCGCGCATGTGCGGATCTCAATCATGCGCGACTTGGGGTTCATCCGCACCTGCAGCTTCAGGTACTCGACGATGGGCGAGTAGATTTTCAGCCAGTCGTTCTTCAGCGGCGCAAACCGGTGCGGCGGCACCCGGATTCGCCGGAACTCATTCTTTTTGCTGCGCACCTCCTTGGCCGACAGCGGCGCAAAATCAGGCTTGTCGGTGGTGGCTGCAGGCTGTGTGGGGCCGGCTGACGTGGTGCTGGCCGGGAGCTGGTCCGCTGTGATAATGACTTCTTCGGCGTCCATGGCGACGTCCTGTGCAACTGGCTTGGCGTCTGTCATTCTGAAATGTATGGTCGTAATAGAGTTGTTTTGTGAAAGAGAAGGAGGAGCTTGGTGTGGCCAAATGAGAAGCAAGCGGCTAGGAGAAAAAATATTTGGGTTGAGAAATTTTTTATTTTCACCGAGCTGATCTCCTCCTTAGCGATCAATCGGCTCGGCTCGATCAGCTGCTCGGCTCCAAAAGTCACCGCACAGCGCTAAAGATGAATGCATGGCAAATTATCTCATCCTTTCCTCCAAACTATATCTCTCATTATTTTTCAGCACATAAACACGCAATGTCTTCCGCTCGAGTAATGGTTAGAATGGCGCCCGCGCTGAAGGGCCGCCGCAGCCCACTCACATTGGTAAGTCTGGAAATGGAGAGGACTGCAGCCAAGGCACGCAGCCTGTCGAGACTAGGAACTAAGCTATGCTCTCTAGACCCAAGCCGCGGTTACCCGGTTAAAGGAGCTTTCGGCAAACAGCTCCACGCAGGATCAGAACAAGACACTGAAGATTGGGATCCAGGGCAAAGGGTGTTCGGGCAACGCATACACGCTATCGTGGGTAGACCAGGCCAAAAAATTCGACGAGAAAGTGACGCAGGACGGTACGTTATCTTGATTAGCGCGGAATATCCGAAGGCAGCCCGAGCGATTACTAATAAGCACTTTTCTGCTGTAGGTGTCACCGTGCTCATTGACTCGAAGGCGCTTTTGACGCTTATTGGTACCGAAATGGACTGGTTCGAGGGCAAGCTGGCAAGCCAGTTTGTGTTCAACAACCCGAATGTCAAGGCGGCGTGCGGATGCGGTGAGAGTTTCCTGGTGTGAACCCTAGCTATGTGTAAAACAATGATCATGAATACATTACATTTCGATTCGAATCGGCTGCCACATGTAGAAGCATGCAGGCGATATCAGCCACATGCAGACCGTCTTTGAAGCAGCAGTACCAGTGATCGGTGACAAATGGCCGACCGACGGTCCAGACGGCGCTTTGTCAGCTTAGAATAAACAATGGAATGAAGCCAACCTAAGCTTGGACGCGCACATCCTCGCGCCCTGGTGGCTGCGGAAGAATGGCCCAGTGTTCATGTCACGCTATTAGTGTCCCCATTACTGTCTCTTGCTCACTTCTTCGCTGTTCGTCAACCGTGTAGCATGTGCATTTCTCTTACAGAAACTAATAGATTCGCATTTGCTGCGTGGCTAGATCGGCGAACATCAGCGCAATGATTAGGGCCGGTGGCCTGAGACTGAGCCAACCGCATGGCAATGTGCACACAGACTTAGATCCCCGAAGTGCACAATATCCATCTGTCCCCAAGCACACTGCTCCCATCAAACCGAGGAGGCAGTGCAATGCTGGAGGGGTCAAGAAGCTAGCGCTTGGGATATAGGCATCGTGCATATCAGGTGTAGGTCCATCATGTCTGCCACCGCCACAAGCGCCGAACTGATACAGGATGACAAGCCCAGGGTATATGTCGGTGTTGAAGAGAGGATAGTGCCTGGCGTCGACAATATCGTAGCTGTACCTATCGTCCCTGTATGCTGTCCATACATACTGACAGTACCGTCTGAATAAACGCTGGTAAGCATCTTTCGAGTAGTGTCTTTTGGTACCAACTATGAAGTGCTGGAGCTTGACATCTGCACGTATAGCCTCAGTGATAGTTTTGATGTGGCTGCTCTCTTCTTGAACGAACTGTTATTTCATGTGGCTGAAATAATCGATATTCAATTAGCATGATTTAGCATACGCTGTCAATATCCATCTAGTCAAGAACTAGAAAAGCACCAAGGGAATAACCAATGTTGACGCTGCGCCAACAAAAAACTCCTATAAATACGCACACATCACCATTTATGACCAACACATCTAGATAGGATACAGTTTCAACTTTGCTTTCTACAGCGGCTAGCATGGAATTATATTTCGCCGTGAGACCTCAGCAAGAAACTAACAAAATTCTCTGCCTTCTCATTATCCCCAGGGGTCTGGTGGCGCTCTCTAGGCGCCCTCAGCAGTACAGTGGAAAACACACTGGCAACCCGCTGTGCCGACACAGACCCCTGGTCCACGGCTTCACGCAAGAATGCCAGCAGATACACGACCACGTTCAGGTTGCCAGGTGGCAGTACCTCCATCGCCTCAAGCGCTGCAGCACGTGAAATACCGCCTGCTTCCACGCATGCCGAGTACATCTCTGTAGGGATCAATGGTTCGGGCAGACTCTTCAAAAAGTCTACTAGTACCATGGCCACAGTATCCACGCCCACATCGTGCGCTATATTTGCAGCATCAGCAATTGTCTCTGGTAGCGGCGAGCCCGCTAGTGCTTCATCACCACCTGTAGACTGCAGTGACGGTCGCATTGGGATCTGGTCCTGGGCGATAGAATCTGAATCCGACACCGAAAGCCGTACCTCCTCATTCTGCTGCTCAGTAGCTTCTGGCTCATACTGATGGCTCTGTGCCGGTGAAATCGCGCTCCACGGATTCAGCGTTAGCCGCTCCAGCGCCTCTGCTGTACTGGGAACCGACGACAACGCAAACCCACTTAGCGCTGACTGCATGGCGGATGATGACACTAGTGTCTGATCGGTCAAGCTCAGGTTCGCTGTGTTACCACGTGCTAGCCCTACCGGTTCGCTGGCAGTCCGCGCCACATGGCCCTCAGCTTCGCCCTGCCACTGCAGAATGCGATCCGGGTTCAGCTTCTCGCCCGTATCCAGGCACTCGCGCACACTCCATGCCAACTCGCTATCTCCTTTCCAGTAGAACAACGAGTAGCCGCGGTCAATACCGAATCTCGTCAGGAAATCTGTCAGCGTCCATATGCATACTGGAACGCTATACTGACCCGAGCCTAGGCAAGCCTCAAAGTCCTCGCGCGACATTAGGCGCACTGGTCGCTTGCAGTGCACCAAAACATCCATGCTCATGCCAAACACCGACGACATGTAGTCGCCTTGCACTTGGATAAAATAATCGCGCCCGCGGTTGAGATGTAGGATTAGAATGTCGTTGAGCTCGTCAATGCGCGTGCTCAGAGGCATGGCCGTGGCAGAGTCGACAAACACCGAGAACTCCATGTTAATGTGCTCGCCTGGCAGCAGCATCCCGCTCTCAGGAGAGATCCGCAGCCACTCAGGCGCACTCCGCTCGCGCGCTGGTGTCGATATAAAGCCGAATTCCAGTGGCACCTGGCCCGTGTTGGCCAGCTTCAGCGTAGCTTTAGCCGGCTTTCCATAGTACACATACCCAAAGTCTACAATCGATGAGTCCAGTGTGGCAAGCGGAATGCACTCGTTCTCGTATCTATCCAGCTCACGCAACACTTCCAAGAACACTGCTTGCCGTTTCTCCTCCTGTACCTTCCAGACATCCAGCTCGAGCCTAGACCGCACGGGCTTGTGGTCCGATATAGATAGCGACGGAACCGACTCGTACGAGAGACTCCGCACCCCACCGTCGCACCCTGGCCGCGTCCACCATAGAATCCGGTCACACCACGCAGGGCGCCGCTTGGCATCGTACTCCCCGGTCCCAATCATGTACTTGTATGTAGGGGCAAAGTCCACTTTGGCTTCCTCGAACCCGACAAATGCCTGCTTGTTCAGAATTGAGATCTTGAGCTGGTCCAGCCCCAGGATCGCTTCGTACTCGTGCCTCGCAATATACTCTTCCGAGTCGCCAGTATCTACAGCTAGACGGTAGTTCAGATCACCGAACCACAGCAGATAGCTGTGGTCGAATACAGTCAGTGGCCGGCCAACTGCTGCCCCTGTTCCAGTCACGCTCTGTTGGCTAGCAGGCACCAGCGGATCCGCTGCCGGCACGCCCTCAGTGCTACTGAATGTGAGCCGCTTGCACAGGTCATGGAACTGCGCGTTTCTTTTCTCCAGCTGCAACGCATCGTGTGCCAGGTGCGAGCATACGAGGCAGATGGGAGTATGCCGGAACACCAGATGCACAGCAACCGCACCCTTATTGCCCACCATTCCCATGATCCCACACCCAATTGACGCGGCCTGCACATCCACAATCTCGTCCATGACATCGATACGGGCGTACACCATAATAAACATGCCAATGAGCTGTTTCGACGCAAGCTTGGCGTATGAGTACCGGGTTTCGCCAAGACTCCGCTCCACCGCCTGTGTCCATTCCCCGTCCTTTACCGCGTTATTATATACAAAGGCTTCGGCGCGCACATCCAGCTCCTGGAACCCGAGTACCAGGAGCTCAGGAAGCTCTGCCACTACCACAGGTGCATTAGCTGGGGGCACGAACCCAAGCCACTCCGCCAGCTCCTCAACACTGGCAGCTGCCTGTCCGTTGACGTTCCATGTGCCAACGAATGCCTGGATCGTCGATGTCGACAGAAACTCGCTTCGCCGTTTCCGCAGCGATTGCAGAATCCACGCTTCCTTGGTTGGATTGCTCACACGCGCCTCAGAACCTTTGTGCCCATTCACTCCAGGACCGGCCATAGCTGCGTCCACTAGCGTTTTGTCTGATATCGAATTAGCCTCCATACTAGTGGGATTAAAAGAAAACGAAATGTGTATGTGCGGGAAAAGGGAGGGGAAATTCGTCAGAGCCGAAATTGCGCAAAATGAAGGAGCATAAAACCACGTTGGCGGTGATTGGATGTATGCTGCGCTCCTGTCATGTGATGCCCATCATATCTCAGAAACACGCCTTGCATGCTGCTACCGCTGCGCACAGCCAAGGGCCATCTGCTACACTGGCGGCATAGACTATACTGTATATCCACATTCATTTGCATCATTGGCATACCATTGTTTTTTGTAAACGATATATATTGAATTTTTCTTTCGTGCATTAATCGCCAGCATCCAGCTTTGCGCCCGGATGAAAGCTAAAAAGGGAAAGAAAGAAAAAGCAACACCCGAATTTCTAATGTACAAGTAGGCAGAAGGCAGAGGGGATGGGAGCGCCGAACCGCAGAGGGGCGGCGATTAGGAATTCTGGCAGAGCAAAAACGAAGAAAACCTTGGGTTGGCTAAACCTCCGATCTTACGCTGGGAACCGACAGCAGGCTTAGAGCTTGGTGGCGGGGCGCGAGATGGTGGCAGTGATGAAGCCGGACGGGTCGGCAATGGGCATGTAGACCTCGGCGTCCGAAGCCAGGTTCTTCAGGCCGAACTTGCTCAGATCGAACGGGAAGATGTGGATGTTGGGCAGAGCGTAGTACACGTCGTCGACGGCAGCGAACTCGTTGAGGATGCGGTCGGCCATGATGTACAGGGTGGTCTGGACCGAGGCGTGGACCCAGGCACGGGGGTCGTTGGCGAACGCATCGAGGGTGTTGCGCTTGGCGCCGTTGTAGATGGTGTCGAAGGGCAGCGCCTGGATGGTGTCGATGTCCTTGGACACAACCTTCCACTGGCACAGAACCTTGGTCGACAGCATGCGGTCGGGCATGTCCGGCAGGGTGGCCAGCTCGTCGCGCCAGAAGTCGGTGAACGACGAGTTGGTGGTCTTGAGCACCTCCAGGTCGTAGAAGCCCGAGGTGACGTCGGCGACCAGAGACGCGTTCGACGGCGGGTTGGTCTTGGTGACCACGGCCTCGGTCCAGCGGGTCTCCTTGCCCTCGCGGTAGAACGAGTGGGGGTGGCTGCGGTTGTCGAACTTCATGCGCTCCCACGGCTTGGTGATGATCTTGACCTGGCACGAGGTGACGTGGGCGTACTTGTTGACCATGAACTTGGCGATCTCGGTGGCGAACACCTCGGGGACCATGACCTTCTCGGCAGGCAGCGTCTTGGCCAGGTAGTAGACGGTGTTCTTCTGCGAGTCGGTGGCGACGACCAGCTTGTTGTCGCCCTTGGTGTACGAGGACTCGAACTGGGCACCCGAGAGCAGGCAGCAGACCGAGTAGTCGGCAACCTCCTGCCAGCCGTCGGCGTGGCGGACGACGCGGACAACGCGGACGCGGTCCTTACCGTAGGCCTGGGACTTGATGATCGAGGACTCCATTGCGATTGCTGGAAAGGGGCGAAGCGAGTTGGTTAGTCGGAAGTAGAAGCGGTAATTCAGATGAATGCCAGAACTGAGGATGCCAATATGTCCACTCCGGCTGGCCTCCCTTTTATACCCCTCTCTGGTGGTCAGCTGGCGGTAGCAGGGAATGCGATTCTCCCCATCCCTCCTCGGAATCGGAGAGAGCGATATCTCTCCATTGCCATACTGTAAGCAGCGGGAAAGTGACGACGGGCGACCCCCTGTGCTCCATCCTCACTGGTTGTCCAGGACGGCTTTTACTCGTATGCAAGAAAAATAGAAGCACAGATGGCGATCCCTTCCGTGCCAGTGCGGCGAATTTTTCAGTATCTCCCAGCCATCGCGACTGCATGACTGATCCTCCAAGCACCACCCTATCCAACATGTCAGGCGTCCCGAGCACACCCATCCCCTGTTTGCTCGATTCAAAGGTACACATTTCTGCTTCCCTTGAGAATATCTGGCCGGTGCCCATCTGCGATGTCTTAATGGCCGGGAGTCCATTTGCAAAAATATATCGCCGCCCATGCGCATCAACATGCATCCTCAAAACCGCGTCACCGAGAGGAGCGCGTTTGGGAGATTGGACATGTGCCCCTATCTGCGCCAATGCACATAAGGAGAATTTCCCTTTTGTCTGTTCTATTGCGCCAATTTTTCGCATCCAGCAGCAGCCCCGGTAGAGAGATTCCAAGAGCAGCATCGCGCATGCTGGATAGCCTGCCTGCCACAGCAGCCTTGCACGCGATTCGACGTGAAATAAATTCCCCGCAGAGTCAACGATATGCCTCATGAAAACGCTTAACCCTCGCCCGAATAGGAAAACCTGTGGTCGACGTTTTTGAAAGAGCTTTATTTTGCTGTTTGACAGACGCAACACCCGTGCATCGCGGAGAAAAAAGTACATTTTGGAAAGCAATCAATTTTTTTAGTGCATCGCGTCCTTGGCCGAGTTCTTTGCATCGTGGCCTGCGTCCTTGGCCGAGTTCTTTGCATCGTGAGCCGCATCCTTGGCCGAGTTCTTTGTATCGTGAGCCGCATCCTTGGCCGAGTTCTTCATGCCGCGGGCTGCGTCCTTGGCCGAATTGGTCATGTCGCGGGCTGCGTCCTTGGCGGAGCTGGCCATGTCGCGGGCGGAGCCCTTAGCAGAGCTGGCCATGTCCTTGGCAGACTGGGTGGTGGAATCAGAATTCATCTTGGCTTCACCCGATCCTTTCCAGGACCCTCCGGATTCCTTCCACGAGTCGAGGCCGAAGGTGTCGCCGATAGACTGCTCGACGGCACCGATGCCGTATTGGATTCCACCAGCGAGCTTGTCAAGCGGGTTAGACATGGTTGTTACGAGGGACTTGAGGAGCTTGTGTTGGCTATTGGCAAACCGAGAAAAGATGTTATGTTCGAAAGGCCTTGGGTATATGTAAGCTGGGAGGTTACGACAGAATTTCAAGAGAGAAATAGCGAGATGCTGCTAGAGTGTATGACGGATGGTGGCTCCAGTGCCAGCGAAGGGCGCTGGGACTTTTATATGTTGCTCTTCAGCTGCCAAGAACCCCTTGTCCTCTCCTCTGACGGATGCTCTGGCTGCGACAGCGATTTTGACAGGCATTCGTTGTCGGCACTGGTGACGTCGACGCCTCTCTCGCTATAAGAGCGCTGGTTTGCTGGTCCGTCAAATGCCCAAACAAACATCCATATTATTACTACTATTATCTCTAACGCCGCCAGTTAATGCGTGCCCTCGCACAAGGCTTTGCGCACGCCCTCGGCAGTTGGTGTCAATGCAACCGTGACCTCACACCGATTTGCACCATGTGAGATAAGCGCAGCCAGAGTTGTGTCACCTATCGCTGCCATTCTATATGAGACACTCTGGCGCAAAAGGGGGGTCTTGGCAGGTCTGGGCTCTCTCTGGCTATCATGCAGAGAATGGCAGAGCATTTCTGGCAGATTCTGTAGCACTGGCCAGACTGCTCGTACGCCCGAGGGGCTAAAGAACACAAGCCAAAGAGTAACTGACGAGCCGGCTTGTGAATGCTGCTGCTGCTGTCCTGCGCATGCTTGTACGGCCGAGCCGATTCGCTCCGCCAGATCATACTGTATGTCGCCAGCACTGAGACCCACAGTCGTGTATGCCACTACCTCTTCTAGGTCGGCAAGTCCGCTGCTCCGTAGCCTGTCTGGCAGGGTGTCTCTGCGCAGATCGCCGCAGAAAAACAATAGGCGGCACCGCCTGTTCTCGAACTGGCTGCAATATGCAAGAATTTCTGGCAGCAGCACCGTCGCCTTGCCTGAGTCCTCGCCGCGGATATCCAGCTCGGCCGATCCGCCCAATGCCTGTCTGCATGCTGCTGCAGTGGCGCGGCCAACTACAAACACAGGCCTACGCATAAACTCTTGCCACTGGGCTCTCCGACTCTGGAGATCACCTTGACTGTGCCATGCGCATACCGCCTGGCTCAATGCGGCGACTGCGTTTTTGCTCGTCAATATCAGTGCGTCGAATGGATGGGCCGACTCGTGCATCGCGAGCACCCTGTCTACATCAGCCGCGGTCAGGGTCATCTGGTGTCCGATTGCTGGTACGCTGGCCACATACGAGTGGTCCTGCGAAACCAGTCGACTGTAGTCATCACCTTCTTTGGCCTGATCGCGAAACAGAATGACGGCAGACATTGGTATCGACGGTAGGAGAATGCCGAGTATTATTAATAGCTAATGGGGGGGGAGTATGGGCATTTATTCAGGATACCAGGTATCCTTTGGGACGCTTGCTTAACTTTGCCTACTATCTTATCAGACTGCAGTATCGTTCTGCGTCTCGTTGTGGGGATCATTCTCTCCATACTTGGCCGCACAGGCGGAGGAGCTGAAAATCGTGCGGCATTGCCCCACTCGCTAGGGTTATTACGCTTCTAGTACGCGTCAACACCAATTACCCTAGCAATACTCGACATAGACATGGAACCTACTGCTGCCGCTGCCCAACGCATTTTCAAGGAATTTGACAGCTACGACTTTGCCAACGACCAGGCGTTCCAACAAGGCATCAAATCGATCCCCAACCACGAGGACACCCAAGTCCAGAGCAAAGCCAAGCACTTCTACTACTGCAGGACCAGGGATGAGTTTGACTACGAGGCTTATCTACAATGGAAGACTGAGCAGTCTGGAGGCGAGCAGCCCGATGGTGTCGGTGAGGCATCGATGGTCCCAGGCGCGCCGTATTCAGCGCCCTTTGCCGAGGTCGTACGCAAGATCCTGAACAACGAGCCGTTCGACGACATCCGCCAGATCCCCGAGCAACTGAACGAGAACCCGCCTAGTGTCTCCACTGCCAAAGCACCCAGGAAGCCCTGGGAGCAGGACTAGTAGTCGCTGTTGTCCATGTATTCTTAGCAGAATGGAAAAATGCGCTTAACCCTTGCACGCCTTAGCTGACAATCATTCCTGTGGCCTCAGTAAGCGCCGAGTCCTCTGTTGTGTTCTTGCCCGCCTCCTGCTTTTCCATTTCGATCTGGCTCGCCGGTTTGCACTTGACGAGCTTGATCGTCTTGATGCTGTTCAGATCGCCGTCCCATGCCCGCAGGGCTTTGACAACGCTGCCGTTTGTCAGCTCAGGGACCTCCAGACCTGCCAACCGTGCCTCCTTGTTCTCGAATTCAGCTACCTGCAGCACCAGCTCGTCCTTGGCGGCCAACGGGCGTCCTGGCCGCTTACGCTCCTTGATCTCCTCGATCTCCTCATCATTCCGAGTGAGGTACTCATCTAGTAGCAGGCACAGCTCAAGCTTCGTCCATACGGTTTTCAACGCTTTGCGGTCCTCAATAGTGTTGCCCTTGTCGTCCAGATCCATGTGATCGCGGAACCACAGCACCTTTTGTCCCATCGCCATGTTTGTCTCAATGCGCTGTGACTTTGCTGCGGCAATCTTGGCCTCAGCCTCCATAGCGCGGTTGATCTGCCGTGCCTTGCGCGAGTACGGGTGCGCCTTGTCCCGGCCCTTGATCTTGCTGACTCTCTTGCGCTTGTTGTTAGGCTACAGGTGTGTATGCGTGCAGGTCGTTTTTAGCTCGTGTATTGATCAAACGCCATATGCACGACCCCCTGTCTTGCTGTTCCCTACCATTGTACCCCGCTGTGAAAATGTGGTTGTGAAATTGAGGAAGAAACAAGTACAGTCAACCAAAAAGAAAACTAGGTCAATTTTTCATCAAGCTGGTGGTTCAAAGGAAAAAAAACGAAAATCCAGGTGCGTATCTGATCAAGCGATTACCCTGTTTTAAAATGTCTCGATGCGGATATGCCCCTAATGCAAAGATGCGTAGCATATGCAGAGGTTTGCTGGTGCTATATTAACTGTGATACCTGGTCTGCTTGGAGGACCACTGGCGATGTAGGTTATACCAATACATTTCGGATGGCACAGCTACCAAAGAAGATGATTTCAAGCTGTCTTGAGGTACTGTATACTAGTGTTTCATGAGCCATGTATATTTGACTATATCCAACAATAAAGTGGTATTTAAACATAAATGCACCATGTACCGCAAGTTTTAAGCTATCTTTTTATTAACTGCGAACACCTCAATAGAACATCGACCACACATGCATATATCGCCCTGAATGTACCTTACTAAATATTACTCTACATTATAAACTTGACAAACCTATTTTAGCAACTGTTTGTAGTTGGGACATGGACATTAGATTGTTGTTTGAAGAGTAATACGTCTTTGGTGTCGAATCGGCCATCTTAATTGCTACATAAAATATCCATTATACTTTAAGGTAGTGTGCTTTATTCCAGCTATGCATACTAGAATTACCCCACCCGCGATGCGAGCTCGGCTGCTAGTCAGCATGAGTTGACACGTCGATAAGGGCATCACGGCAAACTGATCATTTGAACGTGTCGGATGGTTGTTCGTGCAATGTCGATCATGGACATCTCCCACCTTGGTGGCCTGCTCAGCGCAGGCGCTTCAGCGCTGGTTCGCTGCTGCTGGCAGCAGAATCGCCTGCTGCTGCACGCCTCTTGCACGACCTCTTTGTTGCAGGGGTGGTGCCAGAAGCATTGGCAACAATGGCCGTAGGGCAACAGAACTGTTCAGGAATACTGCCTGAATCACAGAGTGACTGGAAAATGAGTCTGAAGTTTAGAACTGCTGCGAGATCGCGGTTCAAGAGCCGAGACGAATAGGCCCACCTGTATTGTGCCATCGCCCGCTTACATGACTCGCTTGTACAGCGGAGAAGGCCATGGCACTTCACAATTGGGTTCTTCGATCTCTGGTAGGGCCGCGGATTGGGAACATGCCGGAATGTCTGCAGCGACTTTTCGCAGCAGAACGGGCACATCGACGATGTCCGAAATTCGTCGATCAGATAGACTTCAAAGCCATGGTGCTTGAACTTGTTGTACCACTCCTTGCCATGAATCGGCACATGGTATCGGGCCATCAGCGCACTCCAATTGCCCATGATCAGCACTGGATCTGGACCGAACTTGCTCTAGAGTTTTGCGGCAAGCCTGTGGTCTGCACGGGCCTGGTTCATGAATGAATCAAGGCGCAGCTTGCGGTGAAGCAGGTACACCTTGGGACTGGTACTGACACCTGGATGGGCCTTCCAGCGCCTTTGGTGCTGCTTGTTTGACTTAGTGAGCTGCTGCTCTGGTAACCTTTGCGCTGTCATCATGTTGGCATAAAACGGTGCTAGGACACACCGCACAGATGCACGGGCAGCAACGTAGGCATGGAATTTTGCTGGGCTAAGGGTCCGGCAGCAGTGCTTGGAAAGCTCAGCCTCTGCTCTGCGTGTCAGAAGGTTACAAGCGATATAAATAAAATTATAGAGCGGGCTGGAACACCCGAAGATGGATATATTGGTTAAAAATGTGAGAGAGTGCAGAACGGCACTAAGCAAGTAGAAAAATATAGAAAGAAGACAAGAAGGATCCAGTCCAGTATTGGACTGGGTAGCAAAATATAAAGAGAAAATAGAACAATGAAATGAGGAAAATCTAATTCTGATATACCCCCGTTTTACGATATTTCATTCATTCCCATGTCTTTCCGGCATCGTTCGAATCCCTGAGTTGGTAATCTTTTAGTTAGGAAGTCAGCGGTTTGTTGGTCAGTGGGCACGTGTCTGATGTCTATGAGCTTCTCTTCAAACATCTGGTTTGGTAGGACAATGTCGCGTACATAATGCTTGTTACGGTCAGTGGTATTGCCATTCCTGATGTTTGATACTGTAGCCGCATTGTCGCAATAGATTACGCATCTGTCTACTGGGAATCCGGCTTCGAGGAGGAAGTCCATGGTCCATTTCAGATCCTTTGTCCCGCTATTAACAGCAATCGTCTCAGCTTCTGTCGTCGACTGGGGAGCGGCTCCTTTTCGCTTCGTGGACTTCCATGAGACTGCACCATTCGCGAGAAGTACAGCATACCCTATCACCATTTCCTTTGGAGTACGCAGGTTGTACGAGGCATCAGTGAAGGTAACTGGAGCTAGCTTGTCACAGCGTTTGTACTCAATGCCTAATTCTGGGGTCTTCTTTAGGTATCTGAGCACTCGCTTGGCCATACCGAGATGCTTTAGCGATGGATCTTGGTTATATGATGCCAGAGCTGAAGCTATCTGGGCAATGTCGGGTCGGGTCACCATTGCCAGGTATTGTAGAGATCCAACTATTGATCTATACAACGTTGCATCAGCTCTTTTCTCATGTGCTTCGGCTGGAACCAAGTCAACTGATGTACAGTGTGGCAACGCACTTGGATTAGCAGCAGTCATGCCAAATTTGTCTAGCATTAACTGTATCGCACTTCTTTGATGGATTAAGAAGCCCGACTTGGTCCGCTTGAGGTTGAAGCCGAGAATGCTGTTTGCCTCACCCAGGTCCTTCATTTGAAACTCTGCCGCAAGTCCTTTCTTCACAGTAGTGAGTACTTGATCATCCGTGGCTGCGAGAATCAGATCATCAACGTAAGTTGCGATGAAGCAGAAGGACCTGTTGTCACCAAAAACAAAGACCCCTCGATCTGATGCGAATGGCTTGCACTTTAGGTTATCTATGAGATAATCCCGCAGTCGCTTATTCCATGCTCGAGGTGCTTGTTTTAGACCATATAATGATCGGTTCAGCTTACAGACTGTAGATAGGCGATCACCAGGTAGTCCATCAGGGATCCTGATATAGACATCCTCTTCTAGGTGTCCATTCAAGAATGCTGTTTTGACATCCATGCAGTGAACTTGTAGTCCTTGTTGTGCCGCTATTGCAAGAATAATGCGGATGGACTTATATTGCACTACTGGGGCAAAGATGTCTCCATAGTCACCTGGTTGTTGCATATAGCCACGAACCACAAGTCGAGCTTTATAGATCGGTGGTTTGTCATCAGCTGGGAGCTTCTTAACAAACACCCACCGTGTGTCCAGAATGCGCCTGCCAGTGGGTTTCTTTACGATCTCAAGGACCTCGTTTTCACGGATTGAGTCAAGTTCTGACTGGATGCTTGTCAGCCACTTACTCGCCTCCATACCTTGAACTGCTTGACGGTAGTTGTCTGGACCTGGGACTGAGGCACACATATATATGGTTCCATGTGACATCAGCTGGTCTTCATACTTGTCATTTGCATATTGGTCCTTGTCGGCCTGGCTCGTATGGAGCATTATCTGACCAAGACCAAACATAAGCTCATTTGTGCTTGACTGATCAGCATATGTTTGGGTTGATTCTAGATCAGTCTCCAGGGTAAGATCAATCACATCATTTTGTCGTGATGATTCTGCACGATTCCACTCTAGTTGGGCCCTGCGAGTTGAATATGGTAGCAGATCTATGATCTCTATATCTGCTTGAGGTAGAGCTCTCTCTGAGGATGCCTCATATATGCGTTTACCCTGGTGGTTTTTGCGCCGATATTTTGGCTGAACTTGTGCATCAGGATCAGTGCCAGTATCACCTAGAGATTGATAGGTTCGAGTTCTCCTTGGTGCTTCTGGAGGGGGTGAACTCATCATTTCATCCCTCAACTCAGGATCCCTAGCCCTAGTCAACTCGAGTGCTGATTCTCTCATTTCAACCAGTGGTCCTGCATGCGACTCAGACATTGTAGTGTCATTGGTGGGCATTGGCAGCATCTGAGGCATTCGCGGCTCGGGTAGCATGGGGAGTTCTGGCGAATTTAGTGGTTGGATCTCTAGGTCTATCTCCGATACTGGTGAGTCGACTATGTATGAGATATCTGGACTAGGCTGGTGATCTGCTTGAGTCGCACTTCTCTGCACTTGTGGCTCAGTCTGCACTGGTATCACCACAGACCGATTTGAGTCAGTTGGCATTGACTGTGGTTGGTTTGTTTGTCTTCTGCCCTGTGGCTGCCTACGAGTGCCTCTTGGTTGGACTTGCACTGTTGGTCTACCAATGTTTCGCGGATTCAACCGATTCATTTGACTACGAGTTCTCCCTGCAATCGGCCCAGCCTCAATTTCTCTTGCCCATCTCTCATTTTCTCTCAGTTGATGTTGATAGCGAGTTGATCTGGCAATGGGCTCTGCGGCATGGGTTGATGGTTGAGCAGCGTTTGTTGGCAGTTCCGGCAGACTCTGTGGTGGTGGTACTCTATCTGGATTTCTCACCATTATTGATCGTGGTTGACTTGGTAGATTTGGTGAGAGAGAGTTTGCATTCGATGGCTCCTGTGGATCATCACTACGCTGGGAATACTCTGAGACATTTGTCCTCGTTGTTGAACCATTGTTCTCAACAAACTGTCCTAGGTCCTCATGGGACGCTGAGGACATTGACTCATCATCAGAAATTCCAGTGCACCGATCATGTTCACCGATATAGGGAACCGGATCTAAGGAATTTGGGGTCGTGCCGTGGAATATGTCCTCGTCTGACTCCTCCTCCATCAATGTGTCTGTCACCTCTTCTCCATCGTCGTCGATCATGCTGTTGTTGCTTGGCTGACCATCTGCACCCTCAACAGTCGCAGCTGTATCGTTTTCGGCTCTGATAATCATCCCACTGCCTCCAGTACTAATCGGTGATTTTCCTGTTGCTGGGTCGAAATATATCCAACCGGGATGCCTCTCTCCGTTTTTGAGTGGGAACTCTTGCTCTTGGAAAAGAGCACGAGTTGTTGAGAAAACTCGGCCAGTTTCCAAACGATAGAGAATTGCTTTTCCATGCTTGTTGCCCAAATAGACACAACGTTGCACTTTGTCACCTAGTTTCTCTCGCATGTGTACCAGTATGTTGCTAAGTACAAGACACCCGAATGTATGGAGATTCAGTATGTCAGACTTGAAGCCAAACAGATTTGCCGGGCACTTCATGTCGAGGGCTTTCTTGGCTAGCAAATTCAGCGTCTCGTTGGCATACTCAACTGCGAATGGCCAGAATTCCAGTGGTACACCACTGTGTAGCAACATGCAATTCGCCATGCCTACTACAGTCTGGTTGTACCGCTCACACGGTCCATTCTCCTGTGGTGAGTGAGGCGAAGTGGTTGTATGCAGAATGCCGCGTTCTTGACAAAATTCTCTCATCGCTGTGTTTACAAATTCACTGCCATTGTCTGTATGTAGTCGTTTGACTGTGCGCTGCGAGTGGTTTTCCGCATACGCCACAAACAATTTGAACTTGTCAAATACATCGTACTTGTTTTGGATACAATAAATCCAGACAAAGCTGGAATACGAATCCATGAATGTAACAAAGTACCTGTATTTGCCCGGATTCGCATAGTTGACCATGCAGACATCCGAGTACACAACCTCGAGTGGCTCTGTTGCCCTTGCAAAATGGGATCGACGGGCTCTCTCGCGTGGCTTGCCCTGGAAGCAAGCCTCACAAGCATCCAGTTCACCATGAAAGGTAACCTTGAGGGCTTCACCAATTTTGCGAAGGTACTGTGTCGAAGCATGACCGTATCGAGCATGAGCGTCATTCATCGAGAGTCCTCGCACTGTCGCCGTTCTCATACCAGCTGCATAGTGGGAAATTGGTTTATTGTTGTCGGCAGTAAAACCAATATCAGCCAAGATGGTAGAGTGTCCAGCATCCGACTTGACCACACGGGGAGCATTGTTGACAAGTTCAGCATTGTCGAGCATGTTTGGACTGACCAAGTAGAGGCTGTTGGTCTGCTTGACTGCGCCGTAGACTTGGCCATCCTTGTACAGATATGCCCTGTCCTTATCAAACAGAACTTGCATTCCATTTGCAGCCAGCTTGGAAACTGACAGGAGGTTCATCGCTGAACCAGGGACATAGTGAACATTGGAGATTTCCAGGGAGTTGCTGCCGTCAGATACCTCCACTGTTCCTACTCCGCTGCATTCATTCTGCTTGCCCGTAAAGTCGATCATCGAGCTGGTCGTGCTGCCATCGAATGTTGTGAAGATATCGTGCGGTGTCGAGCTTGCCGAGGCTCCACTATCTAAGACCCAAGTGGTCGGTAGGCTCAGATCTGTCATTGATGTTGGGAAATCAGGTGCCGCACTTGCTGCTTGTGCCCAGTATGAGATTCCACAGAACTTAATCTTTCGATGTTCATCCTGTTTCTCTCGACCAGCATCAATGAATCTTGCACACTTTATCGCAGTATGACCACGAATGTTGCATAGCTGGCATACTGGTTGGGACCTAACTGCACTCGCTGCGCTGACCTTTGTAGATGCCTCCATACTCGCTGATATGTTGAACTGCAGGATCAGGTTGGCGTTGTCTATGATATCCTTGCTTGCTAGGGTCTCCGGCTTGGTCATCATAAAGCGTTCACGTAGGGCGCTGTACTCAGGTCTGACACCATTGATGAGGGCCACCAGTGCAACCTTTTCCAAGGGAAGGGACTTGTTCGAGAGCTTGTTTATCATCTCAACACTCTCTAGGACATACTGCATCAGTGGCTCAGTAGGTCCTTGCTTGACAGATAGGGCTCGGATGATCTCGTTGGCCTGAGCAGTTGCTGTTTCCGATCCATAGGCACTACTCAAGTACTGCATGGTCTCGCTTGGGGACTTGTGCATGACCTTGCTTGCAATTTCCTCTGGTAGCGTCTGGAGAATCTTGTACTGCGTCTGTGCATCAGTGCGTATATGGTCCTTGCGCTTCTTCTCAGCTGTCTCATCTGTGTCATCAGTTTTCGGTTCAAGCTTGGTTGGCTCAAAAGCGTTGTCCAATAGACCGGCAAACAGTAGCTGGAGTTTGATTTCTGCCAGCCACAGCTCATAGTTCTGGGCACCGGTGAGCTGCCTACTAGGTCGACCATGGTCAATCTTGTCATCCATGTTCAACGTATGACTCAACAGTTAGAAGAAGAGGGAGGGAGAAGTAAGGATAATATAATGGAAAGGAGAGGGGTGGTACTAGAATAAGATGATATAATGATAAAATAATATGCTTTTTTTTTTTTTTTTTTTGATATTGCGAATAAAAGAAATAAAGGAGGAATAGATAATAACTGTGTGAGGATAACTAGAGGAGCACAGGGCTCATAACCTGTCAGAAGGTTACAAGCGATATAAATAAAATTATAGAGCGGGCTGGAACACCCGAAGATGGATATATTGGTTAAAAATGTGAGAGAGTGCAGAACGGCACTAAGCAAGTAGAAAAATATAGAAAGAAGACAAGAAGGATCCAGTCCAGTATTGGACTGGGTAGCAAAATATAAAGAGAAAATAGAACAATGAAATGAGGAAAATCTAATTCTGATACTGCGGACAGCATCTTCTGGGACTTGATCCTTTGTAGCCCGACGAATCCTGTCATAGTGACGCAGCTTGAGCTCCTTATTGTGCTGCTGCCATGTGTAGTGGTAGAGCATCTTTTCACCCTCTTTCCCATTGCTGCTATTTTCATGCATCATATACAGTAAATCGCCCCGACCTGGATCGATGAATACACAGTGGCCTTTCAGATTCTGAAGCTCTGGCTGTGGGATCTGGTGGATATAGCGACAGTCAGCTATAGTATTGCCTCCTATAGCACCACCTCCTGCAACATTGCCTGTAGCATCGCCTCCCACAGAATTGCCTCCCACAGCATCGCCTCCCGTAGCATCGCCTCCTGCACCATCAGCATCTACTGCACTATCAGCATCTACTGCACCATCAGCCTTGAATATCTTGTCTTGTAGCAAAATGCATATCGTTACACCATCTGTTGTTGCCATTCCATGGAATTTTCTATCACCATGCGCCTTAAATGGCTTTGATGTTAGATCTGCGACCTGGCCCCACACATCCCACACAGATTGTGTGATCCCTTGGACTGGGTCGTGTGCACAGACTGGGGGTGCTGATGCATATGCATTGTTAAGTGCTGCAACAGTGTCTGCTGCTGCCGCTGATACACCAGCAAGTGAATCAGCCGCTACTGCTGTAGTTGCTGCAGTGGCCTCTGTTTCATCTGATGGCATCTTCGCTGCTTCGCGTGCAGCCTTCTTGGCTAATTTTTCGCCCCTTTCTGCTGCTTTCCTTGCCTCTGTTGCTGCCCTCTTTGCTGCGTTGATCTTGGTAACCTCCTCACGTGTTTTCGAAACAAACACCTGCTTGATTATTTGCTTGTCTAAGCGCACATGGCCTGGGATCCATGATGTCTGCAGAGGCAAGCATTGGGGGGAGACTTGCCAAGCTGCTCATTCTCGATAGGCTGGCATAGGCGAATGTATGCACACAGATGCTTAAGTGGATTTGCCTTGGCATCATAGTATCGGCTGTCTTTGGCGAATCTGTACTTGGCACCATAGGCATTAAGGACTGGTGCCAGCTTGTTGTAGATTTCAAGCATCGGTGGAGTGAGCACACTGAGATCAGGGCGTCTAGAGGCAACTGCCTGGCGGAGCTTCTGTGCAGGTGTATAAATACACACTTGACATGCACTATTAAACTCAGCCTTGGACACATTGCCCATTGTACTGTGCAGTGTGTTTTTGCGGCTGCGAATATCAATCAATTTGGCCAGAATCCGCTGTAGGAAAGTGCCATAGTGCAACACAATGTTGTTCTTGTATGCTGTCATCAGCTCGGTATCCACATATGTTGCTACTTGATTCATTTCACGTATGCCATATAGCTCAATATTGCCATTATGCAATAGATAATCATAAATATGGTATCTAATTGCATCACCGAAATCTGCACTTGACAGTTCTGACCTATCCTTCGGGTTGACAAAATCCTTGGCAGATATGACAGTCTTTGCCTTCAGGTTGTGATAAATGAATAAATAAATCGAACGAAAAAAACTCCCTTTTTCACAAATGTTCCAGGGTCAAAAGCATCCCCGTCAGCTAGCTGATGGAGTAGTATCCATCGTGCAAGCATGTATGTATGCTCTTTGATGATATTGACGCTGTGTACAAATTGCTCTAGGCGGGGCAACATAGAATCACGGAAGCCAATACCACCAAGTGATGTCTTTATGACAGTAGTGCTGCGGGTAATATTCATTTGAGAAATTCAATAGGCAAAGTAAGAAGAGAAATGACGCTGTTCGGTTTTGCTTTATTGCGTATGCATAGCATTAAGAACTTTTTATTAAAAATGATCTGGCTTGTATGGTTCTTGGGGCCCTTAGCACCGATACAGTCTCTTGAATCAGTCTATACAGACTGGGCCCATTGTGGCCCAAATACTACCGCTTACGCATGTTCATAAGAAATTAATTTGTAAAATAAACCCACAAATATTGCATGACCGCTAGAAGAGCTATATGGCCTTATTCAATAGGTGCTCATAAATAGATATCCTAAGAGTGTTGCGCAGCCGGTGATGACCACCATGATGACGCCATGGAAGTTATCAGGCTGACCGACAATGAGAGCAGCTCTTGCGCCGAACCAATGGAGATATCTAGTGGAGACTTGTGACCACTACAATACCAGCCTGTCACCCTGGTTTCACCGATGAGGTCAGATGCCGCACAAGATCAAAAGGAGTTTACAGAGCAAGTAACCCGAACTCGCTTTGAGGTTTACGAGTTTTTTTTAACCAATTAATAGGGCTCTAGCAGGTGGTCGGACACTTTTTAGACTATAAAATCTTATATATAGGTAAAGATTACCTCCTATGCCAAGTCACTCACAAGCTCGGTAGTGGCGTGGCCAACCTGAATAATACCAGCACTCTACACCCACGCCAGGACTAAACAAGTCAGGAACGTGGAGCAGATGCCACCGCCACTCAAAAATACACCTTTCAGGTTCACCAGCTATTCAGATGTGAATAGCGACCAAATAGCATTGTTAGCCACCAAAAGGGGCTAATCAGTTGTTTCCAGCACTCTTCAGACAGAGTGTAGGAATTGCGTGCCAGACACGTTCCAGCCGCACACGTATGTCTCTGGGGTTTCCTTGCAAGACCTCATACACTTCTTATTACCACTTGCATTTGAACTTTTGCCATGCTCTTTCACTCCCCATTTCCAAGCATTCCCATTCCATCGGTTGATCTCCCGACCTTCTTTTTTGATACGATCGCAAAGAGGACCGTGTTTGGACGAAAGCCCGAGATTCCGTTCCTGATCAGCGAGCAAAAGACCCTGTCGTTCGCCGAGTTCGAAAAGTTCACATATGCCTTTGCCTCAGGCTTGGCCAATAACACTGGTCTGAAGCATGGCGATACTCTGCTGGTGGTGCTGCCAAACACCGTTTATTACCCAGCAATTACCTTGGCGGCTCAGATGGCTGGTGGCGTCGTTTGTACAGCCAATCCTCAGTACACTGCACGCGAACTTGCGCACCAGTTGAAGCTGATAGAAGCCAGGGCTGTAATCACTATCGGTTCAAAAGTTACAGCTATTAAAAAAGCAGTCAAGCTCGCCGAGTCGTCCATTCCAGACAGCTTCATTTTCACGCTTGACAGCGAAAATTGCATCTTTGATGTACTCTCAGCGAAGCCCTTTCCCCGCATCTATTTACGCACGAAAGAGGAGGCAGGGAGCACAATTGCGTTTATCGTCTTCAGCTCCGGCACCAGCGGCAATCCGAAGGGCGTCATGCTCAGTCATCGCAACGTCGTCGCCAACATCCTGCAGAATGGCGCATTCGATAATACCGATGTGATGCGTGCAAAGCGGTTCACTGAGATTGAGGAAACACCCCACGCGCTCGCTTTCCTCCCATTCTTCCACATCTACGGGTTGACATGTGTTCTTCACTATCAGCTCTGCTCGGGTTATGCGCTTGTGGTCATGGCACAGTTTGAGCTTGAAAAGTTCTGCCAGCTAGTGCAAAAGTACCGCGTTCGGGCTGCCCTCCTCGTGCCGCCCGTCACTCTTGGTCTGACCAAGAGCCCAGTTGCCAGGAAATACGACCTGTCGAGCATTGTTTTTGCCATTAGTGGGGCAGCCCCGTTCTCCAGGGAACTGCAGCAGGAGGCGCAGAAGGTCCTGGGATTTCCGGTTTGCCAGGGATATGGCCTATCTGAAACAAGCCCAACGGTCGCCCGCGCTACCATGTCCGATGTAGTGTACGGATCGGCCGGTAGGATTCTATGTAATATGTCGGCCAAGGTTATCGACGAGAATGGCAAAGAGCTTGGTCCTGGCGAGGTCGGCGAGCTATGCTACTGTGGCCCCAACATCATGGTGGGCTATCTGAAAAGCCCGGCTGCTACCGCAGAGTCAATCGATTCGGATGGATATCTGCACACAGGCGACATTGGGTACATTGACAAGGATGGCTACAACTATATTACTGACCGCAAGAAGGAGCTGATCAAGTACAAGGGCTTCCAGATCCCGCCCGCTGAACTCGAAGGTCTGCTCACCGATCATCCGGCAGTTCTGGACGCAGCAGTCATTGGCATCTATGACGACGCCCAGGCTACAGAGGTTCCCAAAGGCTTTGTGGTTATTCGACCTGGTGCCAACAAGCCTGGTATTGTCGATGAGATTCACTCGTGGCTGTCTTCACGTGTTGTTAGTTACAAGCGACTGCGAGGTGGAATTGAGATCGTTGATGCCATTCCAAAATCAACGACTGGAAAGATCCTCCGCCGTATTCTGAAGGAGCGCGAGTTGCAGAAGCGCATGGCAAAGCTCTAGCCTCACATTTAATGGCTCTGGCTCTGGCAGCAAGTAAAAGTAGTGGAAATTATAATATTGAATGGAATTTTGCTGGTTGGACCAAGGGTGTCTTTTGGAGGGAAAAGTTTAGCTATTTACTTGTACAGCCTCTTCTCGTACTGGTACAGATCATGGACACCGCCCTCGATCTGAGCAGCAGCCGAGCGGCGCTCGAAGCGGACCTTGCCGGAATCGACATACTCCCAGAGCTGGGGCAGGCCCGGGACACCCATGTCCTGGAGCGAGTGCTGGAGGCCGGTGATCAGGTACGGGATGAACTGCTTGATGGAGCCCTTGTCGACGACGGCGCCGGTGACGCCCTGGGCGACCTTGACCTTGTCCGACTCGGAGAAGTAGCGGGCCTGGGAGCCCGAGTTGTCCGAGTCGTTCTTCTCCATGGCGTCAAGCGAGCCCATACCACGGTACTTCTTCAGGCGCTTGCCCTCAAGGAAGAAGTACTCACCGGGGGACTCGGTGGTGCCTGCAAGCAGACTGCCCATCATGACCGAGGACGCACCGAGCGACAGAGCCTTGGCAATGTGGCCGACGTTGCTGATACCGCCGTCGGCAACCGTCGGCACGCCAAACTTGCGCGCAAACTGGGAGACCTGGTAGACAGCAGTTCCCTGCGGGCGGCCCACGGCCATGACCTCCTGGGTGATGCAGATCGACCCCGAGCCCATACCGATACGCAGGCCGTCGGCGCCCGCGGCAATCAGGTTGGCCGCCTGGTCGCGCGTCACCACGTTGCCGGCAATCACGTCAACCTTGTCCTTGTACGTCTCCTTGATGTGCTTGACCATCTCGATCTGGAACGACGAGTTGCCCTGCGACGAGTCAATGACGACCACGTCCAGGCCGGCCTCGACGAGCTTCGCCAGGCGTCCGCGGTCGCCCGGGCGCGTGCCGATGGCGGCGCCCACAAGCAGCTGCTTCGTCACCGGGTGCTTGCTGGCCCACGGGTAGTCGCGGTTCTTGAGCAGATCCGAGCGCGCCACCAGCGAGACAAGGCTGCCGTTGTCGTCGACGATCGGCAGCTTGCCCTTCTTGGACGTGCGCAGGATCTCGTTAGCCTCCGCCAGCGTCACGCCGTGGTGAGCCGTGACCACGTTGGTGCTCATGACCTCGGACACCGGAGTGTCGATGTCCTCGCGGAACTGGATGTCGCGGTTCGTCACAATGCCAACGACCTTGCCGCCGACCTTGCCCGTGTCAGTGATCGGGATGCCGGCGAAGCCCAGACGGTGCTTGATGTCCAGCACGTCCTTGATCTTGTGCGTGGCGCTCAGCACGATCGGGTCGGTGATGAAGCCGTTCTCGTACTTCTTGACCTTGCGCACCATCGCCGCCTGCTCGTCGGGTGTGCAGTTGTTGTGCAGAATGCCGATACCGCCCAGCAGCGCCAGGGTAATCGCCATCTCCGACTCGGTGACGGTGTCCATGGGCGACGACATCAGAGGCGTCTTCAGCGTGATGTTGCGGGTGATCTTGGAGTCCAGCGGAACGATGTCGGCCGGGAAGTCGATGAAACCGGGGAGGACCAGGAAGTCATTGTACGTCAGACCACCAGTCACCTTGAGGTCGATCAGCTCGTGTGCGGTCAGACCATCGTGGCCAGCCTTCTCGAGTTCCTGATGAGCGAGCGTGTAGTCCATCTTTTGTGATTTTGGGTAGAAATGACGGGGAATTTTTGTGTAAAGAGTGGTGTGGATTGACGTTTCCGTTGCCGACGAAATGTACGAGCGTGCAGATAGTGACGACGATTTAGGGCTTTTTGGAACCAGCGGGGTGGTTTATAGAGGATCGGGACTGGCGCAGGGAGTTATTTTGCCGGGCAGAGGTGTGATCCAGCAGAGGTTCTGGATGATGTGCTTGATTGCAGGACGGGAAGTCGCAGAAGCGCAGCGGTTTGGGTGGGTTTCTTTAGATGAGAAATAAAGTAAGGGGGCAAACGAGAGTAAAGTCGATGCCCCAGCATCATTTCTTGCCAGCGGAGAGCGAGCCTCTTTTATACTCGATCTGGGCTCGCATACTGCCAGTCGGGAGGCGGGCGTGAAAATTTTTTCTTTCTCTGCGCCAGCACAAAATAATGTGGGCTGGTCGGCCTAGTCCCCGCATCCGGGAACAGCAGGATTTCTGCTTCTGTTGGGTGAGCCGGGGATGCGCGGGTGATCCACAATGGCTGGCCGAGCCGGCTCTATCTGCGGCTCAGCCAATGGGCAGCGAGTCGTCTCCAGCAGATCGTGTCAAGCAGGAGCGGGTTGTGAGAATCCAGACCAAAAAAGAAAAACCGTTGGGGGGATATCAGAGCGGTACCAGGGGAGCTGGAGTCGCCAGGACCTGGGCCATTGGTGTGAGTGAGCAGAAACTTATATAATTGAAAACACTAGGAGATTGGACGCAGGGAAAATAGATGTGAACACTTAAAAGACGCAGGAGGAGAGAATAGGGGAGAGGGAAGCTAGATGTTACGGAATGGGCGAGAGGGGAGGGAGAGTGAGAAGTAGAGTGGACAACCCCTCCGTGTGTGTGCGTTATTTTGAGTTGCATGAGGGCTGATGGGGGATGTGGGCATGTGGGACATGTGGAATGGGAGGAGGATATTACTCGGATGCAGCGATTTCGGCGCCAGGCACAGGCGACGCGGGCTTGGGAGTATCCTTGGCTTGCTTGTGCAGCTGGTGGATGGGCTGGTGCAGGAACGACAGGGCGTCCTTGGGCGGCATCTCGGCCGAGATGCTGTGGGTGGGGGACGGAGCGGACGACGGCTGGTCGACCGAGGCCGCAGGCGTCTTGGGCGTACCCTGCGAAGCCACCGACGAGGCGGTGGGGGACGGCGACGAGCCGACGCCAAACGACGGGTTGATCGGCGACGCATATGGGTAAGCGCTGTGCGCCTGCGAGCGCACGCCCAGCGGGTTCTTCGAGTACGACAGCCGGATGCCGCCGCCAACGGAGCTCGACAGCTTGCGGCCGTCCAGCTCATGCATGGCCAGCGTCGCGTAGTCGATTGCCTCGAACTCGACAAAGCACATGGGCCCGGAGTTGGGCTTGGTGCGGAACGACATGCGCTTGTATCCGGGGGCATTGCGGAACACCAGCTTCAGCTCCTCCTCAGACGCGCCCACCGGCAGATTGCCCACGTACAAAGTATTGCACGGCGGGTTCTGGTCGTTCGAGTTGACGCTGCGCGTGGTCGCCATAGGCAACACCAGCCCGGGCGTCGTCGGACCCAGCAGCCCGGCGCTCGCCAGTGCCGAGTACGGAATGCTCAAGGCCGAGCCCGGCGGCTTCGGCGCACCCACGTGCATGCTGTTCAGGTGCGGCTGCAGCGCCGCCAGGTCCAGCACCGGCCGCGCGCCCTGCTTCGGCTTGGGCGCCTCCTCAGCCAGCGCCCCGTGCACGGACCCGCGCCTGCCAGCCGGATGCGGCGTCGGGGCTGCCGAGGAATTCGCTGACTCCAGCGCCGACAGCTCGTTCTGGTAGAACCCGCCCGACGCCTCTGCAAACGCCGACGTGTACTGGTCCTGCCGCAGCTGGAACTGTCGCCCGTTCCCCAGCACCGGCGCTGACTGCAACGACCCGTCGTTGAACGGATTGAAGCTGCGCATCGACGCAATTCGGAGCTTCTCTGGCCGGCTCGCCAGCAGCGCGCTTGGCGCCAGCGGCGTCTGCAGGCCGGCTGTCTGCAGTCCCGCTGTCGACAGCCCCGCTGTCATCGGCACCTGCTGGTACCCGCTGAGCACGGTCGAGGGGCTGTCTAGCCCGAAGGTCGCCGTGGTGCCCGTTGCCAGGGCCCCCAGCGACGACAGCCCCCGCTTCGTGTGCAGGTTCTTCTTGGCCATCTCTGCCTTCAGCACGCAGTTTTTATCGGCATCCACCTTGCGTCCAGTCAGAATATCCCGCGCTTCCAGGGCCTCGAGCCGTGTATGAAACTTTGCAAACCCAATCTACGCAAAGCAAATATTTCTATGGTTAGCTTGACGTGTGGAGAAACATGCGCTTTGGCTGCCCCTACCATGTGTTGGGGTTTTTTCACAATGGCAGACGGGGGAGGGCCAACGAACTCCCATGTGGTAGACATCCTTCATCACGGAAACGCGTTCCTTTAATAAGCACTTCAGCTAGGAAAATGTGGGGGAGGGGCGCTCTTACCCACTCATTCCCAAGCCACAGGAAAAAGGCTCGGCGAACACACAAAAAATGTGGGGGAAGGAAGGGGCGAAGGGAACAAGCCCGCCATCGAGCCACAGGTATCTGGGATACTTCCCAGACAATCAACGAGCAAGCGAGGGGCAAAACTACTGCGCCAAAACTTACAATTTGCTTCTTCTGCAGGTTCCCGTCTTTGTCGATCGACTCTTCGGGACCCGGCACCTTGAGCGTGGCCGCCTCGAACCCCGGCGAAAACGTAAACATATTTTGGAACTCGCGCTCCTTCATGTCGTCGGGGAACCCGACAACAAAAATCGTGGTGATTTCGTCAGCCATGAGATAAAAAGAAAGGAAATGGAATGTGAAGAGAATAGAAAAAGTGAAATGAAAGGCCAGGAGGGGGTGCAAAAAGTAAAAAAAAATGAAAGTGAAAAAGAAATAGCTCGATGAAGGGGGGAGAAAAAGAGAAGACAAACTGCCTGGATAAGACGCGAAGCACGGAAAACTAGCTTTATAATTCGTGCCTGTGCGTGTTCGCAAAATAAAAAACACCGCTTCGTGGAGCACGCCAAAGCGCTTATTCATTAAAGCGTACAGGGATCATCCGCTGGGAAATACATGTTTTGCACGTCGCCCACACTCCCCCTTCCTTATTCTGTTCCCTTCCCCCTCATCTCTAGGCATTTCAGCATGATTTTTCTATTTCCTGGCGGGTTTCACCTGGCTCGCACCTTACCACACTGAATATCTGCTGTTCTCAAGCACATGTGTATAGGAATATAGACATGGTCGTTTGAGAAAAACACTTGCAACAATACACGGCATCCTATTGGGCGCTATCGGACTTGCGCGGCTAGGTAAAGGAGAGTGCCTAGAAAGGACCATTTTGGCAGAAAGGTCTCGCATAAGATTCCCGGCCCTTTGTGGTGACCTTGGCCTATTGTTGGCGCAAAACAATTGTGCCCACTATTATTGTTTGCAGACTGTCTGACCGTGGGTGTTCAATATCTACGGGGGCTCAAATTACCCACATGTCACTTTCAATGCCTATTAATACGCGTCTTGGCCTGCAGACACAGACTGGCTTTCCCGGCCCCTTTTGCGGTCTGCTGAAATGAAAAAAGGTTCTAAAGCATTTAATACACAAGAGGAAAAAACAAACATAAAAGTTACATAAAACCCATCCATCTCACTGGACGGGGATGGCTGGCAGCGGCATCAGGTAGTTGCCGCGCCGCGCTGCACCCCTGCGGCGCCTGGGCCGGTACACGGGCGCCTGCTCGCCAAGTCGCACTGGTACCAGTGACACCAAGTCACCACTGCCGAACCCCAGCAGCTCCGAATCCGCAATCGGCGACTGATCGACGCCTGAATCTGATTCGCTGGCCTCGCCAGCCCGCTGGTCCCGACTCATCACCATCTGGGAGCCCTGGCTGGGGGCCGCGCTATCCACACGCCATTGTGCGCCTGCAGATCGCAGCGTGTACAACCCATCGCATCGGTTGGCGCTAGGCACACTGCCCTCGTTTGTATACAGGTCGCTGAGCGAGACAATCACCTGCTGGTACTTGTCCAGCCGCTCGCCTCCCATGCGGGCCATGTACCGCGTGTTGGCCTGCGCCATCGTGTTGCGGATGTGCATGAGCCCCGAGATCCCCCGCTGCGGCTTCTGCCACCGCAGCTTGCGCGCGCTGGCCACAAAGATGCGCTTGAGCTGCTCTGCCGTCAGCTCATCGCTCTCGATCACTGTCGAGCTGGACGACAGCCGGCTTGTAGGCGAGATGCTGGAGAAACTGCACCCACGCCTGTCGTGGCGCTTCTGCTGCTGCTTAGACGAGCTGCCGCTCACCGTAGCTGCCAGAGCATAGCGGTCGCCAATGTCGCCCGCTGTTGTCTTGGGCAGCGACGGCATATCGTAAAACGCCCCCGAGACGTCGTACTCGTAGTTTGAGACGTCGTCGTCGTCGGCTGCCCATGCATCCATCTTCTGCTGTTCGTGTGCCGAGGGCGGGGGTGGTGCCAGGATCCCACTAAGCGCACCAGTGCCTTCGTAGGCATCGCCGTCGTGGACTCTGGGCTTGCTCTTGGCGTGCGTCTGGCGCGTGTCAGAGGTGGTTGGCGTGAGCTCTGGGCTAGTGGTCGGCGAACCAGACGCATTGGACCTATAGTGCCTGTGGTGGTGATGCCGAAAGCCGATATTGAGAAGTGGGGACTTGGCCACTGGCGCCGGCTTGGGGACCAGTGCTGGGTGATGCCTGTTGGTGGTGGCTGGCATGGCGGTCTTCCGGGCCAGGCTCAGTGTACGCTGCCCCCCACCCAGCACAGAAACCCTGCTGCCAGCTTGACCCGGGCTATAGCCCACTGCTGACCCGGAGCCAGCAGTGTACTGGTGCTGCTGGTGCTGTACACTGGATCCAGCAGTGGCCCCAACCACACCGGGTCCTGCTGCTGCTGGCGCACCCGATTCCGCTGATGAGGTGGCCATGTGGTGGGCTCCTCGATCCTCGTGACAGCTGCTGGCCATTGCGCTGCTGGCCATCTGGACCTGATGTAATTTGGGAGATGCTGCCGGCGGGAGCGCACAATTAATATCCTTGCCCGCATACGCCGAGAGCTGCCGCCCCGGAGCGGAACCACGGATTGTGCTGCGCTCCAGTTCCCGCGGCTCCTTTGTTGCCAGCGTGTCATCTGAGTCTCCCTCGCTGCTGCTGCCGCTGCTGCCGCTGCTGCCGCCCTCGTCGTGCTGCCACCGCCGCATCAGGCCCTTGGACTTTTTGCCCCGCAGCGTCGAGTGCTTATCATGCGTGAACTTTATGCCCAGGAAGCTGCGCCGCACCGGCAAGTCGTGCGTTACCAGTGTCTGGTCAATCTCCATGTGCGAGTGGATGACTGCGGGCTTTGGGTGCTGCAGCGAGTCTGCTGCCGGCGGGCTGCTGCGCAGAGACGAGAAATATGTCCGGCGCTTAGCTGGCTTTGCGGTGTATTCAAAAACAGTCGCATGGTTGTCATGCAGATCCTCGGCTTCCTCAAAGGCGGTTGCGGCTTGGCTGGTTGCCGCTGCTACCGCATCGCGCTTTCTGCGAAAGATATTCATTATAAAAATGTGTGGATGTGTGGAAAATGTGGGAAAGAGTTATAGCATATACAGAGTATTTGGCAAGTCGTTGGAGAGGGTGGGAAGAGAGTAGGGGCGTGGTAACTGCAGCAAGTCGATTATCAAAAAAGGAGAAGGAGAGCAAAGAAAAGTAGCACGTCAGGAGAATGGGCGAAGGTTGAATACGAACAACGGGGGGAGGCAGATGGTTTGTGTGGTTAAAATAATGCGATCTGGCGAGGGCTGGGCAGTAAACGCAGTAGGCTTCCAACAAGGTGCTATGTTTGCAACCAGGAAAAGGGCATAAGCTGCTCGGGGAGTTATTAATAAAATACTGAGAAAGAGAATAAAAGGTGTCTTGGAAAAACCCGCCCGGCATGGTCGGGCGGTCTGGCGGTTTTATATAAGGTTTGAGAAGCGTGTATGCTAGGTATCAGGAATAAAAGGTCCTCCCCCAACGACAGCACTCGTAGATTTCGTGCGCTCCCGGCTTTTTTCGTCCACAGAAAATAAAATGTTGCACTCGGTGCTGCACCAAATCGAGCATGGTAGCCATGTGGCAAGACCCGGCAGCTCAACCATTCTCCAGATCACCGCTCGCTTTTTTAGTAAACAAAAGCCCCACCCCTCAATCATAACTTTGATGGTCCTTGGTCAGTAGTAGTCTCTCTTGGCAGGCGGGATTTTTGAACACTAGTCGCCTATGCGCAGACTCCCGCTGATGCACCTCCCGGCCCTGGGACCGCATACGGTCTTTTCTCAGTCATGCACACCTCTGCATGTATATCGCCTTTTCTCACTAGCCCTTCCCCGACATGGTGATGGTATCAAGCCGATCCGCAGTGAGCTCATAAATCATCCTGGCTTTGTCTGTGCAGCTGCCCGCTGTATTTTTAGATTGCCTGGCATCGGCGCTCGCCGCAACCGAAGCTCTTTTTCCCTTTTCAAGAATGCAAACAATCCCGGGCTGGACAATGCACTAGTCTGTCATCGATGGCACTAATTACCGCCTGATGCCCAGCAGAATGGACACGCATAATCGGATGTGCGAAGGCTTTGTTGTTGCTGCTATCGCTGGCACCGGGCTGCAGCAGACTGCGCACAACGAGATTAGCTGAGGGTGCACAGCCGGTTTGGCAGGTGGAACGCGAAGCGACGGAAATGTGTCTGCGATGGCAGCACAAACGAAAAGCGCGTCCTTCTTTCCTCATAAAGGAACATGTTGGGACCAGGTTCTCCGCTCATTTGCCTATAGCTTTTGCACCCAGTCGCCTGGCCAATGTCGGCATCAGTGCCCAATCACAGCCATCAATAGCTCGTGATGTGGATCCAAATCAGCTAATCTGCAGATGCATCACAGCGTTGGATCACGCTGCTATCAGTTGCCTGTGGGCTTTTTCCTGGCAGGCTGGTGCACAGCGCCAGCGCTGCTGGCACAGCAGGGGAAGGGCCAAATGGCTCTGGGGTGCCCACAAGAGATAGCAGAAAAGAGGACGGAAAATACACCCGGTTTCAAATTCGCAATTTCGACAGCCTTTTCTTTTCCTGTACTCAATCGCTATTAGATTTCACCTTCAATCCCCAGAAGCCTCAACTACGATGAACGCTGTTATTGGACGGACCATGCTCAAGCGCACCACTGCCCTGCGCAACTACTCGAGCCTTCGCGAGATCATTCCGCCCAACATTGGATTCGCGGCGCGCGCCGGTGAGTCGGCGGCTCCCGAGGCAGCCTCTGGCGTCGCAGCGTCGGTGAAGGACATCAGCAAGGTGGTGTCGCTGTACCGCGGTCTGCCCAAGGGCGAGCTTGCGGCCCCGGCGGCCCGCGGCGGCCCCCTGGCCCGCTACTACGCGCGCTACATCGGCGGAGACAAGCCGTCGGGTGCCCCGATCGTGCACGTTATTGGCGCTCTGCTGGTCAGCGGATACTCTATCCACTACTTTATGCACCTGAAGCACCACAAGCACGCCGAGCACCACTAGATGCCTTCATAGTATTTCCTTTTGTCGTCTTTCTGTTTGCAACGTGAGGGGTCCTTTCAGTATTTTGTTGTGACTGTGGAAAATGCCATAGTTTGGATTGATCTGGAAAATGTGTTTGGGCTCAGGCGGTCAGTCCGCAGGCCAGGCGGCGACTGGTATATTATATCTTTCACAAACCCAGCTTTTTTTTTTTTCCACAACATGACCACAGCAGCTAGACCAACGTTCGACCCCGCGCGGGGCAAGGAGACAGTGGTGATTACGTACCAGCAGCACAAGACCGATCTCGCCAGCCACACCAAGCTGAAGTACCGGCAGCCGGGCCAGAGCAACGAGGACGAGTACACGATCGAGGATCTCAAAGAAGAGCTGCGCGAAGCCGAGCGCAGGCACTTTGAATCCAGGCGCATAAAAAACGGCGCGCACGCCCCCGACGACCCGCAAGAGAAGCTCAAATTTATCGAGATGGCACAGCGGCTCGACGCCGAATCATCCGACGACGAAGCAGACGACAGCAATGACGGCGGGAGCTCGGCCGACGAGTCCAGCGATTCGGACAGCGAAGACGAGACGGCCATGCTAATGCGCGAGCTCGAGAAAATCAAGCGCGAGCGTGCAGAGGAGAAGGCGCGCGAGGAGCAGGAGGCCCTGGAGGAGCAGGCCGAGAAGGTGTCGGCGCTGGGCGACAACCCGCTGCTGGGGAAGAAGGACTTTAGCGTCAAGCGGAGGTGGGATGACGACGTTGTGTTCCGGAACCAGGCGCGGGGCGATGACGACAAGCCAAAAAAGCGGTTCATCAATGACATGTTGCGGTCCGACTTCCACCGCAAGTTTATGAAAAAGTACGTTCGCTGAAATCTGCCCAGGCTCTCCGCTTGGCAGCAACCTGCTCTTTGTCTTACCCCTTCTTTTTTTAAATACAGCAAATTCCAGATGGATGACTTTCGCGGCCTGAATTGGCAGAACAGAAGCGGCGGGAGCACGACGCCTAGCCGCAGTGCTGGCCAAGTCTCGCCCATGAGCAAGCAGACGCAGAGCAAGGACGACCCATTCGGCGAGCTCGTGTCGTTTACGAGCACAGCCAAGCCAAGCGACAGGTCTAAGCTGACCCTGCGCGAGCAGCTGGAGCAAAAGTCGCGCAATTCGCCGTCGGCTTCGCCAAAGCCATCGCAAACAAGCGCTGCGGACGGCTTGTGGAATTTCGACGCGCTGGAGCGGGCCTCAACGCCGCGGTCAGTGTCGCACACGCCAGTGCCGCAGAGCACCGCCATGGACTTTGACCCGTTTGCGTCACCGAGCCAGCCCGCACCTAAACAGCCCATGGCAGCACCCGCACCCAGGCCCAATGCAGCGGCCACAGCGCCCATCCTGCTGGACGATGACGAGCCGATCCCCATGGATATCAATCCGCCGCCAGCGGCCAGCCAGCCCGCAGGCGTTGATCGTGACTTCGAGATTGCACAGATCGTCGAGCACGGGTTCTCGGCAGACCAGGCGCGGTCGGCGCTGGAGCTGTCGGGCGGCAGTACACGCAAGGCCATTCAGCTGCTGCGCGAGCAAAAGTCAGCCGAGCGCCAGATGCACCGGCAACCGTCGCAGCGCTTTCACGACGAGTCATCGGACGATGACGGCACCGGGTACTCGTACAATCGCCAGCCTCGGCAGCCCCGCGATATGTTTGCTGGTGGTTCTGACTCGCTGGTGGCCGCAGCCAACGAGATCGGTGCGTCTGTGTGGAAGCAGGCCAATTCGCTGTTCGCCTTTGGCAAGAAGAAGATCACTGAAATGCAAGAGTCGCTGCAGGACCAGAGGCGGAGAGAGAATACCGACGAGCTGTGGAAGTCCGGGTGGCCGTCCAATAACCCGAACATGCAGCGATACAGGGACGATTCGTCGGACGAAGAGGAGGTCTATGTGTCGTCGCGTAGACGGGGCGGGCAGCCCGCAAGGAGCGCCGAGCCAGAACCGCCAAGGAGGGCCGAGCCACAGCTGGCGAGGTCAGCAGGAAGGAGCCAGCAGGAGACATCAGCGTTTATTGACTTTGGCGATGTGCTTGAGTCCGGACCTGCCGCCCCACAGCGCCGTGCCCAGCCCCCACCTGTCTCCGCAGCCCGAACCGCGCCCACCCAGCCCCCACGGCCGCCGCAGCAGCGACAGCCGCCATCAGCCCCCAGGTCTGCGCAGTCGACCCCTGTGCCCCAGTTGGCAGCGAACATTCTGCGCGAGTCACGCACAATCAAGGGCAACGCCAACGATAAGTTCAAGCTGGGCCAGTTCGGCGACGCCATCGCCGGCTACTCCCTTGCAATCAGGCGCGTGTCCCAGCACACAGCCGACCACCCGATCCTGATTGTGCTCTACAACAACCGTGCCCTGGCGTATGCGCGCAACGGCGAAGCCAAGCAGAGCCTGGCCGACTGCACGGCGTCGCTGGAACTGTACGAGAAATACCGCGCCCATGGCTCCATTGCGCTGGACAGCACCGAGACCATTGGGCTGGAGGAGCAGCGCAGCAAGGCGCTCCAGCGGCGCGGCGAGGCTAACGAGGCTGCGGAGCGGTACCAAGACGCGTACGCTGACTGGAAGGCTTTGCGCGAAATTGCACGCGACCCGTCGTCGCGCCAGCAGGCCGTGCGCGGCATCCAGCGGTGCGAGAAGGCCCTGGGGATTGCGCAGCCGGTGAAGAAGCCAGTGAAGAAGCCCGAGCCGCGAGCCGAAGATCTGGCCAATGTGTTTGCGTCCATCTCGATGTCGCACGTCAAGAGCACTGGCGGTCCCGCTACCGCCAGCGTCGAGAACTCGGCGGCGGTTGGCGAGATGCGGCGCCAGGAGAGGGCGAAGCAGGAGGAAGATGCCCAGCGCCTGGCCATCAACGACGAGGTCGATGCAATGCTGGCCCAGTGGCGTGACGGCAAGCGCCAGAATATCCGTGCGCTGCTGTCGAGCCTGCACACGCTGTTGCTGACGTTCAAGCCGATTGGCATGCATGAGATCCTGGAGCCGAACAAGGTCAAGAGGGCGTATATGCGGGCCATTGCCAGATTGCATCCGGACAAGCTCGACAAGGACCTGGATGTCAAGACAAAAATGATCTCGGCAAATGTGTTCAGCACGTTGAATGAGGCCTGGGATGCGTTCAAGACACAGGAAGGGATCAGCTAAATCGCACATACACAAGCATTTCTGCGCATGTCTCACACATAAAACTGCTCATACCAGACAAGGCCCGTGCGCAGAACTTGATACATAATGAAAGTTCATTTTGGCCACATGAAAGCGAGTATGCCACTGAATGAACGCAAGCAGTATCCTGCGAGTCACCGTGCCCATTTTGCATAGCAACCCTCGTGCACATGTGGAATCCCCTCCAACGCAAGACCGTGTTTAGAAAAATTCTCCGCTAAAAGCTAGTGCCTGCCACAGATCATCATCCTACTCGCATGAATCTCGGTGTTCGGGACAGGCTTGTCACGGATTTTGTCAGTAGATTTGTGGACTTTTGGCAGAAAAGCGACCGAGCCATTTGCATCCGCTGCCAATCCGAGCATCGGCAGCCCCCACCTCTTCAGTGGTAGTACTTCAGTACGAGATCGGCCTATGGCAAACACAGCAGAGCAGACCGGGCAATAGTGAATATAAACGGGCAGCTTCCTCCCTACACCCTCGGCCGGCTCCTCATTATCTTTTTCAGCCCTACCTCTTCCGCTTTCCTTTAGTCTCCGAGATGGATCCTGTTGATAAACCCACAGCCTTGGCCGTCGAAACCAACTACATGCCGCCCCAGGACACCTCGCTGGAAAAGAATCCCTCGCATGCGCCCTCTGACGAGAAGACCGACGTGTCCATCGCTGAGGACAGCAGTCCGAAAGTGCGTCCTCCCGACTGCGCCTACGGCTGGATTCCTACGCTGGCTGTCTGCATCAACTACATGTTCATGTTCGGCGCGTCCAACTCGTATGGTGTCTTTTCGACCTACTATCTGAATGAACGGTTCGTCGGCACGCCTGCCACGACGCTGGCCTGGATCGGCACGCTGATTCCGACAATGATGCTGGGCTGCAACATCGTCACCGGTGCACTGGCCGACAAACTCGGGTTCCGTCGCACGGCATACGTCGGCACTGTGCTGTGCTCGCTTGCGTATATTCTAGCGTCGTTTGCCAACCAGGTCTGGCAGCTGATTCTAACCCAGGGCGTGTTGTTTGGCATCGGTGCATCGTTCTTGTTCGCACCCAGCGTGTCGATCCCGCCGCAGTGGTTCGTCAAGTACCGTGGTATCGCTAATGGTATTGCTGTCGCAGGTAGCAGTTTTGGTGGTCTGTGGTTTACTGCCGCCACCCAGGCAATGCTTGACAATCTGGGTGCTGCGTGGGCGCTGCGGATCCTTGGCATTCTAACATTTGTGGTTACAGGTGTTATGAATATGTTCTACCAGCGGCGCGTGCCCGCAAAGCCGCGCAAGAACCTGTTTGAGCTGAAGGCGTTCAGGAGCATGACCTTCTGGCTCATTGCCATTGAGGGTGCAGCCATCTACGTCGGCTATTGGGCGGTCACTTTCTATGTCGGTACCGCAGCACTTCAACTCGGCGGCACGTCGCGGGATGGCTCAAACCTGCTGCTTGCATTGAACGCAGGCAGCGCCATTGGGAGAATTGGTGCTGGGTATATTGCTGACAAGGCTGGAAATATCAACACCCTGGTGGTCAGTGATGTGCTAACAGTCGTCATCCAGATGTCGATTTGGATGACCGCCAAGAGCATTGGCCAGCTGTACGCACTCTGCATTCTGTACGGGATGTTCTCGCCGACCTTCATCTCGATCAACGCCGTCATCGTAGCCACGTATTTCGACCAGGACATCCTTGCCAGCGTCATGGGCATGGCCAATATGTTTGCGGGTGTTGGCGGTCTGGCCGGTAATCTCTCGCAGGGCCATATTGTTGACCGTTACGATAAGCGCCAGGGCTTCAACAACACCATCATCTTCTCGGCCATGTTCATTCTCTTCTCAGGAATCGTCGTCTATCTCTTGCGCGTCCATGTCATCCGCAAGTCAGACAACAAAAGGTTCCTGCAGAAGGTGTAAATTACGGGAAAGCCCAGGCTTTTCAAATTTATAGAAACCCCTCTTGTATATTGTTTTTGCTATCCTTTTTCCAACTCTCATAAAAAGGGTTAATTTTCTTTTTTACTTTTTTCTTGGACATTTCTTGATATAACAAATGTCATTCCTAGATTAGAAACACAAAGGCCACTATCAACATCTATTGTAATGGAATATGTAGAAGCGTCGGTATAAAAGTGCGTGGCATGCATTATATTACATTTCCATCCATTCGCATGACATCACGAGAAAGATATGTGCTCAAGCACAGGTAGACAGAATTTGACATTCAAACAATACTAGCAAAGGGCCATGGCTAGTACATGCTTTGGGGTCTTCAGGGGCTACCTCATCAACTATTAACACAAGGGTCGACGCTTGCCAGAAAACATTAAAATTTTCTTTCATTTCTTCCTACTTTGTCTTCGTATCGTGTACTAGCATAGAGATGAAAACATCCAGATGATAAGGTCTGGATAAATACCGTTTGCGCTTATCACATCGTTGTATAGTGTTGAAATATATTGCTTGGGCAGTTATTTTTGTTGACTGTACGCATAGCAATGCATTTTGCATATCAACAGCTCGATTACTGATCGGACACCGTATTCTGGTCCTGCTCTACACCAGTCTCGTGCTGGAGTGTGGCGGAGAATTTATCTTTCAGGCAGATCATGGAAAGAGCCTTACATCACTAGACGAGCACATTCCAGCCATTCTGGCTGCACACCAGCAGCAACCAGGAATATGCCTATTGATGATTATTTTCCGCCTTGTTTACAATCATTATTTTTACTCTTCCTGGGCAGGTGTGGACAGTTGGTGTGCGTTGCATGTGTCGGAATCCGCAGAAGAATTGTGAGTATACGGCGCTAGCGTCACAAGGCGGATGCAAATCGCTCTACTATCTGTTTCCATTTTTGTTTGCTGTTGCAACATGCCAAGAAATTTTTTCGCCGCCCATGGCAGGGCTTTCTCTGAGTCGTTTTGTCTTGTCGTCTTGTCGTTGCTCTGCTACGCGTGCGGGTTTAATCGTAATAATAGAGCAGGACATAACCTGCTCTCATACCTGCTTACTTTTAACTTTGATACTACATGTGCCGCTTGTCATGTTTCTGAGGGTATCGCTGTGATTTCTACAAAATGTGACTGCGTTTACGCGATATGCAGAGCTATCTTTTTGCATGGGACTCATTGCTCTGCTGGAGAGCATGGGATCCCTTGACCCGTGGTGCACACCTTGCTTGTACCTGCGAAGTGGGATGCACACACTCCAGAGCTGCGGATCCTGATTCCTCGGTCACAATGCAATCGAAAAAAAATCTCCTCGCTTAGCGGAGAATTTCCAAAACAGCACCCTTCTAATAGAATCGATGACTTTTGAAGAAACTTCTTTTTCGGAATTCACGCAAAATCTATCTTCCACGATCATCAGCGCCCTCCCTCCGTTGCTAGCAACACTGCCCTATGCTCAACAAAAGCCAAAGACGCAGCTGCCAACTAATGCCAATCCTGTGTCTTCCCCAAACCTCGCTTCCAGTTCAGTAGCTCGACAGCACAAGGCTGCTATAAAAGCAGTTCATTCTGACTGGCGTTCTCGCCCAATCTTCATCTTACCCAGGTCTTTCCCTTTGTCCCAGTCATACTTTCATTTGTACTCTCATGCAAGGGCACGGCACGACAGAATCAATAACGAGCGAGCCTCAACAGGTGGAGCAGATGCCAGTGCAATACACTGAGAATCATTTGGAAAAGCACCTTTCGCGTCCTCAGTCAGATGAGGAGAAGACCGATGTGTCAGTCGCTGAAGATGACGGTCCCAAGGTGCGTCCCCAGGACTGTGCGTTTGGCTGGATTCCGACAATCGCTGTCTGCATCAACTACATGTTTATCTTTGGTGCATCCAATTCGTACGGCGTTTTCTCAACATACTATCTGACTGAACGGTTCGTCGGCACGCCTGCCACGACACTCTCATGGATCGGTACGCTTATCACCTCACTCATGCTGGGCTGCAATATCATCACTGGTGCATTGGCGGACAAGATCGGGTACCGTCCTACAGCATATATCGGAACTGTTCTCTGCACTGTCGCCTATATTTTGGCATCATTTGCCAACCAAGTTTGGCAGCTGATTCTGACCCAAGGTGTGCTGTTCGGTATTGGCGCTTCCTTCCTGATTGCCCCTAGCCTTTCCATTCCACCACAGTGGTTCAACAAGTACCGCGGTGTCGCCAATGGAATTGCTGTTGCAGGCAGCAGCTTCGGCGGTCTGTGGTTCACTGCCGCCACCCAGGCAATGCTTGAAAACCTGGGCGCTGCGTGGGCGCTGCGGATCCTTGGCATCCTCACATTTGCCATTACCGGCATCATGAACATGTTCTACTACCGCCGTGTGCCAGCCAAGCCCCGCAAGAACCTGTTTGAGTGGAATGCCACCAAGAGGATGACCTTCTGGCTGATTTCCATCGAGGCGACAGCAATGTACATCGGCTACTGGGCACTGACTTTCTACATCGGCTCAACTGCAAAGCTGCTCGGCGGCACGCTGCAGGATGGCTCGAATCTGCTGCTTGTTCTGAACGCCGGCAGTGCCGTTGGCCGCATCGCGGCTGGGTACATTGCTGACAAGATCGGAAGCATCAACATGCTGGTCATTAGCGACTTTGCCACGGTTATCATCCAGATGCCGCTGTGGATGAAGGCCAACAGCCTTGGGCCGCTGTATGCGCTGTGTGCACTGTATGGAATGATTTCACCGACATTCATCTCCATCAACCCGGTTCTGGTCTCAACGTACTTTGACCAGGACGTGATGGCCAGCGTCATGGGTATGACCAACCTGTTTGCTGGCATCGGCGTGCTCTCTGGAAACCTCTCACAGGGCCGCATCTTTGACCTGTACGATAAGCGCCAGGGCTTCACCAACACCATCATCTTCTCAGCCATGTTCATTCTCTTCTCAGGGATCGTCGTCCTCGGTCTGCGTTTCCATATTATCCGCAAGCTGCCTAGCAAGCGATTCCTCCAGAAGGTGTAGTATGGAGACAGGTGCTACACGGCCACTTTACGCTATAGATATTTCTGTATATTGTTTTTGCTATCCTTTTTCCAACTCTCCAAAAAGAAAGAGGTATGTTATAGTTTAGAATATCAGACATTCCGATTTCTAATCCTTCTTGTGTCCCAGGCTACGCACATTGTCGGCCACTTCGCCGACCGCCTCGCGGACTCGGTTGCCAAAGCCGCCGACAATTGAAGGGCGTTTGCCGGTGTTTCTGACGGCGGACTCTGCTGCACGTTCGGGTGCCTCGTTGTGGATCTGCTCCAGGTTCACCTTTGCCCGGGCTACCTCTTCGGCGCCACCTCTTGTCATTTTCTCGTTCTTCATGAGGTGGCCAAGGTGCTGCTTTACTTCACCAACAGCCATATTGATGTTTTCTTTGATCTGGTCTCCGGTGCGCGGCATGCTGAAGATATTCTAGTTGCGGATGATGGTCAAAGCTGTGCTGAATCTCGATGAGGAAAAGTGTTGATGGAAAATTCACGCAGACTTGCAAGATAAGCTGTTGCTGTTGCTGTTGCTGCTGCTACAGGATTAGGCTTTGGTGGCCAGCTTTATATTCTCCGACGCAGCCCATCCTGCTTACCAATATTCAGAATGGTGCACGACTGAACAAAGCACAAGTGTGAATTTGGTTACACAGAGTCACGGCTGAATGTAAATCCAGTGGAGACATGCAAATAACTAATATTGTCGAGAATGACTGCGCATGTAGTACACGGCATGGTCGTCTATTCGCCAGCAGCCCAGCTTGTATAACGCGCGTGGATATGGCCCTCTGCTGTACCGACTCTCTGCGCAGCAACATCGAACGACGTTTCAGGCGCATTGCACTGAATAGCTTGGAGTAAACTACAGCCGCATTTGTGACCACCAGTCCACAGCCCTAATCTCAGATTTTGGCACTGAATGAGAGTGCGCGGAGTCAACGAAACGGGACGGGATATCAGTGATGGTTAGGAGCAGCATTTCTATATTCGTCTTTTTCGCGGAATACTTCCTGGCGCCTCTCGACAACTGGCCCAGTATCCACCTCGCTGTTTTGCTCGACATTATACTGGGCCCCGTGGGATGCACCAGTCGGATGGCCACTGCTACCGCTGGATCTGGCAGCTCTGTCTGAGCTGTGCCTGCGCGATTCATTCCGGATTCGCTGCTTATCTTCCCTGGCAGTGAGAATCTCATCGTTTCCTCTTGCCATCATTGGCTCGCTGCGGATCATCTGCCCTATGAGACACCTGGTTATGCCCGCAAAGATTCTAGCATCGTCCTTCAACTTGTCACGTGTACGCGGCATGATAGTGGGTAGTGTTAAAACGTAATTGCTGTACAGAAAAATAGATGTAATAGTAAGAGTGGAGAAGCGTGCAGCAAGAAGGCAGACACTGGGTTCGGTATGCTCAGCAAAGACCAGTGTCTTAGGGCTCTCGCAAGAACACGAAGCTGCTCCTTGACCGTTAGGCAGATAGTGTGGCAAGGGTCTAGACTGCATGGCGTTACAAACATAACCAGTGCGCTTTAGCAGTACAGTATCCAGCATGCCGGCCAGGGATGTGCTCAGAATATAATATCTATTCACGCGAATGCGAGATTGGTTACAAAATGTAACAAGCAAAGTTTGAGGTCTCAGGAGACTGGGCGCTTTCCACGCAATCTGACATGCGTGGTTTCTGGCTTCTTTCCAAAGATGTCTCTGTATCCAGTGGCGATGGATGAGAACAAGTTGCTTGGTGGCGACTCTCTGTGCTCGTGGCGATGGTGGCGGTGGTTACTGAGGTCAGCGAATGCTTTGCTAATGCGTCTTGTTGGGGAGTTCTGGTGGGAGTTCTGATGAGGGGTTGGGACCTGGAGTTCGGCCTTGGCTTGGTTCAGAGCGGTAGGCATGGGTGGTGAAATAAAGGTATTTGAAAGCTATCTTGGGATGTTGAATGCGGAGATAGTGGTAGTGAGAATGGCATCCAGCACACCAGACAGCAGCGCCTTTATATCAGCCAGGAGGGGGCTAGGAAAAATCTATAGGAATCGCTCGTGTTCTCCAGCTTCGTTCGGAACAGCCAGCTGCGAGTCCCACTTCAATTCCGCGGTATGGCTGCGGCGCCAGGAGCCGCTATTCATATGGACAAGTGTGCAAACACTAGGACACGAGACTATCTGTAGCTGTGCTGGAGCTAGCACATTACTAATATTGCCTGGTCAAGCAGTCAGAATGTCTCTGCATACAGACGGTTGAAACTTGGCAAAACGATGGGAACCGCAGCAGCTTTGTTTGTCAGTTGTTTACAAGGCGTGGAAAACGGAGAGATTTATTCACATGTCTGTGGACACAAAGTCAGGGGCATCGCTCCAGATCCGCTTTACCCATAGGGTCTCAGCCAGATGCAGCTATTTCTGTTTTGCCACCGGACATTTAGTTTCATTGCGTGGTTTAAGCGTGCCTAGCATACAAATGGACTTTACTGGCCAGTAAGAGTTAATACAAGGGAAAGGTATTTTTGCATAGTGCAGGGGGTGTCAGCGGGCAGTGTCAAGAAAACAGCCAGATATGATGAACACGAGTTTGTTGCCAAGCGGAGCAGACTGTGGGCACTCGACAGGGGTCTACTCCGACCACACTTCATCTGCCTGCATGTGGCAAGGGGGTGAGGTCGGTTGCGCTTATTCAGGCATGACAAATGGTTCACAGATAATAGCCGTTCAGTGCGCGTAGCGGCAGCCCATCCTCGGGCATATTTGTAATGTGTAGCCGACCAGCAGCACGCAGAAAGTGCCGAAAACACAGTCATAGCTGTCGACGTTCTATATTTGGTAAAAAGCGGAATAATTGCAGAACAAAGCTATTGCTGGTGGTGGTGGTGGTGGGGGTGAGGGTGGAGGGGGTGCTTGGGCTTTTCGCCAAAGAGATCGTGGTACCCGTGGACGATGGGGTCAGTCACAGCCTCCACACCTTGCTCGATATCTTGTGTCGCTCGGCGGATCATTCCCTCTGGGCTGTCGCCGCTGGACTTGCCAGTGCTGCCAGAGTGATGACTGTGTGCATCCCCATGGATTCGCTGCTTATCTGTTCGGGCAGCGGCCATTTCCTCATTGCCACTGGCCACCATGGCTTCATTGCGGATTATTTTGCCAATAGTGCGCTTGGTTCCGCCAGCAGCAATCTGGGCATCGTCTCTCATGAGCTTGCCGTCGTTAGACATGGTTGAATAAAGGAATATTGAGAAAGACTACTTTGTTAGTAGAGCGGGTGTAGAGAAAATTGACTGCAGGTAGATGAGGAAGCCGCACCCTGGTCGATGGTACTCAGCTGCCTTTATAGCTTTTCCTCCACCCCAGCAGCCGCTGTTTGAAGACAGTCTAGGCCCATACGCATATTGCATACCATATATGCGCGGGCTGCCACGTTACAACGTGCTAGTTGGGGCTGCCATTGGTTAAAGACCGTGTTCGGATTAATTGTGAGATGCTAAACAAAGGACCGATACCCAAGTCAGCCTGGGAGATAATTTATGCAACTACAGGCTTGCCAGTCAGCCTTACACGCTTGACATATGGCTTCTTGCCAAAGATGCTCTCGTATCCAGCAAGCAAGCGGGCAAGCGGGCCCATGGACACCTTTGGCGGGGACTGGCGGTGACGGCTGGCAACGCTGGGAGTTTTGGAAAAGCGCTTCTTCTGCGAGGTCTTGGCGGTCTTCTTGAGCAGAGCTGTAGCCTCTGGCTTGGTCACAGTCAGCGTGGTCGTCATCGTTAATATGGAACTATTGAGTATATTGAGGAATGTGAATGAAGTAATGAAGGAAAGCAAGGGTACAAGTTTTTCTGAATGTCCATGACGGGCGGCCTTTTTATAGTCGTGTGAAGATGTGGTGCTTTCTAATGACGCTATTTTTTTTTTTTGCAAGTTTACCTTCAGTTTGTGTCGGCTAGTGAGATTCTCTCTCTGGATCCGTAATAGTCATTACCAGGCACTGGAATAAGAGGAAAAGTTACTTGATGACAATACTGGGATCGGCCCTTTTTCTGACTATCGGCTGACTAAACAGGACAGCCAAAGCGGTAGTGGTGATGGGCTATTTGTAAGATTGGCACGCAACCATGTAGAGTGCAGGTCCCACCATGGGCTGTGACACTCTGTATCCCGATTGGTGACTTCTAGGAACTAAATAAAGGACCGAAACTGAAGCACCAAGTGTGGCGTCACTTGTGCGGGCGATAGCTATGAACATGCAGCGAGGCATGTTGGAAAGCACACAGACGACACCGGGGTCGACAAATATGTCAGGCTATGTACAAGTGCCAGTAATGGACGAATCATGCTGGCTATGAGGTGGGCTTGCGGAAGCGAGGTGTGGAGAGGGGTCTAGTCGGCGCACATGGGCATACCGAGCCCACCCATGACACCCGCCACTGCAGGCATGCCCGGCAATGAATAGTATGCAATAGTCGCCAGGTGACTTGCACAAGACCCCTGGCCCGAGCAAAAACGGTCCCACCTGTGGTCCAGCTCTGGAAAACGGAAGACATCCGGGCAAACCCTAATTTTCCGGACCCACGTTATGCAGAGTCGTCAAGGCGGAGGCCTCAAGGGCGAGCTGGATGTGCGCTCGGCTCGCTGCCGCCAATCAGCGTCAATGCAGCCATGGTCTTCCTTTTGCCAACCACAGGCCAAGGATACCTGGGGCAGGCTTGTCGGCTGCTGTAGCCTGCTCGTGGGCGTGAATGTGGCATTCTACTGCGACCGCATGCTGCGTCACGCTCCTAATTCTTCAAGAGCAGACATGTTTGTTCGGAGAATTGCTGGTGTTGGGTGGAGGTTGTTCAGTGGAGACAATGTGAACGATCGTCCAGACGCGCCATTCCCAGCCAATGGCGCCAAATGCAACAGCGGGCGGCCTGCCAAGAAAAAACAACAAACCCAAGCCATTATTACTGCTGCTTGGCTTCCAAGGGCCGCATTCTGGCTTCAGTTCCGGTTCCATGACTCGAGGCAGGTGGCAATCCCAGTCCCCTGCTGGGATTCCATAGGCTTCGCTCCCGGCGCGAACTTTTCCCGAGCGGCGGCGCCGGGTTAGGGCAGCGACAGAGTCAGCAAGGGGCGGAGGCACATACTTGCGCGCCCGCTGCCTGGTCAATCATCGGCATGCGTGCTGACGCCCGGCGTGCCTGAGAAAAACATGAATGCGCTCTTGCCTCGCCCATCGGTTTGCCCAAAAAAGACGCAATCACCATCTGCACAGAAATTCGATGCCTCAGCCCACAGAGCGAGTGAATCCCGCACTACCGCCCACGCGCTTTCATTCACAGCCCGAAATGCCGTTGCTGATAAGCGCGCTCTGTTATTTTCTGCACTGGCCGGGTATAAAAGGCCAGACATGCGGTCCAGCCTCCTCTCCGCCTCTCCTTTCCTGATTCCTCCTTCTGCTTTTGCCAATTCTTTCCAAGAATACCTAGCCTTCGCTTCCACTTTACCGCCCAGCACACCCCGGTTTTTAAGGTTTTCCCGACACTCGACCAGTCTCAGGAGAGCCACTCGCTTTAGCGCACTTCAGCAACGTTCGCTAATCTTCTTGCTTCGCTGCACAACCCACACAGAGGAAGGAAGAGGACCCTTCCCAAGCCTAAAACGCATTAATTTTTAGCTCGCTCACCGACTTCTTCACCTTTGTGTGTGGACTGTGACTTCTAACCTACAACCCCCTGCCTACGAAACTACTACCAGAAAATCCAAGAAAAAATGTCTCCTGTTAACAACATCACTGCTTCCAACGGCGCTCCGTCCGCCAACACCGCCACTGCCTCCGGCGCTACTGCATTCCAGGTCGATTCGCCCTATGTCCACTACTCTGAGGGATCCATCGAGTCCGATTACCTGTACGACACCACGATCGTTTCGCGCGATTCCGAGTCGGGCAAGCTCAAGGCCAAGCCGACCAAGGTGCACTACCAGTTCAAGACCCGCACCAAGGTTGGCCGCGTCGGCCTGATGCTTATCGGCTGGGGTGGCAACAACGGCTCGACCATCACCGCCTCGATAATCGCCAACAAGAAGAAGATCTCGTGGGAAACCCGCAAGGGCACCCAGGAGCCCAACTACTTTGGCTCGGTCATGCTTGCCTCGACCACCAAGCTCGGTGTCGACGAGAACCTGCGCGACGTGTATGTCCCCTTCAACGAGATCGTGCCCATGGTGCACCCGAACGACATTGTCATCGGCGGCTGGGACATCAACTCGCTGAGCATTGGCGATGCCATGCGCCGCGCCGAGGTGCTGCCGGTTGACCTGCAGCGCAAGCTGTACGATGAGCTGAACGAGCTCAAGCCGCTGCCCTCGGTCTACTACCCCGATTTCATCGCCGCCAACCAGGAGGAGCGCGCCGACAACACCATCGGCGGCACCAAGCAGGAGCAGCTCGAGCACCTGCGCAGAGACATCCGCGAGTTCAAGCAGGCCAACGAGCTGGACCGCGTTATTGTCATGTGGACTGCCAACACTGAGCGCTACGCCGACATCCTGGCCGGCGTCAACGACACCGCCGACAACCTGCTGCAGGCCATTGCCAATGGCCACGAGGAGGTTTCGCCGTCGACCCTGTTCGCCGTCGCCTCGATCCTCGAGGGTGCGCCCTTCGTCAACGGCTCGCCGCAGAACACCCTGGTGCCTGGTGTCATCGATCTGGCTGAGCGTGAGCGCAGCTTCGTCGGCGGTGACGACTTCAAGTCCGGCCAGACCAAGATCAAGTCTGTGCTGGCCGAGTTCCTGGTCAACGCCGGTATCAAGCCGCTGGCCATCACCTCGTACAACCACCTGGGCAACAACGACGGCCGCAACCTGTCGGCCCCGGCGCAGTTCCGCTCCAAGGAGATCTCCAAGAGCAGCGTCGTCGACGACATGGTCAGCGCCAACAACATCCTGTACAAGAAGGGCGAGCACCCCGACCACACCATCGTGATCAAGTACGTGCCGTCGGTCGGTGACTCGAAGCGCGCGCTCGACGAGTACGTCAGCGAGATCTTCATGGGTGGTCTCAACACCATCTCGCTGTACAACACGTGCGAGGACTCGCTGCTGGCGTCGCCGCTCATCATCGACCTTTTCATGATGACCGAGCTGATGACCCGCGTCACCTACCGCGTCAAGTCCGATGCCGACGCCCAGGAGCCTGAGTGGCAGCCGTTCCACTCGGTGCTGTCCATCCTGTCGTACATGCTCAAGGCTCCGGTCGTCCCGCCCGGCACCCCGGTCGTCAACGCCCTTGCCAAGCAGCGCATGGCCATGGAGAACATCATGCGTGCGTTTGTCGGTCTGCCGCCCAACAACGAGATGCTGCTCGAGCACCGTGCCTTCCACTAACTCTCTTTCTTTCTTCTCCGGCTGAGCTTTGGGAAGAGCTGCTGCGAAGAAGGCAAAAAGGTTTTGGTGTGGGTAACTCGGCGGTTTTATTTTGCCCTCTTCAGCGCTTCTCTTGCAGTGCTTGTCAAATATATTTCAATTTCTGTTGACATTGGGGTCGAACCGCCGGACCGTGGTCTCTTGGACCTGGAACTGCCGCAGATCCGGCGGGTACTCGATGTGATCTGGACACTTGACAAAGCAAACCACCAGCGTCTTTCTGACCTGACTCGCCACCCGGGAAACTGCAAACATGTACTGCCATGAATCCGCCAGCCGGTGCTGCTGCTCCTCCTCCTCTGGGGTCTGTTCAGACAGCGGCCGCACGACCACCGCGTACTCGGAATGCGACCACGCCGGGCCCTTTCTGTAGAGCAAAAAGTCCGTCGCAAACTTGAGCCCACTGCGCACGATCCATCCCTTCGACCGGTAGTAGTGGTACGCAGCATACAGCATCGGCAAGTCGCCATCAACCAAACTGAACATCTCCCAGAGGTCCCCAAGCCCATACATCTGTCCACCCGCATCACTAACAACCAGATATCTGTTTTCTACCAGAAACAGAGTCTCGTACGGGCTAAGCTGTACGGGCTCCATTGCCTCCACATCCTCCTCAGCGACATCAAGATCCTTCATTTCCACACACGTCAGCTCTGATGTAGGATTGCGCTCTTCCCGACGTCTGCGCGTAATGTCCTCCAGGTATTCTCTTCTGTCCTCACCAGGTCTTAGTTGCTGCAAGTACCGCCTTGCCCACGTGGCTTCAGACCGCGACAAAATGCCCTTGCCAAAGCTACCATGCGTCCACAGCACCGGCTGGTTATTTGCCCATACCCAGAGATCGGTAACTATGTCGCCGTCACGGACTATGTGGATGGTTGCGTTTAGTCGGTACGGCATCTGGCATGGCCAAAGGAGATTGGGTGGCAGTGAGTTGTGTATGCGGTTGGCGAGATGCGACAGGAGAGGCAGCCGCGCAAGCAGCCGCCGGATGAATTGGAATATGCTGCTGGCTCGTGTACCAGCAAAGGCCATCGATAGCTTGCTAATCATGGTGCCAACCCGTGGCAGAATTGCCGGCGCCCTGTGTTCTGGCAGCAGCACAGCCTTGCGTTTCTTCGCCTTCTTCAGTTCAGCCATTGTATATAAGTTATACTAGTAAATTAAAAGGAGAAAGATACCGAGATGCGCACTACCTGCCACCCGCCTTTAAAATTACATGTCTAGCCACATGCCCTATACTATATGGGAAGGTTAGTGGAACGGCGCGCTCAGCTTCTGCATCAGGTCCTCCAGCAGCTGGTTCCCGCCGTGGGCCTTGATCTCCTCTTCGATCTTGTGCTCCAGCTCTATCAAATATTGCTTCGTGTACTCGAACGACCCTGCCTTGTCCATCAGCGACACGGCGTATTTCTTGACATTGTCGTCGTTTGTTTTCTGCCGCAGGATGCTCATCATGATCTCTCCGTCCTCGCCGTGTGTAATGGCATGGACGATGACAAACGAAAACTTGCCCTCGGTCAGGTCCTCGCAGTACCCCTTGTTGTTTGAGTAGTCGGAAGACTGCAGGTTCATGTAGTCATCACGGATCTGGAAATACGCGCCAATGAGGTTCACCAAATCCGTGAAGTCCTTTGGCATGTCGCTGCTCTCTTGCATCAGCTTGACTGCGAGACGGAACAGGCCGCCGGTCTTGTGCGACACCATCTCGAGGTAGTCCGACTCGCTCGGGCACGTCAGTGTGTCGCGCCAGTACAGGTCCATGCCCTGGCCGCGGTGCAGGTTCAAGAGCTCGTCGGTGAATATCTCGACCGCCTTGGGATTCTGCAGCTTCAAAACCTCGGACAGAGCAATAAAGTACACGTAATTGGCCGTATTGATCGCCATTGGCACGCCGTATATCTTGTGTGTCACCGGGACGCCTCGCCGCAGGTCAGAGTTGTCCTCGACGTCATCAATCCTATATAGTGCGGCAGTATTTGTGGTAATGGTGGTAATGGTGGTGGTGATGTGTGGCTGGTTATTAAAAGGCTGTATATCATCTGGCAGTGCGTGGACTGGAATTTCATCTGGTAGTGATACGCACATTAAGCTCGCCGTATGAAGCATTCGCACAATGCTCGAAATCGCCTGCTCCTTGGCTGTGTCCAGATGCAGCCAGCTATTGAACGCCTTGATCATTACCGAGCGAATCTCCTTTCCGGGAACCTGGCTCAGGTATTCGTACGGTGCCAGTAGCGTCTAAAACAAAGCAGTTAGTGCACAGGGTCGTGGAGCTGTGGGGTAGCGGGTGTGGGCTATTTTCGGTACTCTGGGCGCCGTACCTTTTCCATGCTGGAGACCTTTCCGGGTGTGGAGTCCATGAATTGTTGTGGTGAGTGAAATTGTGTGGAATTAGTATAAAATGGAGATGAGCGAAAAAGAAAGACAAGTGACAGAGCACACCCTGCCAAGTCTGTTCGCTAATGGGCGATGCCACGACACACCCTCGCTGCCAGGCGATCACACCTAGCCGATTACTGCATTAATTTCCGTTCGGTATATCACGCGGGCATTTGTGAAATGGATGGCTTGTGCATGCAAATTTATTGCGGGACACTCAAATATTTAACCGTCGTTGGCATCGCCCTCCTCGTCAGACGATTCGCCGCCGTTGCGCGCTCCGGCTCTGTCGCCCTTCCATTTTGTTGCCATGCCCATGTTGTCCGCACCTGGCACAATAACAGCCGACTCGGGAATCGTGCCCTCCTCATTAATGTACGTGAACTGCTCTGGCGACAGCTCAACGTTCTGCACCCAGTTGTCGAACACCATCTCGTCCCGCTCGGTGCGTGTGATGTTGTCGTAGATGAACTTTTGCTTGAATGCGTCAATCTCCTCCTGGTACGGCTCAAACACGATTGGGTCCTTGTACTCCTGCTTCTGCTTGGCCACACGCTGGCTGAACGCATCAAACACTGGCCGCTCCAGCAGCAGGCCGAGTCCTGGCGCCTTCGGCACATTCACGCGTGGTCCGTCAAACAAAGCATCAATAAGCGTCAGCGGCGTGCTGGTCCGGACCATCATGATCACTAGGCCCACCATCTTGCGGATCTGGTGCAGCATGAATGACTGGCCCTGCACCTTCAGGCTGAGCCACTCGCCGCCATCGATGACCATCGGATCCGAGACCGTGAACGACATAATGAAGCGCTTCGAGTTCGACGCCGTGCACCCGCGCGTCACCGTGAAATTGCGGAAGTCGTGTGTGCCCTTGTACTTGGCGAACGCCTGGCGCGTCATCTCCAGCTGCTCGGGCGTGATCCGGTACGCGCGCTTCTCCTCCATCTCCTCCTTGGTCGACTCTATCACCTCGCGCTCACCGTATGCCACAGTCTTTGCAATCTCAGCGTTGCGCGCCGACGGCGGCATAAACACATATGTCGGCAGCAGGTACTCGTAGACGCGCGAGTCGCACATGGTCTTTGCGTTGAACGACCGGATCACCCGCACATACCCCCACACGCGGATCTGCTCCGGCAGCTTCTCATTGACCTTGCTCACGATTTTGGGATCCTCAATAATCATCTTTAGCGATACCACCTGGCCCGCAGCATGCACGCCCTTGTCAGTGCGTGCTGCGCGCTGGAACTGCACCTTCTTCTGGTCGCCAGCGTTATCCGGTGATACAGCGCCGGCATCCACCAGGGCGCGGAACAGGTCACCTTCGATCGTCTTTGCGTTGTGGTTCACCTGCATGCCCTGGTATCCGGTTCCGCAGAAGCCCATCAGCAAAGCGACTTTGCGCTTCGGCTGCCGCGGCTCGCTGCTGGTAGACTGCCGAGGTGCTCCGCTGGCCTCGTACTCGGCGGCGCGGTCGACGCGCACCTTCTTGGCGTACTCGCGCCGGTCTTTGCATGTCTGGGCGCGGTTGTTCTTGCGCTTTGGCGGCTCAGGAGCGTCGACCGAAGGCTGTGCCTCGGGCTGCTCTGCTTCCGTGGGCTGGGCAACGGGATCGGCGGCTGTGGGCGTCTCAGGCATACTGAACAGTGAAGAGTATCTGGCGTGGAATAGTGGTGCGGATCGAGCTGCTGCGAGACGGGGTGTCAGGAGTCCGAGAGAAAACATACAGCCAAATTAGAGAGGGGCTGGGAGAAGAAAAGAAACGGCGCAATGGGCAGTGAAATTCAAACCTCCAAAAAAAACACGGAAAAACCCGTGGCGCTTGATTGGTGGCCTAATCGGAGATTAGCGTGGATCCACATGCAACCGCCGCACCTCAACAGACGACGGATGATGGTCAAGATGCATGTTCAAAACTCCCCACACTCCCCTAGAGGCACCGGGTAGAGCCTAGCCGAACGGCAATCCTGTCTGTAGTCTTGGAGTAGGGGCTGATAGGCATGCTACACAAAAAGAGAAGCTGGCCACGCTCAGACAGCTATAAAAAGGGCCACCCTTCCCGGCCCCCAGGCTGTTGCCCGATGTAACCTTTTTTTCTTTTCTACACCAAGGCTTTTCAACAATGTCGCTGCCCGCCAACCCCACTTTCGACAACCTGACGCCCGAGATGGTGGCCAAGACCATCGACCACGCGCTGCTCAAGCCCGAGATGACTGTCGACGAGGTGCTCGCCGGCTGCCAGCTCTGCGCCAAATACAACACTGCCAGCGTCTGCGTCAAGCCCTGCGACGTCAAGCTGGCCGCCGATGCCCTGCGCGGCACCACCGTGGACGTGGGCACGGTGATCGGCTTCCCGCACGGCAACACGCCCTCCTCTGTGAAGACTTTCGAGGCCCTGCAGGCGATCGAGGACGGCGCTGTCGAGCTCGACATGGTGCTCAACATTGGCCATCTCAAGTCCGGCCGCCACGACGAGATCCGTGACGAGATCCGCAGCCTGACCAGCGCGGCCAAGGCCAAGATGCCCGAGGTTGTGATCAAGGTCATCTTCGAGTGCTCGCTGCTCACCGATGAGGAGAAGGTTGTTGCATGCAAGCTGACGGAGGAGGCTGGTGCCGATTACGTCAAGACGTCCACGGGATTCAGCACTGGCGGTGCGACCATCCCGGATCTGAAGCTGATGCGGGCGAACACGACCAAGGGCAAGACGTTCGTCAAGGCGTCGGGTGGCGTGCGCACGCTGGATTACCTGATCGAGTGCTTGCAGGCTGGTGCTGACCGGATTGGTGCCTCGGCTACTGACCAGATCATCGACGATATGCGGGCACGCAAGGCTGCCGCGCAGCAGTAGCCACGCTTCTAATGTTTGCCATCTAATAAGACCACTCTCTCTTGCACAGGATGCTAGACGCCCCCCTGCAGACGGCGTGAACCCCCTGCAGACGGCGTGGACCCCCTACACAGTTCACTGAGTCAGGTTTTTGAAGAGAACCCCCCCCCGACCAAGCAGAGAATATCGTCCAGAAACCGGATCTCGCTGGTGGGGGTTGAGCTCAGATCGACAGAATAGCTGGGTACGCAATGACCACTTTCCGGGCCATCATTAACGCCAAAACGTGGTCAGCGCAGGGCGAAAAGGTCTCCTCTCCCTGCACTTTCGTGTTTTGTTTTTCTAAAGTCTCTCTCCATCACAATCACACTCATTTTTCACATTTACAGCCCCAAATGTCGACTGCCGCTACCAGCAATTCGCGCATCGATCGCTTCATGAAGAATGTGCGTCAGAGCCTAAAGGAAGCCAACTACTACGAGGGCCACCAGGAGCTGCGTGCTATTGCCAGCCGCCTGGTCAAGCAGAAGAAGCATGAGCGCGCCATACAGCTCCTGTACCTGGGCGCGCTGGAGCTCTGCCAGTACCACCAGTGGGGCAGTGTCGCTGACTTGACCACGTACATGATCAACATCTACATTGACGAGAAGATGCCAGTGACGGTGGAGAGCAAGGAGCGCGTGTACGACATCTTCGAGAAGCTCGCGACAGCAACGGAGTACTACCCGCGCGTGTACGAGACAGCCATCCAGTGGTCGATTGCGGCTGACCGGCAGGCGGGTGTGGCAGAGAGCGTAGGCGACACGCAGATGCACCATTTCCTGGGGTGCATTCTGCGCGGCAATGCGCGGTACACGGACGCCGAGCAACACCTGCTTGTGGGCACACCGGAGAGCCCCGCAGTGCTCGGCAACATGCTGTTTGAGTGGGCGTCGCGCACGTCCTGCGCTGACTATGGGCTGTTTGCTGCCCGCGGAGTGCTGCGCTACTTGGCCATCGGGTGGTATGAGGCCGCGGTGTCGTGCTGGAAGGCATTTGCTGGAAGGCTGGCACAGGCCCTGCCGGATCGCGTCCAGGAGCGCTCGGAGGCGGTGACCAAGATCGGCCCAGTGTACCACGTGCAGGGCCATGAGCTGGCCAACTTTGTGCAGCTCTTGCTGCTGGCAGTCGAGCGGTCGGATGGCAAGCCGTCGTCGCAGGCTGCGCGTGTTCTGGCGGAGCTGCGCCAACAGTACGTGCCGCTATTTGGCGAGAATGCCCAGACTGCCAGCGAGCTGATCGATGCGGTTGCTGCCAAGTTCTTTGGTGTGGTTGTCCAGAAGCAGCAGTCGCTGTTTGACATCGTCAATTCGCTGTTTGCTCCCCCTGCCCCGACGAACCGCGCGGTGACTGGCCCCGAGTCCATGGATCTCGAGTAGACAGGTAGTTAGAAGCCACCCTTGAAGTAACCAACCCTACCCAAAGAATAAATAAACGCCGGCTCTGCAATGCCATAAACCGGTACATTGATGGTGCCAGCAGATGTTGATATTGGGCGCAGCTGCAAAAAAATGTAAGCGCAGCATTTGTATTTTTCTGTCTTCCATGTCCCAAGTCGAGTTTATCTACAGCAAGCACCGGCTGCGCGAGTTCTGCCTAATCGAAACACAGGGCTCTCTTGAAACAGATGCCCCTGCTGGCCTGCGCGCCCAACAGCGGTTTGGCGAAATCCAGCGCAATGCGGACGGCTCTGTGAAGATGGTTATCGGTATCCACCATGCAAACGGCTCGGTCGTCAAGCTAAAGAACCCGTTGGCAGTTGTGCGCAAGAGACCAGCGGAAGAAAATGATGGCTCGGCTGATATCCAGTACGATATTGTGGCAGTGCTCAAGGAGAAGTTTTTGTTCAAGTCGCGGCCCGATGTGGTCTTGCAAAGAGAGATCCTGAACTTGCCGACTGTATGAGGTTTTTGCTGGGTGTCGATATTGCAAAATAAAATATATCACATGTATGCTGCTGCATATACTGGCCATTGTCGTTAGAATATAGCTCATGTGCGCGAATGGGTAACAAGGTATAGCCGGTGGCAACTGTGTGATTTAAAGGGCAATGAAGCAAGTATGTGGAGGAAGCGCTTGTGCTGGGCCATGCCAAGTTCAAATGTCGCCCCTTGAATCGACTGAGGGCGTCTCCCTCACACCTTCAATCTTCAATGGCTGTGAACTCTTTGCATCAGCTGTCATTTTACTTGGCACCAATGCAGAACTCGGGATCCTGAAACCTATCTGTTAATTCGCTCGGCCAATTCTGTAAAGAGCTTTAGAAATCTTCAATAATATCTGAAATGTACTACCCAACACGGGCTGGAGATACTGAAAGAATCTGTATGATGCCGTTTTGTTTTTTCAACCTCGGCATGTGCTTTTTGTTACCACGCAACCATGCCTCTTATACTCATAGCTTGACCGCCTAATCTTCCTGGGCAACAGGTTGATATCAGAGTGTATTTAAGGTTTGATACCATCATCAGCCTGCATGCTTTGCAAAAACTAAGCAACTAGGTATAGTGGGGTTATCCTTTTCCATTCCCTAGCTTTCTTTTTGATTTTGGATATTTCTATATTAGTTGCCCCTTTTAAAAAAAAGCAGATACATCCAAACTTCATTGCTGCACATCGTAAAGCCCTACAGAAAACACCTGTCGACTCGACGTAGCCGAACTGTCAGGCTTGACTTTCACTACAGCAAATGTGCTGCTGTAGTCAATGTCCCACTGAAGTTCAATGCTGTCGAAGGAGCGGTTGTCGCTGACACCCTGTGCGTACAGGCCAATATCAACACGCCGCTGGTCGTCCCTGCCTTGTGGACCAGTGTCAACATTCTTGAAGGGCAAAATGTGACGATAGTCGGCAGACTGCTGCTTTTCGGCCATGCTCTCAGGAACGCACATATAGCTATGGATGTGCTCCACAATGAGCAGGGCCAGCTGCTATATCGGAATGTAGATCCTGGTTACGAGGATCCTACCAGAAGTCAAGTCGCCGATCTAGCCTTTGACACATTTGAATGTATCACTGACCGGGTAACATGCAAATGTTGAAATTATAGGGGCTCTGTTTTGGAATGAGAATAGAGGTTTGACTAAGGATTTCAAATGCAATTAGCACGATAATATATGAAAAAGAGAAGAAAAGCCAGGACTCTTGAGCACTGGCCTCTTGATTCTCTCCAGGTAAAATACTGCAGCATCTGTTTGATAGAAGCGATGTGCTAAAGGGCAGAATGCCACTGTGTGCGTCGGAGATATGAGGTTGTACCCTTATCATCCGCATCTGAGTCACTGCACCTGCTATTATGCACCTGGCTGGGTCCTAGAACATCGGCATGAATCCTTGCACCAATATTCGCTGGCTTGGGCATGCAACACTACATTCATGCTCCTACTTGAGTGCTCTGCTACTGGTATGTGATACCAGATGTTGATATTCAAGCCCAAATCGGTCTCATTCTGACTATATATCTAAACCCCTGTCATTGTTAGCCTTGTAGCTTTCAGAGTGCGCTTGACTGATCACTAGGATTACAGGTTCGAAGTATATCAACATCCGGTCGCTTGACCTTACCCGGTCTCAATGCATAGTACTAATGTAGATTTAGATATCAAAGATAATGTATTAAGTTGAAATTGATTATAGTTTACTCCTTGAACTCTTCCAGGCCTCGGTCATCGTCTTCAACAGTGCTGTGGTGATCTCGCTCTTCTTCTCCAAGCGCTCCTTGAATGGGTTACGCTTTATACCCATTTTTCTATTTATCTGAAGCTCCGAGCCTCTGTAACGACTCCCATCGCACGTGCCATCCTTACGCAGGTTCGCATTTTGGAACAAATCCATATAGAGATCTTCCGCCAGGTTTTGCAGGACATCAATATCCTTGACGAGGTGGAAGTTTTCTGTGATCCTGCCACTGATAGTACTAAGAGTGCGTAAATGGTCCTTTTTGTAATCACCAATATCATCCGCAGATCCAGTACGCCAGCGATTGATTGGTAGTTCCCTCAGTTCCTCAGATGACCGCCTGCTATCTGGAGCAAAGCCTTTTGTAGCGCACCAGCAGATCAGGTATATCAGCGACTCCCAATCGTCCAGAGCAGTTCGCTCCACATCTGATTTGGCAAGGTTGTTGATGCTCATAAATGGGATCGTTCCTCGTGTCTCCAAGTTCGGCCCTTGCGAACCACTCAGATCGAGTGCGCAATCAAAGTCGATGAGCAGTCCGCGCGCCGGTTTGCCCTCCTCACGCACGACAAGAATATTGTTGCTTGAAATGTCCCGGTGGAGGATGTTGCACCGATTCAGCAGCTCCGAGTGGCAGCGCATGGCATCGCCCAGAACAGCAATGAACTCATGTACTGACTCGACCGTGCTGAGCGACTCGCCGATCGGTGACATGGCCAACCGCTTGTGCGCGCGGAACGGAATTGCAGCTCCAGCCGGCATGCGCAATGAAAACAATGGACCCAGTATGCGCTTCATGCTGTCCTCGAAGACCTCGCCATTGGAATCGATATGGACTCTGCCGCCAGCATCAAGCTTGGGATAGACCAAGTCCTCGACATCTGACTGCGCCAGCTCTGTGGTGATCCGGTGCATAATCTGCACCTCGTCTCGCTTGTCATGGACAGGATCCTCCTCTGCCTCCGGCCACGCGTCTTTCAGAACAAACTTGGGTGTGATGCCGCCACCAGTGGGTTTCTCGTCTGTCACCAAATAGCACCTCGTACGCCGTCCAAACATACCATCCGCTGCCAGTAGCACCTTGTCGAAGTAGTACGTTTTTGTTGTTGCAGGGCTCGACGATTTTTCTGCTGCATCAGGACACTCGACGGTCCAGCATTTGTGCTCAGGGTTCCAGAGGATACCTCTGTCATACCCGAGTTGGTCTTTCTCGCACAGTGCAAAGTTAGCCAGCAGCTCGACAAACTGCCGACGACCGGCTGCTGTTGTCATGTCGAGAGCGCTCGATGAAAAAGCCGCGTCGTTGGAAAACAGGCACACTCGCACCTCATTGTCGCACACGGTCAGACCCCAAGCGAAGCGTCTGTTGGGCTGATTCCTGTAGATGCTGCGTGTCCTCTGCATCAGCTGCGCGTAAGCCTTGTCAACTGTGCGCCGGGTCTTGCCGGATCGAGCTTCAATAAGGGCCACCATATTTTTGCTGTGAAAGTCAGTCAGTAGCTCGATACCTGTAAGTGCGTGCTGAAACTTGATGCCTGCCTCAAACTCCGAAGCGTCGGTATTGCCGCTGGACTGGGGTCTAGGACGGGTGCATGGAAGTAGCTGATAGTAACTCTCAAGATATCTGCTGAAAGGGCCCGTATCCAACGCACGAATGAGGGTGTCGATGTGTTGAACGACAAACAGAATGAATGACATGGCTGATTCATGTATCTTCTTCGCCGTGTGTATGTCGTCATCGTCGAGGCTGTCTGTAGATGTAGCCAGTGGTGGGCGAACCCACTCCTCAAACGCTGCAAGAGCGCTGTCTGTTGACCCGCGCTTCTCGTCTTTCGCCTTGTTATATGCTGCAATGTCGAACAGTGTATGTTGCTGCTGCTGCTGGCAGGTGGTGATATCGCAAGCAAGTTCTCTGAGAGTATCCTGGATATCATCGACGCTGCTTGCTGCACTGCCAGTGACTAGGCTGAGCCGGCGCTCCAGCTCCAATGCGACCTGAGTCGACACCAGGTCTGCCAGTTTGCTTGTCATGGTATTCCTCGACTTTACACTGTCAAATACGCCGTTGGCATCACGGATCAGTCGTTCCTTGGCCCAGTGGTCGGCTTCGGTCAACACCTCGTCTTTGTTATTCCACCACTCCATACCTTGGCTCAGCTGGGTGTTCATGTTCGGCGTGTTGCCCCTCATCATGGCCATTATTTTGTCGCTCCAGCTATTTGAGGACTGGTCTAGTGCCCGGACCCAGCGGCCATTAGGGTAAATGGATGCTATACCAGAATCTGCACAGTTAGCAAATGTGCATGTCATAAGCGTACCATAGTAGCAAGGTCCACTATGCGCTTACCTCTTGCGCTCTCACCCTTTTGTGTCTTCTTTGCTGGTGGTTGTGCCGAGTAGTCGTCGTCATCTGATTCAGAGTTCGAGCGCGACCGCTTGGTGCCAATGCAGACTGTGTTGCTAGAGGAGCGTGCCTTCTTTGGTGGCGAGAACTTGCTAACTGGCGATGAAATGGAGCTAGAGAATTTGCGCTTGATACCCGTAGCGGCTGGCTTGCTGGCGGCAGGAGCTGACAGAGTCCAGGAAAGCTCGGCAATATTGTTGCAGGTAGTCATGGTCGACTGATAAATTACAATGCGAATGTGTTCAAATGCAGGAGAATGTGTATGTCTTAATGCAAAGCTAAGAGAAACAAAAGCTGTAGGCAGCAGCTCTGGAGTGGTTTAAGAGCTGGAGCGAGCAATCACCATTGGCTGCAGCGTGTTTACTGCCTGGGGTTTTTCTGCAGAGACTGTTTACGAAAAGGCGCTTGAGCAGATCCGATTTAATCGGCTCCCGCATTTTAAGCACTGCTTCAGAGATTGGGAGTGTGGCGCTGGCTGCATCAGTATGCTTGCATTCAGCGACGGCTCTGCAGATTCGAATGAGGAGCCGGCTCGCAGAAATGCAATGGGTTCTGAGCCAACTACTTCATAACAGGATCAAGACAGTCGGGCGAGACAAGGGAGCGCTTAGGGCTTGTGCTGAGCATGCATGGGCAAAGTTCATATGTGCATGTGAAGGAGGGCACATACTTGTGTCACTACAATGTTCCCTTTCTTCACTTCTAGAGTGTACCAATAACCCATCTATTTTTGACCCATCAATGGCTCATTTGCTGCAAAGTAGGAATTTGGCTGGTGTTTCCTATAAACTAGCGATATGCCCATGCTGTCTAAATGCGATGATCACTCGAAGACCCTTTGAGGCATATCAATATGACGGCCACCTTTTACTTTGGGTCCACAGTGCTATATTGCCGCTTGCTTATTAAATTGCAGCCGTAGTGTAGATGTAGTGTGTTTTATAGTGACAAATGAAGTGATTGAAAATATTTACTTGTTGCCTTGAGACTATGCAATGCAAATGTTCCGTGAGCTCTTCCAGGCTTCGGTCATCGTCTTCAACAGTGCTGTGGTGATCTCGCTCTTCTTCTCCAAGCGCTCCTTGAATGGGTTACGCTTTATACCCATTTTTCTATTTATCTGAAGCTCCGAGCCTCTGTAACGACTCCCATCGCACGTGCCATCCTTACGCAGGTTCGCATTTTGGAACAAATCCATATAGATATCCTCCACCAGGGTTTGCAGGACATCAATATCCTTGACGAGGTGGAAGTATTCAATGATCTTACCGCCGATAGAATTAAGAGTGTCCAAATTATTCCTCTTGGCTTCACCGATTTCCTTAGGAGTTCCGTTTCGCCACTTGCTGATTGCCAAGCCCCTCATACTCGCGGGGTGTCGCCTATCTTTCTTATCCCTGCAAATCCCAATCGTTGCGTACCAGCAGATTAGGTAGACCAGCGACTCCCAGTCGTCCAACTCTGTCTGCTCGACGTCTGACGCAAGCAAGCGGTTGATGCTTGCATATGGGAGCGCACCTGTCTGCTCGCTGCGTACTGGTGCTCGGACCTGTCCGACCTCCAGGGCACTGTCAAAGTCGATGAGTAGCCCGCGCACTGGCTTTCCTTCCTCACGCACTACAAGGATGTTGCTGTCAGTGATGCAACGATGGAGGATGCTGCACCGCTTCAGGATCTCCGAGTGACAGCGCATCGCGTCACCGAGAACCACTATGAGCTCGTGCACTGACTCTACGTGCTTCAGTGGTTTTCCAATGTTGTCCATGATGACACGCGTGTGTACGCGGAACGGAATTGCGCCTCCATCTGGTTTGCGCAGCGAAAACAGCGAGCCCAGTATGTTCTTCACATTGTCCTCGAAGACCTCGCCGTTGGCATCGATGTGGACTCGGTCGCCAGCATGGAGCTTGGGATAGACTAGGTCCTCGACATCCGACTGCGCCAACTCTGTAGCGATATGGTGCATGAACCTGATTTCGCTCCGCTTGTCCTGGGCAGGATCCTCCTCAGCCTCCGGCCACGCATCCTTCAGAATGAACTTGGGTGCAATGCCGTTGCCAGTGGGTTTCTCGTCTGTCACCAAAAAGCATCGCCTGTGCCGACCGAAGAGCTCGTCCGCACTGGACAGGAGCTGCTTGTCAGAGTAGTACGTTTTCACTGTTGTGGTGCCCGACGACTTGCCCGCAGTGTCGGGACCTTCGATGGCCCAGCAATTGTGCTCAGGGCGCCAGCGGATCGTTGGGTCGTAGCCCAGCTGATCAACCTCGCACAGCGAAAAGTTGACGAGAAGCTCGACGAACTGCCGACGACCAGCTGCTGTTGTTATGTCGATGGCACTGGACGAAAAGACGACATCGTTGGAAAACAGACATGTGCGCACCTCATTTCCGCACATTGTGATGCCCCAGATGAAGCGGCGATTTGGCTGCATCGCATATATGTTTCTGCTGTAAAGCAGCAATTGAGCAAGCGCCTGCCGGACCGATGCAGCCAAACTGTCAGGCTTGACTTCAATCACAGCAAATGTGCTGCTGTAGTCAATGTCCTGCTGGACCTCAACGCTGTCAAAGGAGAAGTCGTCGCTGACACCCTGTGCGTACAGGCCAATGTCAACACGCCGCTGGTCGTCCTTGCCTTGTGGACCGGTGTCGACGTTCTTGAAGGGAAGGATTCGGCAATAGTCTTGCAGCAGGCGGCCAAGATCACGGTCCTTCTGACGGTCTTCGACTTGACCGTCGATCTCGCGCATGGAAAACAGTAAGAATTGCTGAATCGGGAAATACGTTTTAGTCTCAGCGACCTTCCCTTTTTTCAGCAGTCTAAGCCAGTTGCTGACTTCCTCCAGGGGGTCCTTTGTCGCATATCTCGGCTGGTGCTGCTGCAAATTCGGCAAGCTGGCAGCAGGAATAGGCTCACCCCCTGCACCACCGGCCGGTCCAGCGCTAAGGCGGTTCTCCAGCTCTGCTGAAACATGTGCAGTGATGTCGCTCGCAACACTACGCAGTGCCACCGAGCGTGGGCGGCAGAATTCGAAAACGCTATCCTCATTCTCGACCACACGACCTTTGGCGAACACCATACTCTCGGTGTCCCTCTCAGCCGTGTGATCCGACTGGACCATGGACATGTTGGAGAAGACAGTCGCGTTTGTTGTCTTCTGAACAAATGGACTGTTCTCCAACACGCCGGTGAGCCTCGCCTTTTTCGACTCTGCATCTATAACGGTTGAGTTACAGTTATTAGGTTAGACTTCATGTGGTTGTTGCCTTGTACCTGCTGCTATGTGTATATATGCACACGTACCTTTGTTCTGGTATCTCCTTTGAAAATACGGCGACTGATCCAATGTTGTTGCCGAAATACCCTCATAAGTATAGGATGCCAATGTCCGTTTACATGTCGGAGTAACAAAGCTGTCCAGAGGAAATGATTTTTGGGTATTGCTCTGCCGAGGTGTTTGCTGCGGACTACTCGGTTGAAGTGTTTGCTGTGGACTGTCTGGTTGAGATGGCTGGTGTTGGCTATCCTCTGTCATCTTTGCCTGAGTAGTGGTCGGTGAAAAATGAGTTTGCGTGGATAGAGAGGAAAAAGGACAGGAAAGAGCGCAGTAAAGACGGTGGGCGGTTCAGGTCAACAAGAGGGAGTGCTGGCATTTGTTCAGCCTGCCTGAACTAAGAAAAACAGTGTTCCATTGTTGCAAATGAGCTGCTCAAGCACCCCTGGGTGGCGTTGGAGTCGTCCAGAGATGGTCAAAACGGCTATATGCGCCGCTGTTGCAAATAAGATTAAATTTAGGGTTAGGAAATCAGCCAAGATGCTGTTTCTACATATCGGAACACACTAGGTGTAACCTTGGTGGGCCTACATGCTAAAAATGATATCCACATGAAGACTTCAGTGCATGTGAATGCCTGCAGTGCTTCTGCATGTCCCTTGGTTTCTTGGTGTTCTTAACTGCGCTTTATGTGTCTGGCACGCCACTGTAGAATACTCTACAGAGCCTTGTGTCCGTCGATATTTCGAGTGTGTATATTAGAGTATTATCGAAAGAAAATAGAAGCTCCACCTATCGCCTTCATTATCCGACCAGCTGGAGTTCGGCAGCCTCACTCTGCGAGTAGCCCATCAGATACAATACATTCGCCAGGCTCTTTTGGTTGATCCGGGCACGTGCTTCCTGCTGCACCTTGGGCTTCGCATTGAACGCAACCCCCAGGCTAGCCTTGCCGAGCATGAGCAGGTCATTGGCACCGTCGCCAACAGCAACAACCTGGTCGATGGCAATGCCTTCGGCCTGGGCAATAACCTCAAGGAGTTCTGACTTCCGGACCGCATCGACAATCGGTCCCACGGTCCGACCCGTCAGCCGCTTCCCGTCAGTGCTGACCTCCAGCTGGTTGGCAAAGGCATAGTCTAATCCGAGCTCGTTCCTGACGTACTTTGCCAGCGGAATGAACCCGCCAGAGATGACCGCCAGCTTGAATCCGGCATTCTTCAGCGCACGGCACAGGTAGTGCGCGCCTTCTGTAAACACCAGCTGCCGCTTGACCTCCTCTAGTGCCTCAATCGGCGTGTCCTTGAGCAGCGCAACCCGACGGCGCAGCGACTCTTTGAAGTCGATCTCTCCACGCATCGCACTCTCAGTAATGGCCGACACCTCCTCTTCGATGCCGGTGGCACGCGCAATCTCGTCAATGACCTCCTGCTGGATCAGCGTCGAGTCCATGTCAAACACGACCAGGCGCTTCTGTCTGCGGAACACATTGTCGGGCTGCAGAGCCACATCAGTCTGGAATCCGGTGCTCAGAGTGAACAGCTCGGCCTTCATCTCCTCCAGCGACAGAGTGTCAGGCACGCTGAGGCGGAACTCGACGCACATCAGCTCCGAGTGCTTGTCCAGCCGGCGCATCTGCTCGACGCTGATCTTCTTCTTCAGCAGCCATTTAAGCCAGGCGCTCAGGAACTCGGGTCCCAGCCCGCGCTCGTTCAGCACTGTGGCAATGTACTTGACACGCTGCGCATACGGAGCCTCGTCCAGCTTGTACTCTGACTGCCCACTCAGCACCGATGCCTTGAGTCGCGCGTTCTGCACATCAAACGTCAGGGTTCCGTCCCACTTTTGCGCAGTCTCGGCCAAGTCGCTGAACAGGTCGACGTCGCCGTTGTGCAGATGCACAAGAACGCCAAACGTCACATCGTGGTGCAGCCGCGAGAGCGAAAAGTCGATGATCTGGCAGTTGTGCTTGGACAGGCAGCCCAGCACTCCGCCAATGATGTCGGTGCCGTGCGGGCCACGCAGCGAGATCATGACTGTCTGCGTTTCATGCAGCAGATCGACCAGTGGGCTGAGCTTGGGCGAGATGTTGATGCCAAACGACGTATTGGGCAGTCCGGACGGCGTTTCGACCCGGGTGGAGGTTGTCGAATCGGTGCGCCCGCCATTGAGGACCGCTGGTAATGTGCCAGGATGTGTCCGAGACTCGACTGCAGCTGCCAGGGCATCAGACGAACTGCCGCCCTCCTGCTCCACCAGCAATGTAGCCAGCTGGTTCATCAGCTCCGGCTTCAGACGCAGCAGGGAAGTGGAAACCACAAACGACAGCTGCGAGGTACGCATCAGGTAGGGCTCGCGGATCTGCAGGCCAGACCACTTGTCGTGCTTCTTCAGCGCCTTGGCAATGGCAGTGAAGTTCAGGAACACAAAGCGCTCCAGCAGCAGCAGGTCCTTCAGCGCATCTTCGCACTCGGCAATTGTTGTCTTCTGCATTGGATCCAGCACCCGGTTGATCCGCTCCTTGGTCGCGTCCTTGATCTTGACAAAGAACGAGTTGATCCGCTCGATGTCGGCATCCAGCATCTTGACAAATGCGGGTGTCAGCTGGGTGACCTTCTCCAGGCGCTGGTGCAGCATGGCGTCGAACGAAGGCTCGGAATCGGAGCCCGGTGACCACTGGAAGACGTGTGTGCGCGGGAACGAGCTTGACAGGTGCACGTTGCAGCCGACCATGCGCGTCTTCAGAAACGCCTTCAGTGCATCGTATTCAATAAAGTGTGGCTGCCACTCGTCCGGGAACGCCGTCTTTTGCTGATTCAGGTAATTGCCGTATTTCATGATAGAGCAGAATAATATGCGTGAAACTGAAGAGAAAGAGTGGAAATAATAAGAATGCTAGCGCTAGGTGCGGGAGAGCTGAGGGAACAGAGATAGGTCCTCCTGTTCTTTATCAGCTGTCTCTCCCCACCACCTGGGCTTGGAGCGGGTGGGCGGGGCGAGTCAACTGGTGCTCTTCGGAGATTAAACCTCGAATAGAACGGCCGGGAGCGAGCTCGTTTTGGTGAGTAATGAAGCCCCTTTGCCCCATTTTCCAGCACTGATCACGCTAGATAACGGGCTGACCGGTATCATTCATTTCGCAAGCCCAGAGAGTTTGCCCAGCATCCAGCAAACAATGAAGCACACATTGGTACCTGCGTTTTGTGTGTGACCAAGCTCGATGGCTCTTTCATCTACATGTCTACAACAGAGCGCCGAGGCAAGTTTTAGTGATCGTTTATAAACCAGCATGCTTAATGCGGCCGCATGCGGGCAGGATGATTCGCAGCCAGCGACAGCAACGATACTGCTGCTGGTAGGCATGTAAACCAGTTCGGAGCTTGGTATGTAAAATGCACACTCGGAGCAGGGTTTCGTTGCCGGATCTACTACATCTATTCGTTCTTTCAGGTTGCCAGATCGACAGCGGTTGTCAGTCACGTTGACATGATCACTATTTCCGATGATCCAGTTAAAGAGCTTGCCAGAGGTGCATCATAGGCGGAGTTGCCGAAGCTGTCTCCAATGCTTTCGACCTGCCCGTCTAAGCCTCAGCACCGCTCAGCCAAAATAAAGCCCACTGCTGTGGAACACACCCCTCAGCGCCGTCCAAACGCCGCGGCTATCCGATCAAGGTAACCCGTACTGCAAGCACCAGAACTTCCCCAGCAGTAGTCTGAGACAACTACCCATCCGACATCCTAGAGAAACTCCATTCTTTTAGACAGAAGTATTCAAGCAGCAACACTTTTCTGTTCGTTTTCTCTATCACACGCAGCTAACTCGCATTTGTTTATGGCTGCATGCTTTTTGATGTGGGTGCTGTCAGGGCTGGCGGGTGTGGGCTAGCTTTCCCTAGAAGATATACGGCAGGCTCTCTATTGGCATCCGGAGAAGGTAGCTCCAGTTTAGCCCCAGGGTCGATAGAGAGGGTTGGTATAGCCGTATTCCCAATGTACTCGGTCAGCAATGGCCAGGATCTGGTTGAGCCACGGCACGTGATGGATCTTTTGGATGTCCTGTATTTGTGGCTGGGTCTCGTCAAAGCTGGCTCAGCTCGCTGCGATCCGCTTCTGGGCCGGATCCAATCGCCGGTACCACTGAAGGTTGTTTTCAGTCTCAGAATTCATCAGACTGCGCCACCATGAATCGGGAGGAAAATGGGTCATTGGGCTGATAACAGCTGTGTGGATTCCGCCCGTGTTCTTTGAAGCCGCTGAGACATATGCCACGCTGGCCATATCGGCCAAAAGTGCCGATTGTTGCTAACTCCCAGCAGCCGCGCCCTTGTTCCCGCTGTATACAATAGCCGGAGTCATAATTGCATGGGTCTATGCCTGGTACCGTGTCTGGCAAGATGTACCACCTCGAAATGATCTACGGCACCATGTCAAGCACATCCAAGGCGGGTGTGTTCTGGCTCCATGTGCTGCTCAGGGTTCGTACTCCGATCAGCTGCTTGTAAAAACTCACAGAGCAAGCGAGGATCTGCCTGCCCTGGTGACTGACCAGAACGGTTGGCGGCCGTGAGTCTAATTTGTGCAGCGCAAGAAACACCCAGCGCAGACCCAATCGGGCAATGCAGTGCCGGAGCCAGAACATCCATCAACCTCAGACACACATGTGTGGGTGTAGCAGGCAGCCCTGGTTGGCAAGCTCGGAAAAGTGCGGTGGACAAAAACTGATCATTTAAAGCGTGCTCCTTTTCCCCCCTTCTCAGCATTTTTTATTTCGGCAGGCTGCACCTTTGGCTAGTTGGTTTTCCTCTCTACAGGCTTGTTTTTCCTACCTAATTGTACAAGGCCCGCCCGAATTCCCTGTTGCTTCTTCGCTGCGCGCTTTTTCTAATTACTCTTTGGTGGCCGACAAAGACGGCGTTTTCCTCCCCATTTTATACACGGGAAGCTTTATTCGTTTAGCTCGGTTATCATAGTACTCCTCCCGGCACACACTCTCAGAGCTCTATCCTGGCGGAACTGAATGCAGAGGCGACAATGACTGTCTCGGCCGCACACCGCCAGCTAATAGTACAGGAGCTGGCACGGCAGCAGGCCATCGTGCACATCGACCTGGGTAAGTCCTAAGCAAGAGACACAAGCTCTCCCCCAGCACATAGGGGGCCCTGGTGCAGAGAGCAAGTGCGACAGCAGCGATTTTTATTTCCAGGAACATACAAAAGCACCACCACCATAGGCGCAAATACTAACGATAACCTTGTTTTCTGTGCATTTTATTCTGTGTTCTCTTTGGGCCTTTTTCATAGACTGTTTCTATTGTCAAGTTGGTAAGTTTCTCCGTCGCCCGCGCCGTTGTATCATCGGGAAAGAATAGGCATGAGTGAGGACAATTTTTTTCGCTTCTCCTCTCCCCATTGCCAGCACAGGTTGCGCCATGCCAGTAGCAAATTTTCCCATCCTTGCTTTTCTGATTTCTGCTGCCTCCTCTCTCCTCTGCATCACCAAGCCGCGATTAAAAACGGCATTTTTGGGCCCTGGCGAGGAAGGTGGAGGGAGGCACACATGCGGGTGGTTATATTGGGGAGGAGAGTCAAGTTCCATTGAGAGTGGGCGCTTTTGAAAGAACATGAGCTGGTGCTAATCGTATGTACATCATCCGCCTCTTTTTATTTTGCTTTTCCACCTTGTTAGAACAGTTGCGGCTGGGGCTGAGTCCGGAAATCCCTCTGGCGGTCCAGCAGTGGCAAGGCCTGATTGCCGTAAACTACCCAGCGCGAGAGCGGGGGGTGCAAAGGTAAGTGGACAACAACACAAACACCACCCATGTTGGGGATGTTGCGTAGTGCCGAACCAGCCCCCGGGCTGTGCTGGTAGACGGGACGCTAGCGCGGTGGAACCCGGTGATGATACTTTCGTGCTCACACAGCGGGTTCGCAGCCCTCTTATCTTTTGGTAGACACGATTCGGCAAGCGATGCGCGCAAAAAATGCCCTGAAATAAAGCTGATACATGTCGCCACGTTCGCCGAGGGTACACAGCCGGCGTACCATCCGAATCCGTCGGTCAGTACACACAAGGTCAGCTTGGACGCATACCGACACGCCAGCCGCGACATCATGGCTATGCTGAAGGAGATGTGTCCAACAATGTCCAAGGCGAGCATTGACGAGGCGTACTTGGATGTGTCAGCGATCGTCCAGGAGCGGATATTACAGGACTTTGATCGCGGGATGATCGAGTGGATGAGGGGAGATGGTACCCCATCTGCAGCGGAGACAGACACAGAAGACGAGCTGCCTTTACCGATACCGGCTGTGCGGTGGACAACTGTGTCGCGCAAAGGCAAGGAGAGGGACACAGAAGGCACAGCAAATGCATCCGGTGCAACAGAGTTTGGCGTGCTAGTTGGAGAGGCAGGGAGCGTCAGCTTTGGATGGAACGACTTGCAGCTCCGGTATGCTGCGGAATTCGCTGGCAACGTGCGCGCCAGGGTGTTCAGGGAGCTTGGATATCGGAGCTCTGCTGGGATTGCTCACAACAAGATGTTGGCCAAAATCGGCAGCGCGCTGCACAAGCCGAACCAGCAAACCGTGCTGCGGGCGTCTCAGATTGCCGAGTTCATGCACACGTTCGAGCTGTCAAAGATCCCATCGATGGGAGGCAAGTTTGGCTCGGTAGTTGGGAGTGTGCTCGATGCACACACTGCTGGTGATGTGCTCACGTACTCGCTGGATCAGCTGGAGCTCAAGCTCGGCAGGGAGCGCGCTGAGCACCTGTACCGGGTTTGCCAAGGAGTCGATGACAGCGAAGTAGCAGAGAACAAAGAGCAGCAGTCGCTGCAGTCAACCAAGAACTTTGGGCGGTTTCCAGTCCGCGACATGGCTCACCTGGAGCGGTGGCTCTCGATGAACGGTATGGAGCTCTGGATGCGTGTCATGGAGGAGTGGGAAACGAACAAGCGCTGGCCCCGGTCGTTGGGCATCAACTATACCACCGTTGGATGCAAGACGCGCTCCAAGACAGTTGGATTCCCGCTACGCCACCTGCAGAGCGCGCAGACCTCGCCGGATGCGGTAGTCAATGCTGCCAGGGCCTGCCTTGTACAGATCGCCAGCCCAGCCCAGGCAAGTGGCGGCAGCGGCGGTATGATGGCTGTTGACACACGGGCTGAGAGCCCAGGTCTGTTTCCGCTCGCCAGCTTCTCCCTGCAAGCCAAGGGGTTCCAGCGCGAGCTGTCAGGGGCGTCTGTCATGGACAAATGGCTGTCGCGGTCAGCTGTTGGTAAGCGCGTGCAGCCAGCTGTTGCGCGCACAGGTCAAATTTGCGGACCCATGTCCAGCACAATATCAAAGAGCTCGCCTCCGACGTCAGAATCTGAGCCGGGTGACGGCGACGAAGGTGACTGGAACAACCCTGGCTATGGCCACTCCGATACCAGCGACAGCGACTCAGATGATCAAGCAAATGACGGGCCCATGATGGCGCTGGCCGGTCACGGATTGCCACAGTTCCAAGCAGTCTCTATGCAAGGAATGATGCTGCCGCCGTCTATGGCTGGCATGCACATTGCACAAACACATAGTAATCTACACCCACATCACCAACCACAGCAGCAGCAGCATCACCAATACCCAATTCACCATCAAGCAGCCATATATGGTGCTGCCGCGCATATGGCCAGCACCGAGGCATCGTCGTCGGCGTCCACTCCCCCACTTGTTCCCAGCCGAAGCTATGGCAACCGCCGGCTCCACGGCGGATCCGATCCCAATCTACCCATGCTGAACCCAGGCAGCCACCATGCGCCGCGGCTTGCAGGACGCCCACCTGGGCTGGCATATGGCGATGTGGCTGAGGATAGCCATGAAAACAGTTCTGGCTATTATTCATCGGAGTCCGATACGTCGTTCCTGAAGACGCCGCCAGAGAGCGGAGACGAGGAAGGAGAAGAAGAAGTTGACGATGTGACCAACGAGCCGGCTGATGGTGAAGCCAATGGTGCTGGCGGCCAAGCAGAGGCAGGTGTGCATGTCCATGAAACCCACAGTGCACCGCTGCGACGGAGGCCGCAGAACCCACCTGCATCCTCCAGCACAGGCAGCAACAGCGTCAGTCAAAGTCGGCGTCCAAGTATTGGTGCACGGCACACAATGCAGAACCAGTCGGCATCCAACTTGTCGACAGCCACAGGGTATACCGCCGACAGTGCCGGGGGCGACAACGAGGGTGGGCCGCCAAGCAGCGGTCGGTCGACAGTGTCATCACGGCGGCGCACAGGTGTATATATTCAGCCACACGTCGACACGTCGAGTGTATCCCGGTATGGCGAAGGCTACCACCACATGGACATTGACAAGAATGAGGACGGCAGCCTCGAGGTTGCTAGGCCCACACCGTCGACGCCATCTCACCAGCATCCAAGCGACCTGCTGATTCCGGCACTGATCTCTGTGTCGCGGCGCAAGCGCGATGTGCAGATCTTCCAGCACTTCAATCCGGTCGACAAGCCCGACGGTATGATCAGGTGGGAGGAGCATGACTCTGGCGCCAGCACCAAGACAAAGAGCGGCCAGGGATCGGGCACTGCCACGCACTCGCGCAACAACAGCGTTTTGCAAGGACCAGCAGAAGCCTCGTTCATGGCCACAGTGCGCAGCCGGCTCGAGCAGACCAAGGCTGCGCAGCAAGATATCGCCGAGGGCGTGCTTGATCTGGCCGCCAATGCCATGAATGACTCGCTGTCGGCGTCGAAGACTGAGATGCGGATCCGGTGCCCGCGGTGTCCGCCGACTGCATCTACCGTGACGCTGTCCGAGTGGGATACGCACGGCGACTGGCATGTAGCGCGCGATCTGCAGGCGCGTGAGCTTCGTAATGAGGATGTATCGGAGGAGTTCCGCCGCGCCTTCAACATGGATAGCGAGTCGGGTAGCGAGAAGCCGCCGCTCAAGCGCACGAAGCGCAGCGCCGAAAGTGCTGCCAGCACAGCAGGCCGGCGCCAGCAGTCGCTGCTGGAGGCGTGGAAGTGAAGTGCTAATTGTGTAAAAAAATTTGTAGGCTTCTTCACTTTTCTCTTTGCTGGCCCGCACGGCACGTTCATCTTGTACCTCAATTGCAAAGCACATTTCCTGCATCTTTAGCCGCATCATCTGAGGTCAGGCGACATGCCTTCAGCATATGTGTGGTGTAAACAATACGCACTTTCTGCCTCGTGTAAAAAGGGGGGACAGGAAGGCGCAGCATGCCCAATACCACGCTGAAATATCGGGCAAAGATTGCGGATTTCGCTCTTTGGGCCACGCACGAGAAGCATTAGCGGATAAGCCATGTCCTGTTGATGCTTCAGAGATACAGCAATTTACAGGGGAGAAGTACTGCTACACGGCATGAAACACCAGCACAATATTGCCAAATGCATTCCACCACCTTGCCCTGCAAAGGTCGAGAAGAATAACTGCCGTGCGTTAAAGTTTACCAGCCATGACCCATTCCTGCAGGGTGCAGATTTGTTTGACATGGCGCTGAGAAAGCAGCCGGGACAAAATGGCATGATAAGCCTGACGGTCCTGGATAGATGTGCCCTTCATCCAATGTGGTTGCAACCTCTCATGGATCATGGTCACAGGTTCGTGCTGTTGGCCTGCTTGTCCATGCCGGTCCCATGGACAGGGAGAGGGACAGTCGCAATCAATTTAAAGAACCGGGTCACACGGACCTTGTATGCAGAGCAGGTATTAAAAGTGCGGATGAGCGGGTGTCGCAAAACAAAAGAGCATTGCAGGAAAAGGCGCAGTTGAAGCGATAGGCAGCGAGGAGAGATAACAGACAGGTACAAAAGCAACATGTGCTGGGCAGCCTTAACAGCAGCTGGCACAACACCGACATTGCCACTGCTTTTCCTTCCATCTACCATGGTTCAACTCTCTATATCATCCATCCTGGCCCTGGCCCTGGCCATGGCACCGGCAGCCATCTCAGTTGCAGCTGGTGGACACTCAGGCATCCAGCTCTTTGCACCATCGCTCAGCGGCAGGCCAACATTCACCGTCTACAGCAACCCTGTCCAAGTCAGTTCATCGGGTTCATCATCTGCCAATATCGGAAGCCTGAATAGCGACCTCAAGTCCAAGGTGACCATTGCCACGGAGTACCTAGCCCAGAAACACAACATCCGCACTTCCTCAATGAGCATCACCGATGCCTACACCGATGGGTCTACCGGAATAACCCATGTCTACCTGCGCCAGGTCATTGGCGGCGCACCTGTAGCAAACGGACTGGCCAATGTCAACATGGATTCTCAAGGGCGTGTCATCTCTTCTGGGCAGTCGTTTGCGGCAGACGATGGAAAATTAATGTCCAGACGCAGTGCAGGATCGCTTGCTGCGCGCGCCTCGGAAACTGCCACGCTTAAGACCGCATTGAAGGGACTAGCCGACTACATCAAGACATCGATCAGCGACACCGATCTGGGGAAGCTATCGATTGCTGCATCGTCCAGTCTAGTGCAGGGCGGATCAGGCTATGTCATCAGCCAGATGCCCAGCTCGGTTTCTTCCACAGGCACGTCTACTGCATCCCGGTCGATGATCCAGAGCCCTGACGGCACGCTCACAAACACATGGCATATTGTCTTGGAGCAGCCCAATCACTGGTGGAGCGCACACGTCAACGCAGCTACGGGCAAGGTCGAAGCAATCAACGACTGGGTTGCTAGCCTGGAGTCCTTCAATGTCTACCCGCGCAACATCAACACCCCAGCCGACGGAGATCGATGTGTGGTAACCAACCCAGCCAACTCTGTTGCTAGTCCCAAGGGGTGGGTGACTGGTGGCACAACAGTTGGCAACAATGTCTGGGCACAGAACAACCCCACTGGCGGCAGCACGTGGAAGAACAACCACCGCCCTAGTGCGCCCAACAACAGCTTCGATTTCCCACTTGACCTGAGCCAGCAGCCCTCCAGCTATGTCGATTCGGCAATCACGCAGCTGTTCTATTCAGTCAACACCATGCACGACCTGGCGTACCTGTATGGATTCGATGAGGCAGCGGGAAATTTCCAGGATGTCAACTTCAGCGGTCAGGGGGCCAGCGGCGACGGCGTCATTGCGAATGCCCAGGATGGGTCGGGTGTCGACAATGCCAATTTTGCTACACCCCCAGATGGCGAGCGCCCTCAGATGCGCATGTACGTGTGGACAGAAACCACGCCTGAGCGCGATGGCGATCTAGAGCAGGACATCGTTGCGCACGAGTTCACCCACGGCATCTCAAATCGCCTAACGGGTGGCCCATCCAACACCGACTGCCTCGGCTGGGGAGAGCCCGGAGGAATGGGTGAGGGGTGGAGCGACACTGTGGCTCTGCTGCTCCGCATCAAGCCTGGACACACTCGCTCGCTTGACATGCTGATGGGCGAATATGTGTACGGCAAAGGCATCCGGAACTACCCGTACTCGACCTCGACCAGCACAAACCCCAACACATTTAACATGCTCAATGATCCAGACTACCAGGAGGTGCACGCTATCGGGGAAGTGTGGGCTGAGATGCTCTACGAGGTCATCTGGAATCTTATCGACGCGAACGGCATTGCCGAGGACCTGTTCTCGCACGATCTGAGCAAAGGCAACTCGGTTGCGCTCCAGATTCTCCTGGATGGCATGAAGCTGCAGCCCTGCAGCCCAACTTTCATTGATGCGCGCAACGCGATAATTCAGGCCGAGAAGAACCTGACCGGTGGCAAGAACATGTGTGCGGTTTGGAAGGGCTTTGCTAAGCGTGGACTCGGCTACCATGCATCTGGTGGGAACGGTGCTACCTATAAAGAGGATTTTACTCTCCCGAGTGGATGCTGAATGCTGATACTAGCCAATTTCGTTTAAACTACCTCTTCCAGATATCTAATCGATAGTATTATTTAAATATTCAACCCCTAGGTAGAACTTGTTTAAAATGAATGCCACCCACAAGATATGGATTTTTAGTGTACTGAGCACTACAGCCACTTAGCTGGGTCTCAAATACATGCTAGCAACTGCTGATAACGCTGTTGCTGGCTACATCGGATATGATATGTGAATCGCATCGATTGGTGATGCTGTCCATGTACTTCTCATCCATCTTGTATCATGTTTGCAAATACAATAAGATGAGGGCATCGTGGCACTCAGTCTACTCTGAACAGCCCCATTTACACACTATTCCAACCCACTACAGACATGATGCCCCCATCTTCGGTTGCCAGGAGCAGTGCAGTTAAAGACAACATCACCATCAAATATCTGAGGCATTTGCTCAACACAAGGCACTCGTTGGACAAGTATCGCCAGGATTTTCTGCCGCACGTCCACCGCGAAATCATGAACCAGTTTGTGGAGGAGAAGACAAGAGGACGGCTGTCAAAAGAAATGACAGAGTCCATCAGCAGAGGCATGGACGAGATCAGCAACTCCATCAGCAACGTTGACGCATCAGCTCAGCGCATCACCGACGAGCTGGCGAGAATCATTGACCTGTTCGCCTCAGCCATCTCGATTCCGACGGTGAACTCAAAGGCAATGGCTGATATCCGTGAGGACTGCGATTTCCTCATGATCAAGAAACAGTCCTTTGACCTGGTGAAATTTGCCATGGATCCGTCGGGGTATATTGAGCGCTTCTTGCCGATGAGTCTGGATGAGATGCTCTCAGAGCACGATCGCTGGCGCACATTTTTATACCATTGCGTTCCGCCCCTGATCAAGTACTTCATTCTAATCGAGCTTGCGACGGTTATTAGCTGGAACAGGGCCAAGGGAAAGTTTGACGCAGCTTTCCGCTGCCCGGTCGCTGCGATTAAGCTATATGAGGAGAGGGTGAGTGCCACCTGTGCTGAGGACTACAGTGAGCTTATGAATTTGTGCGTTACATTTTCGAGCGAAGGGAGCAAAAAGCGCAAGTGCCATCTTCGATACCTCGCTGTAGCCTGCAACAGAAGGCACCAGTCTATGATTGTTGACGGTCTGTGGGAGAAGCAGGTCAAGGACATGTCCACATTCAACTTTCTGGAGCTCAGCTCGACACTGTCGGCTGCATCAGATATGCTTGACTGAATCCCGCCATCGTAGCCCATTTTCTCCTTTTTCGGATCAGTCGTATTAATGGTACACGCTATAATTTCCAGAAACCAACAGTTTTTTTTTGATGTCATGTAATATCGTCGCCTGTCTGTATAGTTTACACTGTTTATTCTGACGTATGAGACGGACACTGGTGCTTGACAACGGGTCGCATGCCATAAAGGGCGGATATGCTAGTAGCGACAGCGATGCTGGCCCGCGAGTGATTCCAAACACAGTGACACGGACGAAGCGAACAAAGCGAGTCTACGTGGCCGATCTAATCGACAAGAGCTCAGACCTGTCGGGACTGTACTACCGCTCGCCGTTTGAGCGCGGGTACCTAGTGCGATGGGACGCTGAGATTGCCGTGTGGGACCGCATATTCAGCAACGATGTGATCGGGTGTACACCGACAGACACCGACCTGATAGTCACCGAACCTGTGTTCAATTTCCGGCCAATCCAGCGGACCATGGACGAGATCCTGTTCGAGGAGTACCGGTTTCCGTCACTGATCCGCACCACAGCGACCAAGCTGGCCACCATTGGGGCAGCCGATGTCATTTATGGCGACACCAAGGAGCCGGACTGCGTGCTGGTAGTTGATGTCGGCCATGCATTCACATATGTGGTCCCGTATGTCAACGGGAAGCAAGTATCGGCAGGGGTGCGGCGGCTAGACATTGGCGGGCGCATCCTGACAAACTACCTGAAAGAAACCGTGTCGTTCCGGTACTGGGACATGATGGATGAGACGTACATCATGAACGCAGTCAAAGAGAAGTGCTGCTTTGTGTCGCAGGATTTCTACCGCGACCTGGAGACGGCGCGCGGGTGCAGTGGTGGACGCGGAGTGCGCAGCAACCCGCTGGGTCTGGAGTACGTGCTCCCCGACTTTACACACTCGAAGCAAGGGTTCATCAGGGGCCGGGGCGGCGACGTCGAGCAGCTCATGAGCGACACGCAGATCCTTCCGCTGTGCAACGAGCGGTTCGCCATTCCTGAAGCGCTCTTCCATCCGGCGGACATTGGGCTTGAGCAGGGCGGGCTTCACGAGACAGTCATCCAGGCGGTCAATGCCTGCCCAGAGGCGACGCGTGGCGTCCTGCTGTCGAACATTCTGCTGGTGGGTGGCACTGCAGCGCTGCCGGGGCTGGAGCAGCGGCTGCAGAGCGAGGTCCAGGCACTGGCTCCGTGCCGGGTCCAGGTGACGGCTCCACAGCACCCGGCGCTGCAGGCGTGGCAGGGCGGACGGGCCCTGGCGCGGGGAACTGCAGCGGCGGCGGGTCGTGGCGATTGGCGATTGACCCGCGAGCAGTACGAGGAGATTGGCCCTGATCGCGCTGTTGCCCATTTCGAAGGCTTCGATTAATTGACAAGAGCGCCCGCTCTATTTGCATCCCGGTCTCGCTCACATCTGGGCAACCACAGCGGGCCGTGGAAAGAGGACGAAAAAGTTTTTCCTGGCAAATCCTCCAAAGAAATCCCTGGGCAAAGGCGCAAGTGCGCGCCCTTCTCTGGAAAATTTTTTTTTGGCATAGTTGCGTCTTCTCTTCTCTTTCTGTCCGCCTTGCCAATTCCCCTCTTCCTTTTTAGAGTCATTTTGACGTCTCCTCTTCATTTAGGCATAACTTCACTTTCTATTTCTCTCTTTTGGCTTTGAACGACTTTATTCATTTACTTTTTTCTCTAACGACCAAACATTCACACTATTATTCCAGCAATACCTTTTCCACACATATTGGCCACCGACACCACCATTGCTACTGCCCTCACCCCAACCATGCCGTCTGCTACTGCGCTCTCTACACAACAGATCCCTCTGACGTGCTCTGGCCACACCCGGCCCGTGGTCCAGCTGAGCTTCTCGGATATCATTCCTGGAAACCACTACATGCTTATCAGCGCTTGCAAAGGTAAGGCAAGCCGGCTTGTGCCTGGCTGACCGAGGAGAGAGACTGCCGCAGCTCATTTCGGCCCGCATATTCACATGAGACAAAGTAACAACCGCATATTCCCCATGGTGCACGCATAGATGGCAAGCCGATCTTGCGCGATGGAGCGACTGGCGACTGGCTCGGCACGTTTGTCGGGCACAAGGGCGCCGTATGGAGCGCAATGCTGAACGCTGACACGTCGCGCGCTGTCACTGCGTCCGCCGACTACACCTCGTAAGTACACTCAATCGCCAGCACTTCTGGGCCAGCGTGGATGCGGGAGCGAATGCAGACCACAGCCCGATCCATTATATTCAGCGTGAAGCATATTCCCCCCAAACATGCTTGAGGCGCCACCCTTTTGGCATCTTAGGCTCCTGGACAGCCTCAGTATCTAGCTGGGATATAGGGGCAACCGTGTGTTCGTGGCATTCGGTTGCGGATGCTGTCACTTGGTGCTATTCAATCCCTCGCACTCACCGAGGGAAGAGGATAGCTGCCTGCCGCTGACCTCTGTTTTGTTGATGCGGAACAATAGCGTTTGCCACAACAACAAAAGGCGACGCCACTCAAACACTGTCACAGCTAACCAGCGAGATCCCCCCCCGCTTTGTAGCAAGGTCTGGAATGCATTCACCGGCGAGGAGATCGTGTCTCTGGCGCACAACCACATTGTGAAGAGCGCCGATTTCGTGGACGCCGGCAACACGGTGGTGACCGGCGGGCAGGACAAGCAGGTGCGGCTCTTTGACCTCGCACGGCCCGACTCCCCGACCGTCGTGGCATCGCACGAGTCGGCGGTGCGCAGTGTGCGGTGGGCCAAGAACCACAGCATGGCTGTCAGTGCCGACGACCGGCATGTGCAGTTCATCGATCTGCGGTCCTCAGCAGTAGTCAGGACCATCGATGTGCCCGACGCCATCGCCAACATCTCACTGACTGGCGACGGAAAGCTGCTGTCGTGCGCTGCTGGCAAGCGCATCCTGGCATGGGACGTCGACTCGCTCAAAGTGGTCAAGGACATCACGGTGGACTATGACGTATCAACCGCGGCTGTCAACCCGCAACGCACGCGGATCGTCACGGGCGGAAAGTCAGACTTGCTGATCCGCAGCTACGATTTTGCGACCGAGAAGCAGCTGGAGACGCACAAGGGCCATCATGGGCCGGTCCATGACGCCTGCTTCAGCCCCGATGGCGAGATCTATGCGACGGGGTCCGAGGACGGAACCGTGCGCCTGTGGCAGTCGAACCCTGGCACCGCCTATGGCCTGTGGCAGCTGAGGAAGATCTGAGCTGGCGGCGAGAGCCTGTCGCAGAAACATAAAATACTAGCTCTTTTGCTTATGTACTCTCATGTCCTTTATTTTAAAAGGATGCAATCTACCTGGCCGCCAGCTTGGGCGTGCTCGCACAACCATAAAACTAGCGCCTTCAGTCTGCTGGTACAAATTTAGAAGCGGTTGACAAATTTGGCTGGCTTTCCCAATCTTTCATCTGACTCTGCACATCCACACATACCACCTTTCCGCATGAAAGAATACCCCGAATACTTTGTCGAGGTGCCCGAGGCCTTCGCAATCGTCGAGGACAGCGTGTACCGCTGCAGCGGGGTGCTGACGCAGAACCAGATAAAGTACCTGGACACGCTGAATCTGAAGACAGTCGTTATTCTGTCGGTCGAGGGCCCATCGCGGCTGTTTGCGCAGTACGTCCGGCGGCGCGGTATCCAAAAGCTGCATCTGGGAATGACCAGGTGGCAATCGAACCTGGGATGGAAACCCGTCAGCGAGGAGCTGATCAAGGAGGCCCTGCAGAGCGTGCTGGACAAAAAAACCCACCCGCTGCTTATCGTGTGCTCCTCGGGGGTCAGGGAAACCGGGACGCTGGTCGGCTGCCTGCGCAAGCTGCAGCACTGGAACTTCAACTCGATTGTCTACGAGGTAAGAGGCGCGAATTGGCAACTGTATGGTCGCTGGGAATTGTCTGCGTTGTATTAATGAGGCGGGTTCGCCCCCTGCCACGTGCGCTTCTTTATCTGTCACATCGGTAGTACCGAAGCTTTGCTGGCGGGAAAGGCAAGTATGCGCAGGAGCTGTTCATTGAGCTGTTCGACACCGACCTGGTGACGCTGCCCAGCGACTTGCCCGACTGGTTCGTGCACGGCCAGCAGATGTGGGAGGATGAGCAGCGCCAGCGCTTTGAGCTCATGCAGGCAGAGGCCCAGGAATGCACTGAGCCAAGCAACTTATTGGCCGGATAATTCAGGGCAGGCGCCTGCTGCAAGTGCATGTCGCGCTCGGCATCCCGCCCACCGCCAGGCCGGCCCACATGCTGTCCGTGGTACGGCGTGAGGCACGCGCCAGCCCTTCCAGATCTCCTGGTCGCCCATCCCTGAGTCCGGCGGTATGCAGAGCCGCAATATGCGCTTATTGGCGGGTGCGGCCGGGGGAGGGTGGCCGAACCCTGTTTCTTCCCAAGCGTCATAGCGCGAATCCGCCATGGTTCTTTGGCTGGGATACTGTTTGGCTCGCACGCCCTCCCGCCGCTTTTTTTGCTGCTATCGCGGGCAAATCAGCTGGTCCAGTCATCGAATGTGCACATGCCGGTGATTGCGGGCTTCACCCCTGGCCGTGCTTGCCTGTGAAGTGCGACGTAAGTGGTAAATTGTTGTGGTTGCATCCCCACGTGGCTGGCCTGGCAGTGCAGAGGGCCGCATAGCAAGCAAGCTCGCAGCACTCGCGTCGCAGCAGCACATCTGGCGGAGGGATTAGCCTTGGCTAGGAGCAGGGGCAGAGGAAGCGAGTGAGGTCATCCAACGATGTAGAATTCTGGTTTCCCAAGAACAGCGGCGCCTTTTCCTGCCCTTTCTCATATAAATGGCCTGGCTGGGCGCTGCGGTCGTGTACGGCGTTTCCCAAAGGTCACGAAGGGACAAACTCTTAGCAATTACTTCAATAGCCTACTTTCTGAACGCAGCCTTTATTGGACGCCATTATTTCTTCGCTAGCTTCTTCTCGCTTCTCGCCTTTTTTGCCTCCAGCTTGAACTCCAAACTTGCCTTACCCAATTCCTTATATACCAACCTTTTGCAGACAATGGCTATCTCCGCAGCTTTCGGTATGGGTGTCGTCGGCGCCAACCACGGCGCTAGTGCGCGCCGCCCGACGTCACTGCTCGGCTCGCCCCGCCCTGGAGCCCACCTGCAGCCGAGCCGCACGAGCCGGCTTGCTGCGGCAGGCATCGGCTCTGACGTTGCAGCCCCTGCGAGCAATGGTAAGCGAGTTTATATCTATTGCGAATTGGCTGCATGCCGACATAGAGCCTTTTCATTGTTCTTCCAATTGTGCAGCCCGCACTGTGAAGCTGCAGAGAGGCGCGGGGACATGACAGGCTTTCGCCTAACGTGCTTCAGTGAGACATAGTGTGTGCACCTTTGTGCACTGCCCGCTCTGAGCTCGTCATGATGATAATGGTGGATGCCGGGGGGTCGCTTTACTACTTTCCTTGCCAATATGTGGTGGTGGCGAGGCCCATCATGGCTTTGCTGTGGCCTATTCCACAAAACAGAGCTGCATTGGCCAGCCGCAATTTTCTCACCTGCTGTCGTCACCTCTGCATTTCGGGACATATCTACAGGGCAACAACTACGTCTCACTCACGCTTCCTTTAGTCGCATTTTTAAACCCAGTACTGCCCTTCATTGATACTTGCACATTACTAAACCCATCTAATGCTCCCGCACACTTCTCCGCTAGATACCGCTGCCGACGACGGCAGCGAATCAGCCAACCCACCGGCCGAGGTTTCCGCCGCATTCACCACCCCATCGGGCTTCCATTTCAAGCACCCACTGGTCTCGTCGATCCTGCAAAACGACGCCATGGCCAAGCAGTGCGAGTTCACGCTTGTCAGCGACGCCAAGGCCAGCGGCCTCAAGGTCCCTGGCACGCCGCCAAAGGCCGGGGGCCAGGCACGCACGCCCAATTCGCCAGCCATCGGCGGGCTGCGGCGGCTAATGAAGCGTGCGCACACACCCGCCGGCCTCGTAACGCACTACGAGGACCGTCTGCGCGCATTCCTGGCGCTGGACGCTGCGCAGGAAAGGCCCGACGACGAGTGCCCGGACGACTGGCAGGTTATTGACCAGGAAGAGGCGATGTTCACTCCAGTTGGCCGTGACCTGCTGCTCGAGGACGACGATATCGTGGTGCTGAATCAGGCGCTGGTGGCTGCGCAGCGGCAGGGAGCGGCACGTCCGTCGCCGGCTATTGCGGCAGGCGTCAGGCACAGCTTGGTTGCCCAGTGGAGGATCCCTGATAGCTTTGCCCGCCTGATTGTCCACACCATGTGCCGGTACTACGGCCTGGTGTCGTTCAGCGAGACCGCTGAGGACGGCGCCAGTGTGCTGCATATCTGCCATCCGCATTTCTTCAAGGACGGCGAGCCGGTTATTGCCCCCGATGCAACCTTTGCTCAGTTTTTGTACAGTCAGTAACTCACCCCCATTCCCACATGTATTTTCTTGCCCCCTTCACATATAACCCCCACATTACCATATAGCAAACGCCGGTATATTTATGTTGCTCTTTCAAGATGCTGCTTTGCCATCCATAGCAGCGCTTGCTTTCCTTTTTGCACTATTTGCAGCCGCAACAAAAAAATAAATAAATAAATGCACAACCAGCGTTGCACGGCCGATGATGCACAACATGGCAATGCCACGTCAGCCATCGCACCGGCCGACAGCAAGAGTAGCTCTGGCGCTGAGCCAACGGAAACATCGAGCAAAGGCCCGCAGTGTCTGTGGGCAAAGCACGCGACAGTCGATCTCTGAAGATACGGGCAAGAGTTAATGCCACGTTTGAGGCTACGCCTGAAGATTATTCTAGACCACTTGGAATCAACTACATGTGTTCCGCTGATATTGTGAGCACTAGACCAGCCGAGAAGGAGGAATCTGTCATAGCGACTGCACGCACTGCCTTTGTTTCCTGAGTTCATGGCGGGTGCCGCGATATCAACAGAGATAAGGGGTGGCATTTCTCATGGCATGGCATTCTCGCTTGTGTTTTTGTAGGGTTTGCCGATTAGACCGCCGTCTGTGCGCGGCAACGATAGTCATACCAGGAGCTGCAGCATTTTCCAGCGTAATGCTCCTAAATTCAGGCTGCTTTAGAGAATAAACAATTTCTTCGTAACAAGCTGTTCTGCAGGCTTTCTGCATAGAGCAGACCTTGAGTAAGCGCAAGACTCGTAGACCTTTAGCTTATCACTATAACCTTCACTGGCTGTGAAGCTGCTGGACGTTCATAACCTATTTACCGTTACAACAAGGAAGGGAACTAATTAGACTCGCTAGACCCGGCTCGGCGTGGGCCGGTCAGCAAGTAGAAAATGGTGGCGCTATAACCTGTCCATGCGGTAGGTGCTCGACGGTCGTGACGCCTGTACCATCACAGAGGAGCGGGAAGTTGTGCGTAGGTGGGGCAAACGGGAACACCGCGTACGGGTGCATGTACACCACATGAGTCTTGGGCTTGCGGTTGTTGCGCGACAATATGTAGCCTTCCTCATGGATCTTCATATGCCGGCGAAGGTTGCTCCGGACTGAAAAGGATTTTCCACATCCAGGGAACACACAGTCATGCGGTTTCTCGCCAGTATGTGTGAACATGTGTGTTCTCAGCGACGACGGGCGAGTAAAGGTCTTCTTGCAAATCTCGCACGGGTAGTTTGATGGCTGAGACGTGAGCGAGGAGTCAGAAGATTCGGCATTCCCAGTCAACGTGGCGTCCGCCCCGTCGTTGTTCGCGGTGTTTACATTGGCCTTGCGCCTTCTCGCCGGCACTTTTTTAACTGCTGGTGCTATTGGCACCCCAGCACTCACGCCAGGAGCGTCATTGATAAATGTCAATGGCGTAGGTGGGAAATCGACGGGCTCGGTAATCGACGACAGCGATGCTGAGGGGACGGGTGCAGGTGGGTACCAGTTGAACATGGCCATGTCGGGAAAGTTTCCAGACACCATGCTGGCTGCGGTGCCAGGGAGCGCAGCACAGTTGATGTCGGGGAGTGGGTCAGTGGCAAGTCCACTGTTTTGCTGTTGCAGCTGTAGCGGCGGCTGCTGTGGTGGCTGCTGCTGCGGTGGCGGCACAGCTGGTGACAGTCCAGGTGTAAATAATGGCATACACGTGCTTGGCACCGACGACTGTGGCCGCATCGTGGGTGCCGATGCGCGACGTAGTAACTCCTTTCCCGGTGCTGCAGATGATGCAGCACCTGAGCCAGGAAAGTCATCGATGATTACCAGCGGCGTGTGCGGGAAATTGGCAACCTCTGTAATCGACGACAGCGATGACGAAGGGACGGGCGCAGGTGGGGACCAGTTGAACATAGCCATGTCCGGAAAGTTTCCAGACACCATGCTGGCTGCGGTGCCAGGGAGCGCAGCACAATTGGTGGCGGCGAGTGAGTCAGCGGCAAGTCCATTATTCTGCTGTTGCAACTGTAGCGGAGGCGGCGGTGGGGGTGGCTGCTGCTGTTGTTGCTGCGGTACAGCTGGTGACAACCCAGGTGTAAACAGTGGCATGCCTGTGCTTGCTATTGATGAGTGCGACGGCACGATGGGTGCCGATGAGCGGCGGAACAAGCTGGCTATCAGTGCTGCCTGCTGGAGTGTGCTTGCGTCACCGATCGCTTGGGAGTCCATGAGAAAATCTACATTGTCCCAGTCGTGTTGGTGCGGTGAGGGCGGTTCCGAGTAGTTGGGATTAGCGTTGTAGTTGGGGAAGATAAGCTTCAGTAGCTCTTCCATTTCGGGTGCCAGGATTTTAGACATGGTATTTACAGTGGTTAGGGCAAATATAAGGCACAGGATGAGACTGGGATGATGCAGGAAAAAACAGGTTGTGTGGTTTCTGAAACTAGAGAATATTGAAAAAGTTGAGATGATGTGCAGCCGAAAGGAAACAGTGGAGGTTCCTGTGCACATTTATGTACACCCCTCCTGCTTCTTGGTATGCTTGATGTCTTTCAAGAACAGCAAATGGCAGCACCCACTAGTGCCAATGGCAGCTATATGACTGCTTGGTGCCAAGTCTATATTTGCGCAAATCTGTTTTCGCCACTTTTTCTGGGAAATTCTTACCTTGATTTCTTTTCAAAGTGCGGGGAGGCGCGGGGGTGTGGGGGAAATTGGTGGTGCCAATGTTGCAGGACGGATCTGGTGACTGTTGGCGCAGAGAAGTCGAGGAGAAAGAGGGACCAGCAACTGTGGAGCCCTCGGTGCCAATCTTGGGGGAGGTGCGGGAAAGGCGGACGGACAGTGCAGATGACAAATGTACACGCTACAATGCATTAGGTCGTACTAAGTTTAGTAGCAAGGATGGCAGGGTTCTATGTCAAGGATTGTCGTCTGGTATAAACAATGGAGCTGCCGCTGGCGAAAGGAGGGGTGTGGCGGATGCAAGTAAGACGGGTTCACTTTCAGCATCCGAGGCGGGGACACGAGCGAACATCAGCAATTATCTGCGGTTGGGCAACTGATGTCGGAACTGTTCAGCGAAGCGGGGAATGCCTGTGCACGCCACGATTCATGGCGCCAAGGCATAGAATATCACACGCATATTGCCAGGCACTCCCTCTGACGAAGGCTGACGCTTCGGCAATGCCGGCAACGGCCAATGTACAATATATCAGCTGCCAGCGATTGAGTCGCCATTCGGAGTTACGATGGCGCGCCATTTGGCAGCCAGCAGCCAGCGGACTATTTTCAACGCCTGCCTTTGGATTGGTGCTTTCCGAGAGACACGATTCAGCAAAGACAGGAGTTGCTGGCTGGATACTCGAAGAGGGTCTCCATCATACTTCAGAGAACACCATCGCTCTTTACAACAAGAACAGCCCTGGCAACTTGCACTTACCTTCAAACCGATGGACTCGGGATACCTTCTGCTCGCAGCACGCCAAGAAAGTGGAAAATAAAAGTAGGGAAGCTATATTTTGGAAAGGCAGGAAAAGTGCAACTGCTAAAATTAGTTTTATTCGGCATCCAGGATTGAAGCAGAGTAGACAAGCCGAGCGAGGATATACGCGGCTTATCAACCTAGACCAGCAGCTGCGGTGCTTTCTGTATTTACCTGGAGGCCGAGAAATACACGGATGTGCCCTTTGATGATGTTGGCGGGTGGCGAACCAAATACAAATAGTGTAGTCTTCCGAGCAAATTTAATGCACGGGGTTTGAATATGGACGGCGGTGAATTCGCTGTGTTCTGCTCCAACAAATACAAGGGGTCCGAAATATTACCACAGGCTCTTTGTACTAGAAATGGACAGTCCAAGTCTGGATGCAAGGGCGGGAAAACAAAAAATAAAATAAAATGGCCACCAGCACTTGCTAAACAGCACTAAGGCAGAGGGTTGTCAACAAGCTACGGGATGAGCAGCTTAAACTGACATGTGTCCGCACAGTCGATAGAGATGACAAAAGATGTATGAAAGACAGCGGGTGAATAAGGCGGTGTTGTGACAAAATAGTGGATATCTGGGAAGCAGCGGGCTTCTGATCTCGCTGTTCACAAAAGGAAGGCAAGAGGTATTGAGTAAATAAGGATTGTGTGGAAGGCGGTTGTAAGGGATAGGGGATAAGAGAATTGGGACCAGTCTCCCCCGAACTGGGAGGGTGCGCGCTGGGGACTTTAAATAGCTCCTTGAATCTCAAACTGCCGCCGTGCTGAATCAGGACTGGAGCGGCAGCGCTGCTCCTTCAGACCAATTGACGCTGCATATACGCACGCTGCTGCTTATTTTATGTTTTCTTAGCGAATCCATTTCCGGAGCGCGTGAGCAAACCACCTGGGTGCAGCTCATATTTTTCTACCAATATCGCCCGCCTTCATCTGCATTGTAGAGACATCCTGCGCGACATGCTCTTATTGTGAAGAGGTGAGGGCCGGCACGGCGCTAGCAGCGCCCACATTAAGCAACGGCTCAAGGGGCTGTGACTGAATAAGGCCCCCGTGCCCAAGCCACAGCTGAGTTTGTTACAAATACCCTATCCCCCTACCCACCGCCATTTGTAGCTCCTGGCGCTGCATCCGAGAGAGCCTTTTGGATCGCACGTATGGCGTTTCCGGATGACAAGGGCTCCTCGCCGGCACTACCAGCCCCTCTCATTCAGGGCTACTCCCGAAGGCTCTATCTAGCTGGAGATGCCCAGATGTCGCTTGCCATCAGCAGGTCCGTGGAACCATGGTGCTGAGCAGGACCAGGGATAGGGGGATTTCATGCCCTGCGCGCCAACAATCGCGCAGGCGGCGGCTTGTGATTCCTCCAGCGGCCTGCCCGACTGGATTAAAGGTGCTCTCAGTGTCTGGTGCTCTCTACAGCAGCCAGCACCCCCTCACCTTCACTCTCCAATCCAGGCAGACACTTTTCGATTTAACCTAATATGGAAGCATCTGCGTTGCCAGCGTGTAGACAGGCGAGAGCGTGCAAGTCACCCGAAACCTCCAATGACAAGGTTGCCAAGCACTTTATGCAGGCTGCGAGCTCAACCCGAGACATGCATAAAGAGGTACACACTGCAGCTATTCTCTCTCCGTTCTCCTGTGCTCAAACTGGAAAAACAAGCACTGCTGGATGGGGCTGAGTCCTTGAGCAAGACTGGGGTCCTGGCTGGCTGTGCTGTGTCTACTTTGGACCTGACTCAAGCCTCTTCTTAGCCCGTTGCTTCTTTGCTGCCATGGGCGCCGGATGCACCAGGACGACTGTTGCGCTGGCCATAGCCGTTATCCGGAGCCGGAGCAGCAGATGGCGATTCCATTCGCGGACTCCCGCCATTGTCAGCTGGACAACATTCTGGTTCCTAGATTGACCTGCGCCTGCACTTGCTGTCGTTGGTTGTCGTTGTGACATGTGGCCCATCCGGATAATGGCCGCGTATGTGATTGTCCTCCAACTCGCACCCACAGTGTGTGCCTTGCAGCCCCAATGGCAGAGCAGCCTTGCGCCAGAAGGACCTGTGTCTACACAGGCAATGCTCTCTGGCTGGCTATCCAGCGTCGATACCGGATGACAATTGGCTCAACGTACCAGCCCGTGCAGTACCAAAAGCCAGACACCCAAATCGCTATGTAAGCAGAGCAGCGAAAGGAATCGTTGGAGGGAGGAAATAAGCAGCCTCGCTTGGACTGCCAACCAACTGTGGACAGACTGCGGCATTAATCGCAAATGCATGGCAAAAACGCGACAGGCTCCTCGGGGCCCGGGTTTGGCGATGCCTGGGTCTTTACCGAGGTACCCGCACCAGCTGCCCGTGTTGTTGGCTTCTCCTTGCCCCGGCCATGTTTGTGCTTGGCAGCTCGATTTTTGTAGCCATTTATGGCCATGTCCGCGAGTATGGTCGGCCCATTGTCTCCACAGAACAAACAAGAGGCGCCGAGATAATTATGCATATCTAGTGTGCCCCTCTTGCCATGAAGCATCCCGTGATGCTTCTAATGATTATCACTGCCAATGTCCATTTGTGACATGTCCATTTTCTGCTGATCCTCTGCTGGTGCTGATGCCACCTGCTGATTGATGTATGCGAAGGGCCCGTAGGACTGGAGCTGCAATGGCCCGCAGATCTGCCCCGTGACAGCTAAGCAGCAGCCCCTACTGCGGCTAGGCACAAAACGATTATATTAAAAAAAACCCACTGGGCAAAGAGCTACGCCTTTGATTTCCGGGCCTTGGCAGCCCTGCTTGCATCCAGCGACAGTCCATTGCCTGGCAGAGCGCCAGTGCCATCATCCAGCACCGCCCGCTTGCGCTTGGATCTATTTTTGGATTTCTTCGCCTTCTCCTCCGACTTGCGCTCCCCCATGCGCTCCCTCAGCGCATCCAGCACGCCCTCATCCAGCGAGTTGACAGGAACCACGTCGCGCTCCACAAACGGCTGTGCGCACACCGGGCACCCAGTCGACTTCCCCGCCATCTCCTTGCGCGCCATAGCAGCGAACACACATCCGCACGTCCAAATGAACTCGAACTGCGTATGCCCGTTCATCTCCTTCATGCTGATCGGACAGACAAACGGTGCTGGCTGCTGTGTGTCAAACGACAAAATCGATGTTTTGGTGGCCTGCTTGCTGGTGGAATTGGGTTTGAGCGTCAGCGTTGCCACGTCTTTCAGGGATTTGATATGGGCGCAGATCGACTGGGTGTCGCCAAATGAGCTCTTGTCGAGGAGGTAATTGAGGACTGCGTCCTTGTTGTACAGGCGGCCGAGGGCGTCGCCAACAATCGGGGTGTTCAGCGGCTGCTTCGAGAGCGCACAGTAGTAGAACATGGCTTGTAGCTGAGCGGCTCTGTCTGCAGTCTCGCTTTTTTGCTTTTCTTTGACCATCTCGCTACGGCGAGGAATGCTGCCGCCGTCGTTTCCCATGATGGAGCTAAGAATACGGTATGCAATGTGCTGTGGATATTCTGATAGGCTGCGCAGCAATTTTGTCTCCTACAGGCCACGTGTCCCCGAATTGGTAGTTACATGTAGCTTGTGGGTAGCCGAGAGAAAAAAACATGCATAGCCTGCCTCTGAAAGTTGTATATTACAATGACGGAAACGTGTATATTTAGAACACTCTTCTCTTCTAAAACGCCAGGACATGGCTCATTATCTGCTATTTACTCGAACTCGATGGTGCTGGGGGGCTTGGAGCTGACGTCATACAGGACGCGGTTGACGCCCTGGACCTCGTTGATGATGCGGTTGCTGATGCGCTTCAGCACGTCATACGGCATCTGGAACCAGTCGGCGGTCATAAAGTCCTGGGACTCGACGGCACGCAGGGCAATGACCTGCTCGTAGGTGCGCTGGTCGCCCATGACACCGACCGAGCGGACAGGGAGCAGAGCGGCGTAGGCCTGCGAGATCTGGCGGTACAGACCGGCCTTCTTGATCTCCTCAATGTAGATGTGGTCGGCGCGGCGGGCAATCTCGACCTGCGACGGGGTAACCTCGCCCAGAACGCGGATGGCAATGCCGGGTCCGGGGAACGGGTGGCGCCAGACCAGATCGTCAGGAATGTCGAGCAGGGAGCCCAGGGCACGGACCTCGTCCTTGAACAGCTCGCGCAGGGGCTCAATGAGCTTCAGGCGCATGTCCTCAAGCAGACCGCCGACATTGTGGTGCGACTTGATCGTGGCCGACGGGCCCTTGAACGAAATGCTCTCGATGACATCGGGGTACAGGGTACCCTGGAGCAGCCACTCGATCGCACCCTCGCCGCGCTCGCGGGTCATGGCGTCAATCTTGTGCGACTCGGCCTCGAACACCTCGATGAAGGTGTTGCCGATGATCTTGCGCTTGCGCTCGGGGTCGGTGACGCCCTTCAGGCGGCCCAGGAACAGATCGGCAGCGTCGGCGACAGTCAGGTTGATGCCAAGGTTGTCGGCCAGGGTCTTCTTGACCTGGGCGCACTCGTTCAGGCGCATAACACCGTTGTCAACCAGGACAGCGTGGAAACGGTCGCCAATGGCGCGCTTCATCAGCACAGCAGCGACAGTCGAGTCAACACCGCCAGAGACAGCGCCGATAACCGAGCCAGTCGGGCCAACAAGAGCGCGGATGCGCTCAAGCTCCTTGTCGATGAACGACGACATGGTCCACGAGGCGTTGCACTGGCAGATGCCAATGACAAAGTTGCGCAGGAGGATGGTTCCGTCGACGCTGTGGGTGACCTCGGGGTGGAACTGGATACCGTAGATCGGGCGGTCCTTGTGGGCGACGGCGGCGTACTCGCTGGTCGCGGTCGAGCCAATGACGACAAAGTCCTGGGGCGGGCTCTCGAGATGGTCGCCGTGGCTCATCCACACGTTGGTCGGCGACGGCATGTCCTTGAGGAGGGCAGTCGAGTGGTGGCCCTCCTGCGGGTGCAGCTGCAGCTCGGCGTGGCCGTACTCGCGCTTGACGGCCAGGCTGGTCTCACCGCCGAGGTTGCGCGCGATCTCCTGCAGACCGTAGCAGATGCCGAGGATGGGGACGCCCAGATCAAAGACGGCCGGGTCGACGTGCGGCGCACCCTCGTCGGTGATCGAGAACGGGCTGCCCGACAGAACAATACCCTTGGGCTTGAACTTGAGATCAGCAATCTTCTGCGTGCACGGAAGCAGCTCGCAGTAGACACCAGCCTCGCGGATGCGGCGGGTAATGAGATGCGAGTACTGCGATCCGAAGTCCAGAATCAGGACGGTATCGTACATGTTAGCGACCTGGGCCGCGACCTCGATAGGAGCCATGGTGAAGGAGTGTCAGAGAAAAAAGAGCGTGGGGTGAGTAAACTCTGCGTAAAGCTGGGCGGGCTTATTCTTACAAAACTTTGCGACCGAAATACAAAGAGTCGAAGCAAAAGAGTACGGGAAATATACGACACAAAGCGCAAGATCAGTAGAATGCAGAGAAGACCTTTGTTACTCCCTGGGAACAATCGCGCCGGGCTTGAATAGTCAACGCTCGAAAAAATTTTTGCGAAAACTGACTCATTTTTTATTCGCAGATAATTCCTGATCCAGCCACCTGTCAATGCGCGGCTCGGCTCATGCAGATCAGCTCAGTCAAGGAAATTGGCGGCCATGGCATACATGGTTGTCAGCAGCTCCTGTTTCTAATTAATCGGAAGCTCTATGTCAATGCCCAGGGCGTCCGACAGCTCCCGTGTGAGCAGGGTGCCCAGGCTCTCGTCCTTGTGTCGGCAGAACCATGCGTCGCTTGTGGCATCGAAATCGTACCGCTCAGGCCCGCTGAATGGCGACGACAGCCAGATCTGCTTGTTGGGCGGCTGCTTGTTGATCACATACGTGCCCTTGTCGCCCAGCCGCAGGGTCAGCACACCGCTCGAGTACTCGACATCGTATTCTGGGAGATCGATCTCGTCCCCAGTATCCTCGAGAAACTCGGTCAGCCTGTCCATAGCGTCGGACGATACGCGGTAGTAGTCGCTATCTGACAGCTCACTACACAGCTCCACAGTATGATTTCTGCTTTAGTAACTCAGGTGGCGCTATGGCGAGCAGCTGGAATGATCTCAACCTATGCATGTCCGGCGCTCTTACCTCATTCTGAAGGCACCAGATGCAAAGCTACTGGTGCTAAAGGTGTGGCGGGTGATTTGTGAGGGCTGGGTACGCGAGATCACTGCTGCTGCAGACGTCGCGGGCACGGTCTGGACCAGACCCCGGCCCCGCCGCACACCAGCAGCAAGAATTCGAGAAATGTGCACACGAGCAAGCGACATGATAAAGTCTGAATTGAAAAAGTGGCGAGAGAAATAATGGCCAGCAAGGAGAAAAGGCGCTGCGACAAGCAGCAAAACAGCTGGCTACGACATATCTATTCGCGCGCAGGCATCACGCAATTGTGGTGGCTGATGATTACTGATCATCACCACCCATGTGTTCTGATTAAAAAGTAATCCAAGGCAGCGCTATAGTGGGGTGTGACGTGCAGTATTTTTCTTTCCTTCACCCTCACCTTGACAATTTCCATTCAGCATTGCAATGTCGCTTGGAACCCGGCAGCGAGCGGCGAGCAGCAGCACTAACAACAACATCATCAGTAGCAACCCAGCGCCAGCAAGCACCGGGAATGTTGGCATTTCGCGCACGCCAACCCACCCGTCGCCACCCAGCACAATAGCCGAGAGTCTGCGCTCATATTGGACCTCCAGACGGGGGCAGCGGCGAGGAACCGACGCTCAGGACCAGCACCTGCTGCGGCAGCTCTACAAGAGTCCCCGCACAGGTACGCGGGCCATGCACAGCGGCAACTCCCGGGTCTATGTGCAGTCCTCCCCGCGTGTCAACGAGTCCGTTGGCAGGCTCTTCGCGCTCATCATCCGCGACTTTGTGCAGGAATGGTATGGAAAAATAACCGACGACCGGGAATTCACCGGCGAGGTTGCCCAGCAGCTGGTTCTGGTTGTCAATGAGATCGAGCGGCGCGTGCGCAAAGTCGACTGGGTGCAGTTTATACTGTTCGAGGTGCCAGATATTGTGAATCTGCATGTGAGCGATGCACACCAGTGTGAAGCGCGCCTGGGGACCGTTTATGCAGGACGTGGGACGTCGATCGAGGAAATGTTTCAGAATATGCAGCCGCACGTTGCGCTGAGCTCGGCAGCCGACTCGGAACTGGCGTACCTGCGACACCTGGCGCAGGAGCTGCTGGGTGTGTTCATGCCGCCGGAAGCGCACAACGACGAGGTTGTGTTCCATCTGCTGCGCGAGATCCTGGCGTGCGCGGTTCTTCGCAATGTTGTCGATGCTGTGTCGGATCCGAGCACGCTGAACGAGGGCATCATTCGGGGTCTTGGGCGGTACTCCAGCAACCCGTACTTTAACCAGGCCGACATGAGCCGGTATGTGACCCAGCCCATGGGTGTCGAGGACGAGTCGCAGCGGCCGCATGGCGAGGGCCGAGATTCGAAGGATGCCCAACTACAGGATCCAAGCTCGCCCAACGCCTCGGTAGAGACGATGCTGCACGATGCCCAGACGTCTGAAATCAAAGCCGCCAGCCCTCGCAGCCCTCGCAATGCGCTGCTGCACCGGAGCAGAGCTGCTGTGCCTGGATCACCGAGGTTGTCAGCGGATGTAGATAGCCGGAGCAGCCTGGATAGCCGCATCCTTGGTTCAGTGGGCTCTGCACCGCAATCGCCACAGGCGACGCCTGCAGAGGCAAGCGAGGGAACGAGCCCAGAGCCTGCAGCGCCTGCGACCATCCCCAGCACAATTGCAGCGACTACGGCAGGTTTGTCGGAGAAGCTGGGCAGCCAGCTGAGCTTTGCATCGCGGTGGCTTCTGCGCGACCTGTTTTCGCAGGTGCGGTGGGAGGGGTGGAAGAACAACACCTTCCGTGGGCTCGTGTACCTGCACCTGATTATCACACAGGCCTTCAGCCGCATGTTCTCGGTGTTCTCCGAGTACACCTTTTCGCTGAACCAGCTGTGGCAGGCCGACACGATCCAGGCCAGCTACCGGGGCGCAATAGAGCCGATCCTAGCGCTGGCAAACACGGTTCTGTGGTTTGACCGGTACAACCACTGGGTGTGGGCGCAGTTTCTGTTTTACATTTTCCCTCTGGTGAACATTCTGGCGGGCGTGGCAATCGACCGGACGCTGGTCAAGGTGGTCGGGCTTCTTATCAGTGAACAGCAGATTGCGATGTACGTGGATCTGCTGGTTGCGAATCTGTGGAAGCCCGAGGAGGGCGGCAAGTTCAAGACTAGCAACAGGCCGTACAAGACGCTGGATCAGCAGGAGATGCTGAAGAAGGATGCTGCTGATCTGGTTGCAGAGCTGATGCCCTATATCGCATCCAGGTTCTTCTACGGCCAGTCGGATGCCGAGCGGCTGCTGGCGGCACAGAGGATCCTGGATCCATTCGAGAACCGCCAGCTCAACAAGCACCTGGTGTACAATATCCTGGACTCGGTCGTGGGCAAGATCGCGCCCGAGCTCAAGGAGAAGCCCACAGTGTGATGCGCTGATAGAAGTAATATTAATGGTAATGCTGAACCCTGTGTGTACTTGTATCGGATCGATAAGCCCAAGCGGGTCATGCCACTTCCGCAGCTGGGCTTTCCATGTGGTCAGGCAGGCGGCGGTGTGCCCGGTCATGCCGATTTCTCCTTCGGGGGTTGGATCCTCGGTGCATTGCTCTGGGCTGCTGGATTGCACTCTTCTCCCGTGCCAGATCGGCTCATACTCGGGCGAGGTGCACGGTTCTCACTACTATATCTCCTGACATGTTGCTCGGGAGGCAGGTACTCTAGAGCGTCTGCCTATGCGCATGTGAGGGCTATTTGTTGGCGAGCCACGCCATTTCTGCCCTATCACCAGCGTCCACAGCAAGAAGCGCAACCATGCAGCATGCCGATTGGAAAGAGAAAAAGAGGCCAATCCTGCACATCTGTAGATGCTTCTTTGCAAGCGATATCCAGCAAACCCTTATATCGTGGGCTTCTGGAAATCGCCAGTGAGGAACACCCTCTCACAGTCCACTACGCCAAATAGTGCAGCTGCCAACAACGCCGGATCAAAGCGTCTTTCCACAGGGGGTTTTGAGCACCCAGGATGTAGAAGAGTCAGAGGTGTCTGCCCAGACAATGGTACCGCGGGAGGGGCTCTACCAGCAGTCGCGGGCATTGTTGCACACGATGCATTCCGGCCTACACCGCCGTTGTTCTGGTTCCCAGGCGGTCAGACGCGCCAGATGCATGGCTGCCGCCGGCACGCGTAAAGTGGTGTTGGGACAGAGTATAGTGATATTAAAAGAAGGTTGGGCATGGGAACGGGGGAGGTAAGGCCAGGGCACCCAGATCTGAGCTCGCACATTGTCGTTTCTAGGTTGCATCCTGCCCACCAACCTGTTTGGCAAAGGACGTTCTGCGAGACAAGCAGCCTGCATGCCCAGAGCCTCACCCCTTCTCGAATCAGCACACACGGCACCCAGCAAAGGTGGAGACAAAAATAATTGCATCTGCTGCATCGAGAGTCCCCGTGATCAGAAAGCTTGCATGGGGGGGAGGATGGCCAAGCGTGGGCCTGTATGAATCGAGGCAGCAGCAAAGAGACAACCCCCCTTTTGCGTTTTATGAGCTCACAGTGGCCGTGCGCAGCTTTGCAGCCGCAAGAGGGAAAACAAGCGGCAAACTGCACAGCAGAGACCGAGTTCGCAGCATCGCCTGCGTGTGCACGCATGATGTCCGCCTCCCCCTCCTCCTTCCACACCACATTGTCGCTGACTTTAATGGGTATTTTTGCAGGTTCCCGGGCTGGAAAATATGCGATCTGTGACCCCCCATCAACCAACATACATGGCCAACACGATGCACAGCGACGCGCTTGCAGTATGCTTTTTTGCTGGGCACTAGCGCGGAGCCCCGGCTATTCATTCCTTGTGCGACCCATGCGCTTAATTCCTCTTTTGTCCAAAGAATCTTCTCGGTCTTTGTAAGCAAATTGGGAAGACACGCCTACCCGCTGATGAGCATCGCGCCTAGCCGTGCGCACACTGCATCCTGCGGCTGCTCGTGCTCGTCCCTATTCTCGCCCGCCATGAGAAAAAGGGCAAGGGCTTGGAGATGATTGACAAACAGGCACGAAGGAAAAAGTGCAGTCGATCTCTCGTATTTTTTGTCCGAAGAGATGGCGAGCATTTTCTGGCGGACACCCCCCTGGTCGTTCGCAGTTGGAATTGTCAAACACAGAATGCCATCGCGCTCTTTACAATTGATGGTGAATTCGTATTGCGCAATAAGGGAGGCGGTAGTTGGATACGCCAGTCACCATTATACACAAAGAACCTGTCGTAGGGCTTTTCCACCAGAGCCATTTCTGATAACTGCCTCGAGAGGGCGTGGGTTCGTGTGCTGCCAAGGAGCCAGGGGGATGCCGGCAGTCAGCGACGTATATTTTTAGCCAAACAATGGCGTTCATTATTTCTCAAACAGATCAGGCCGATGTCTTTCCGGGGGCGATAAAAGGTACACTCAGCATACATATCGGCGCATGTATGCCAGCGGAGACGGCAATAAACAGCGTAAACAAACATATGAATGGATCCCAGCTTTCAGAATTGATGGCCGGATGCCAATTGAGATGCCGGGGACATTATGTCTGTATTCAGGTTACGGAGAATGGGCTTTGTCAAGACCGAATAACCCGGATATTGCGCATTCTCCAGCAAGCCACGCGACTGGAGCCAGCACCACCCTCATTCACTTTTATGAATGCGGGGCGGCACAGACGTAAAGGACCAGCCCAGCCATTCCCGGGAACAAGCCTCGTTCATGGCTGAGCGCAAGTGATGGCCGCTAAGAAATGCATGGCAAATCAGCATTTTAATTCCACAAGGCGCAACTGCCAAAAGAAAAATGGGCTTTTCCCGTTCGCCACATTGTGAATGTGTTCATTAGCGCCATTCGCGCTTCTCTCTCTGGGCGCTCTCTATTAGCCATTGAAAGCAGAGCCCAAATGGCACATTCCAAAAACAAGCCCGCTCCAGTCACACCCGGTACCAGAAACCTGACTTGTTGTTTCCTTCGGCTGGCGCACAGGACACCTCGTTAATGTGTCAGCTGGGACTTGCTTCTGGAGCTCGGGCGGGCAAGAAAACTCGCAGCGCATCCTCATCGATGAGATTGCGTTTTAGGTGATCCTTCTGGCTACAAAAGAAAGAACCTAGTGCCGAGGCGTCCACAAGGGAGAGGAAGGTGGCCGCATGTGATGATTGTCTGGGAGGGGGAGAAGGGCCGTCCGTTTTTCCCAGACTCGCGAAAAGACAAAAACACGGGCTGCGACGGCGACGGGAAGATGGCACTAGGGCGGGATCTGCTGGTGTGAGCGGACCAGTCGGCGGTGTCCTTTTTAGGGGCAGCAGCTCATTCTGCTATCGATGCAAGTCACCATAGGACACATCATGCCGGACGGATCGGGCCGCGCAGGGGGCTATCTGCAGAACAGATCACGGCCCAAACTCAACCCTGCCTATTTTTGTGCAGTCTCACACTACACTGCACTACGTATTGTATGGAGGGAATCACAATGGGTACGAGGCAGGATCAGCGACAGAAAAAGGGCGAGGAGGGCAAGGAGAACCAGCGACGCAGGACACGTTCTTTATCCTGTCCTGAGGGGGTGGGGATCAGCGCAGCACCCCAAGTCTCTCGGCGAGGGCGGAGAAAAGGGGGAATAGTGTGGAGTTGGGACGGTTTCGCGGCTGGCTGCGTATGCTGTGTATCGATTTACTCGACGATAGAGCTGGCAAAAAAAAAAAAGAGGACAAAAAGGCCCCGATCCTTGAGCAAATCGCCGGAATAGCGGCTATAAATGGAAAAGCCCGGTCATGACGACAGCCAAGAACCCCATGACACGATCCACGCTACAGGCCAAGACATGGTGGTTGGGGGTGGTTGCCATAGTCAAAAGCGCATTGTATGTCCGGCACCACCATCGCGCTCCTTGCGCATGTCCAGATCATACCACCCTTGCCCACAGTCGATTCAGTCCCCCCATATCCGCGTCTCAGTCAGCTACATCGTGTCGGCCGTATCCAGGACGAGTATCTGCGTCGATACATTGCTCTTCTCAGAGCATGGCAGCACTTGGGACGGAATGCTTCTCTGCCGCAGGCACCGTTCGGCAGCTGCTGTAGGGGATCCGTCAGGTGCCCTGTGCAGCCCCGGTGGCAGCAGCAGCACCCAGTCCGATCCCGGCGAAAAGAGCAGTAAAAGGGGAGTGCGCTCAGAAAAACTCACACACCATACCTCTACATGTCACGCGGCTACATGCAAAGGTAAGCGGGACTGGGTTGAGCAGTGGTAAAAAAGGACGGAAATAGTATTACATGGAAAAGACAATAAGAAAGGTAAAACAAGCGCCGGGCCGCCTGCAGTCGAGGTGGGGAGGGGTGGCGGGCCAGCAGCACGGACAAGTAAGAAGTACAAGATAAGTGTAAGAGGGGTTATACGTGGCGGAAGTGGGCGGCGGACTGGACGCTGGCCGAGCAGCGCTTGCAGACGACGGCGCCGCCCGTCGCGATCTCGGTCTTCATCGGCACATAGCAGCAGCTGGCGCAGTAGACCTTGCCCTTCTTGTAGCGCAGGCCGCACGAGTTGCAGAGGTTCATGCCGTCGATCCACCCGGGCCGCCAGCACGGGGTCTCCTTGACCCCACATGACACGCAGCACCGCCGCCCGCCGCTGCTATTTGCGCGCTTGGCCGGCGACGTTGCACGCTCCTCGCGCTTGCGCTTGGCAGTCTTGGGCGGCTTGGCAGCCTGCTCAGGCTCTGCCGACCCTTCGATATCAACGACCTCGTCGTCGTGCGCCAGGATCGCCCCCACCGAATGCCGCCGGTGCACTGCTGCCATGCTGGCCAGGCCGGCCACCGCCGCCGCCGCCTCGTGCTCAGACAGCTCCGAGCGCGACCGCCCCGACGTCCTCACCGCCGAGTCGGCCATAGGCGAGCCCGAGGGCGCCCGCAGGCCGGTGCGCTTGGCCTGCTCCGGGCGCGCGGTGCGGCGGGGCGCGCGGATGCGGCGCTCGGCTGGGGGACGCGGCGTGGTCTCGTGCGCATCACTCTCGCTACCCGACTGGCACATTGCCTGCTGGATCAGCGCCAGGTGGTCGCGCAGGTCGCTCAGCAGCTCCGGGTAGTGCAGCACGTTGGTGGCCGACGGCTTGTGCACTGCCGGCTGCTTCACGCTGGCCTCCACGTGCGACGACAGCGGATCGGCTGCCGCTGCCGCCGCAAGCAAAGCTGCTCCCGTGGCCTTGGCGCCGTCGCTCAAGGGCGGCAGCCCCGCAGCCGACGGCCACAGGTCCATTGCCGATGATTCGGCCACCGCCTCAATCGGCGAGCCCGACGCCTGGTGCGGCAAGACAGATGGGTCCTGCAGGGGGACGCTGATCTTGTCGGGGAACCGGAACACCACGCCCGGCGCCTCCAGCATGTCCCGGCGGCACGGCGACCGCATCGGGATCCCCTTGCGCTTGTGCCGTGGTGCGACGGCAAGATGTGTGTATGTGGTAGCCATCATTTATAGCTGTTTGTGTAATGTGTGTCAAGAGGTTATATCGGTAAAAAAAAAAAGCTCAACAAGAAATAACCAAGAGTTTGATGTGGTGTCCTGAAGTATCAAAGAGAGGGAAAGGCTGGTGTGGAGCTAAGGACGATTTGGATATGTAAAAAGAAGCAAAAGCAAGAGTAGAGAAGAGGTAAGAAAGGTCGGCATCAGCTAGAACTCCCCCGAGACCTTTATACTCGCCCATCGGTCAAGAATAAAAAGGGCAGAAAGAAATAAATCCTTCCCGTCCGCACTCACGCATCGCATCAAGCCAAGTGACGAGAAAAATATTCGGATGGCGAACACCACCCCCGGGCAACACACCCAGGGGGCGGGTGACCATCCCCGGCACATAACCGGGAACCCTTTTATTAATGCTTCTGATGTCGTAGCTCGCTCGATCAGCCAATCAGCGCGCAAACGAGAAACACCGCCTTCATGCTGCTTGGGATTTCGATGCCAGCTTTCGCCTCGAGGGAGGGAGGAAATCACAGCCATGCGTTTTTCCCTTTGGCCTGTTCCATGTATGTGCAAAAAGGACGGCCAGGACGGATCAAAGACTGCTCTTCCTGCAAAAGGGATCGCAATTGACGGCAAGGGGAGCACTGAACCACAGCGCGTTCTCGAATATTTTCTCAGTCACAGTACTGCCTTCTCACACCAACCCTTTTCTCTTTCTGATCCAGGCAGTAGAGACGTCAACAGATCAGAACGTGGGCAGGACTTGCCTGGCAGAAGGCGAATCAGACGCGGCCTGTTTAGGCCGTGGTGTTTATGACGCTGATCCGCGCAGCTTCTTGTCCCGGCCTGGCACCCATCGCCTATAGTTTACCAAAGCGGAGGTTTGTGCTAAGGTCCCAGCCACACAACAGCAAACCGACACTGCCCAAAGGAACACAGCGATGGAGGAACGAAAAATAAATGGAAAAAAGGTTCGCATAATTATTGCTGGGATGTGGCGTGACGCCGCAAAAACTCCTTCTCCTCTTCGCACTTCATTTATGTGAGGTAGTAGTAAACGGGCAAAAATAAGGCTTCCCTCAGTGCAGCCCGGGCTGCTACATCTCCTGGATTCAATCCCACTAGCGCATAGTGGGTAGCTCAGTTGTCCAGACGATACCTGGGACTGAACTGCTTGAGAGGAGATCCCCTGTCCCACGGATGTCCTTTTTCGCAGGTTCGGGCCGAGGAGCTCACTTGACGGGGGATTCTGCATGGTACTCTCCAATGATCCCGCATTATCGCCGTTTTGTGTAAACAGTCCGACTAGTGGTTGGGAGCGACAGCGGTCCGCCCAGTTTTTCGCAGGAACGGAGGGGCACATGGCAGCTCCGGTTTATTGTCGCAATTTATGTTTGTTGGCTCCTCAGAAACAGTTGTCGATCGCCTAATAAAACGAACAGGAGACGATCGCAGATTCCATTCGCTGGCTGGCCCTTATTCAATGAACGCTATAGCCATTTCGCATTTGGCTCTACAGAATGAGCAATGCTGGCCGTGGCCAGCTGACCGCAGGCATGTCTCGCGCTGCCTTTGCGCTCCAGAACGGCCAGGAGCAGAGTGCACAGCGTGTAGGATCAATTAGGTAATCTGATTCTGGAAAGCGGGCAGGCAGCTGGCTCGCGGGGAAGGAGGCACGCGCTAGCCGTGCTTTGTCAATATGCAAATACACCATTGTCATGTCCATGTCAGCTGACAAGGTGATGTGCCATGTGCCGGATGCGATCCATCCAGGTAAACACTGGTGTGATATCCGCTTTTGGGCAGGCGCCTGTATGGACTGCTGATGGATGTTGCTACCTCGAGACGGGGGCGGCTAGCAAAGAGCAGGATGTCACATTGGTGGTTCTAGGAGATGGGCACCCAGCCACCCCGGACTATTTCGCGCAGGAGCACTTTTTAGGCACATTCCTATGCTGTGCAACTATCGATAGCAATAGTGGTTAATTGGATATGGTTTTATGTTTACCGTTAATAAAGCGGCGGTTTTGTTGCATTCTGGTGCAACAAGAAGGCAATGGCATTGAGGAAGAAACGCAGATGTACTTGTGAGCTAACTTACTGCACACCTTGTGGTACCCATTGAGCTGGACGAAAGAAAAAACCAACAATTGAGCCAAAGAAGCCTTGTGCATTTTCCTCCTTTTACGAAACAGCATCCCTGAAAAAATCAGCTCTCTTTTTCCACACTTTTCTCTTTTATTCACGATATTTATTTCAGCCTTCGAAAGCCTTTTTCTTTGCATTTCTCGAGACGAAGGAAAAAGGAATTCGACACTTTTTGCGCATTGCAGTCGGGATAGTATTGGTTTGCCCCGTCACTGTAAACGGTCAAAGCGCAGCATAGGCTTGATTTTAGTTGAGCCACACGGTTTGCAGCAGGGGACACACGAGCCATGGGAGGCAAGTAGACAGGCAAAGTCGGCATGGGCAGGGTGCTGCATAATTGGATATGCGCAGCTAAACTGGGGGCGGTTCTTTTGGTTAGGCAAGCATGTCCGACGGAAGGGCCGGCAGCGGAGTCTGTTTTCGATGACCACGGTGAGCGAGTACGAGCTGCTGGATAGCGGCAGGATTCGGACTGGGTTCGACCCAATGCGGCTGTCGCTGGATCCGCCGGTGGGTGATGATGTCAGCAATGAGTCGAAGGACCAGCCAGGGCAGGATGTGCCATCGCTAGAGCTCTTGGCCGAGATGATCAAGGTAGAGAAGGCATATGGGATGTGGCTGTAGACATGCCATGCATTAGCTAAACGCGCTCATTTTGGCAGCCCCAGTAGGAGGAGATTCGGCAGGCATCGGGGCTGAAGCAGGCGCTGGACAAGGTCGGGATTGAGCTGGGTGGAATGGAGGAGCGGGTATTGAATCTGCCAACACCGGATGTAAGTTTCCCGATAGTTTACTGCCAAGGGGTCGAGTGTCGGGTGCAGTTGGGCGTGCGCGAAACAATAGTCTGAACTCATTTTCTACTGTCCTGTTGTGATTAGGCGGCTCGCACACATGGGGGCGAGAAACGTGCAAAACGTGCAAAGAAGCAGGTGCGGTTTACTGTCCCAGACGACGTGCGGTTTCGCTGGCTCGGGATCTTCCAGGCACCCGAAGCAGCGCAGGACCCAGATGAGCAGCAGGAAGTACTGGCGGGGGAAACTACGCCGAGCAACGAGGCAGCAGATGCGAATTCCGAAACCAGCGCACCCGAAGCACGGGGCGATCTGCAGGTGCAGCAAGTGCAGGACGAGGCACCGCCAACAGCCGACTCTCCCCACCGGATCAGGCGGGTTTCTGCCATGGCAGCAGCTACAGTGAGGGAGGCGGGGCGACAGGAGACTAGCAAGGAGGAAACCATGCAGGGAACTGGGCAGTACCCGTTGGCGTCAAATTCGTCAATCGAGGCAGTGTACGGGGGGTCGCGGCCTGATACGCGCGAAGCAGTGGTAGCGGCAGAGGAGCCATCGCACAAGGATACTGCTGCTCTTGACAGTAGCAAGTTTGCGACGATTTCAGGGCGGACTAGCCGCAAGATAAGCGCACATCTGTTTGGCGAGCAGGCGGCAGCGGACGAATCACTGGCCGGGCAGCAGACTGCTGAATCCAGAGTGCACATCCCTAAACGGTACTCGGTATCGCCTGCCCACAAGAGCACAGACAACGGGGCCCAGTTCCCCGTGCAGGCACCAGAGCCCACGGCCCCTGAGCTGCCAATATCGATCCGGCGCAGATCAATTGACGGACCGCTGCGGGACGAGCCGGAAGAAACACGGCAGCGGCGGCGAGCCGAGACAGAGCCGCACAATGAGCACGCGGGGATTTTGCGGCGGGTGACAGTCTCGGCGTCGCACCGGCGGGAGCAGCTGACAGACGGACTGCGCGAGGGCACCAAGGGGTTCCTTCGGACGCATCTGCGGTCGGCGTCGCAGCGGGACGAAGGCCAGCGGATGGACTCGGGGGTGCGGCAGGACTCGCCGCCCATGCCCATGTACAGGCACTCGCGCAGGAGCGACACACGGTCGCTGGAGTCGCGGCCGTCGAGCGACCAGGAGAGTAGCGCTCCATCGTCACTGGGCGAACGGAGCCGCAGCAATGCATCACGTGGGTCGTCGGCGTCGTCGCAGGTGCCGCCGGTGCCGCGCCATGTGCTGGCCAGGATCGGTAGGCGCGGCACCGAGAGTGACGGCGAGTCGCCGCCGATGCCGCGCCTGCCCGAGCCGCCAATGCATGGCCCATATGACGAGGCGGTCGAGTATGGGCGGCGGCGGTCGCGCAAGAGCCGGCGCGCGTCGCTGATGGTCACAATCAACCACATGCTTGGGAAAAGCAAGTGATTTGTGATCCATCACAGCGTGTCTCCCTTGGGTGAGCCGTGGGGAGCCTGTACTACCTGGGTGGGGCTGCGGGCAGGTTGGGCAGGAAAGCGCCCAGTGGCGCGATTCGCCGCGTATTGGTATTTCTTTTACTTGTCAGCCCACTTACTGCCTGAGCCCCTTTGATAGCTTTTTTTCCTCTATATTATTAACCTCGCTCTTCGTTTATGCTTCTCGGTCGCTTGCGTACGTTCCGGCACAACATGGCAATCGCAGCAACACAACTGACGCCCACAGCGGCCGTGCATGGATTGAGCGCAACAGCAGGCGTGCAGTCGCTGGTGGTGACCTACGACTTTGCAAGCCAGCGGGTGACGAGCCACGCGAGTGCCCTCGGCAGCAGGGAATTTATGCTGCGCGGCGGCCACGGCATCTACACAAGCATGCGGACCGTACATCAGCGCCGCGTGTTTCTCTTCGACGACCACCTGAAGCGCCTGGCCAAGTCTGCGCAGAACCTGCACCACTCGGGCCGCTGGGACTCTGGCTTCTGGCAGACGCTGCTGGTGCCCCTGGTGCGTCGCGGGCTGGACGAGTTCTGGGGCACCGGCGAGCGCAAAATCACCGTGCTAATTGACGAGACCCGGGTGGCCTTGCAGGTCGAGCAACTGCACGTACCGCATGGCTCGTGCTCGGTGCAATTCGCCATGGGCAAGCGCAGCAACCCCGAGATCAAGGCCCTCGACTGGGTGCACCAGCGTGCGCGCCTGGAGGCGCTGATTGAGCCGCCGGTCAACGAGGTTGTGTTGGAGGACGGCTCGCGGTTCTACGAGGGGCTGTCGTCCAACTTCTTTGCCACCCGGCCGTGCAGTGAGTCAAGGTTCGGGCTGGAGCTGGTCTCGGCGCCTTTGGACAGTGTTCTGCTGGGCACAGTCATGAAGAGCGTCCTGGATGTATGTAAGCAGGACGGCATTAGTGTTGCTTATGAGCCTGATGTGGAATTGGAGCGGTGGAGCGGCGCCTTTGTGACGTCGACGTCGCGCCTGGTCTTGCCAGTCTCGCGTATTGTCATGCCGGACGGCACCGCTGTGGAGCTGGTCGTGGACCCGCTGGTCGACCACCTGAGGAATCGGATTCTGGAGCTCGCTGTGTCGCGATCCGTCGAGATATGAATGTTATTTTTAGCCTGCTGCATCCTTTATCAACAAGAAACAAGCCTTTCTTCACGCTACGGCCAAACTTATTTTTAAATATACATGATAGATTCTTTTTGATGTTGAAAATCCGCACAGAACCCCATGTCACTCGTGCCGATCTTTCCTGTCAGGCAACCGGCAAACGTCGCCTCTTACCGGCCCTCTTCTGCCTTCTATTCCCCACACTACATTGCTGTTTTTCCCTCTCTTGCAATTATATAGCCTGCACCCTATCACTCTACCCGTAACCACCCAAAAATGATGTTGTCTGAGACTCCATCACCTACCACCGAGCTGACTACGGTGTTCAAGTACGGGGACATGCCGTCAGTCGCACTGAGCACGCGCGCAGTGACTGTCACCACCCACAGCGAAGACTCAATGGACGCCACTACCCGCATAGAAGACGTTCCATCAATCGACCAGGTGCCGCTAAATTCTGATGCGCTAACAGTGAAGCGCACCATCATCTACGACGAAATGGTTGCCTACGAAATGCAGCAGCAGCCGTCGAAAAGCGATGGCCGCCAGATCTACCAGGTGTGCGGCCGCACCATCGAAAACAAGCAAAAGTTTCCGTTCGAGCAGTTCACCAACTGCCTGCGCATCGCAGCCACGTACATGGCGCAGAACATCGCCTACCATGGCGGCCAGGAGCTGGAGAAGTACAGCGACATTGGGTTTTGGTCGCCACGGGTCAAGCTCCTCTATGCCCAGGGCATGGAGGCCTACGAGGCGATATGCAATGATGAGACCAATGCTGACCCGAGCATGCTCAACGACGAGGTTTTTGTGTGCGCCCAAGTGTCGGTGCGGCCCTTCGCCTTCTCCATGCGCTTCTGCTCCTTCCCGTTCTCCGCCATGGCCACCTGCCAGGTGCGCGTCTGCAAGGGCACCCGGCCCGAGTCGTTCCTGCGCGACGTCCAGCTTGCCAACGACACACATGGCCTGGGCCGCCTGATTACCCCACCAATCTCCGATGTCGTGCTTTTGCATCCAGAGACCCAGCGCCTGAGCGAAGGATTGCTGTCCAATTTCTTTGTCACCCGCTACGTGCCGCCTCCGGCCAAGACCCGCGACGGCATGCTGCATGCGGCTGACCGCACCAGGTTTGTCAACTACCATTTGATCTGCGCTCCCCTGGCCACTATCCATCAGGGAAAGATCCTGGATGTTATCTGGAAAATCTGCCAGCGCGATTCGATTCAGGTATCGTTTGGCGCGCCGATCTTGGCCGAGGGACTGGCTGGCAAGTGGTCTGGCGCGTTCATTGTCAATACCACATATGCTCTGCTGCCTATTGACACTATGTACTTGACGGACCGCCGCCATACAAAGGTCGAGTTTGGCACCTGTCCCCTGGTCACGCATCTGCAGACAGCCGTGTTCAAGATGCTCAATGATATCGACCCAGCCTTCCTGTAGCCACTCTCTCTTTTTCGTTCGGGAACTTGTTCATGCCTGCGTCCATGTTCAATATTACTTATATAGAGTGCATGAGCCCGCCGTTACCTCTCAAGGATTTCTATTCATGGACAGACGGACTAGTATTTCAAAATAGCTGAAGATGATTTCCAATGTCTATTTTTTTGCGTATCCTACAAACTTTGAAGCCAAGGATGGTCTTCCAAGACTTTCCGATGATAATATTGACATGCGCTTCGGTGGCCGTGATGGTGCTGACGAGCAAATCTCACAGCAAATCTCATTTTAGAAAACAAACCTTCTGCCAGGTCGTATGTATGTGGGCCTTTATGTTTGTGGCTTGATGCTATGAAGCACTTCTTGGCTATTGATATGACTGGATTGATGGTACAGTATCTAGCTCGATTTTCGACAGAAATGTAAACATGGCCGCAAACATGCAACTTTTGTATACAATACTATTATGTTCTTGAAACCAAACAATACCAAAGAATTAGATTCTAGATGCATGGGGCTGTGGCTGGTTGCAAGGAATCTGCTGCTATACTCCGCTTTTATATTTGATCTGTTCACAATATATACTATTTATTCCTGCCAGACAAGCAATGGCTATTTCTCTTTCTTTTGGTCTACTATATGAAGTGGGAAAAGCAGCCTTCATCCTTGTATCCTTTATTTCTGCTCTTTCGGCAACTATCAAACTGACGGATTGCGAGTACGGCTGTGTGAGGAAAGATTGGAAAGAGGGCCATGGCGATCTTGAAGAAACAATTATACCTTCTCAAGATCAATATACCAACGAGCAGATAGCAAAGATTGCAGCAGTACTATTGAAAGAGATGGGATAGAAAACCACCTTGTTGATGAGCCTAACAAGTCATACGCAGAGGGTACATTTCTCTTCCTTTCAGACTCGGGCCGTAATCGGCTTTTTTTTAGAAGCTGCAGAATGAACAAGCAGCAAAATATTTAATGTTATGCCGCTAGGGTGGTTCCGACTCACCCAAGGCGGATTACTCACTGAAAGTGGCGCAGCTTTATCCAGGGCCGTATGCGGCTTAGATGAGGGCTCAGTATGTGCACTCGGCGCTTGCTTAAATACCCCTTGCTGGCTCCTAGCAGCAGGGATTCCTTCTGGTTTTTCCAATATATTTTTGTGAATGCTTACTTTTGGTTTTATCAGCACATTTATAATCATCACTAGGAGAACACGCTACCTAGTTTCCTCTTCCCTGACATTTGACCTAGGTCGTTTTAGGCACGCACCATATTATTTAAGTATATTTTGTGGGCTATGATGAGTACTGACAGAAGAAAGGCACCTGGCACCACACATATCCCCAAGTACTACCTTGGGCACTTTTGTTTTCAAGTGAACTGTACATATATTGCACACAAAGGTGATTTACACATGCCCTCACCAATCGTTCTGTTATAAACTAAGTCCAGTGCAGTATTGAGAGTATTATGCAATAACATGTATCTTTTCCAGTATGCTTAGAGGCACTGGTGCTGTATCCCACATGTACTTTCATCATGAGACCTGAATTTACAGATGATATATATTTGTGGTGCTAGGTGCCTTTCTTCTGTCAGTACTCATCATAGCCCACAAAATATACTTAAATAATATGGTGCATGCCTAAAACGACCTAGGTCAAATGTCAGGGAAGAGGAAACTAGGTAGCGTGTTCTCCTAGTGATGATTATAAATGTGCTGATAAAACCAAAAGTAAGTGTTCACAAAAATATATTGGAAAAACCAGAAGGAATCCCTGCTGCTAGGAGCCAGCAAGGAGTATTTAAGCAAGCACCAAGTGCACATACTGAGACCTCATCTAAGCCGCGTATGGCCCTGGATAAAGCTGCGCCACTTTCAGTAAGTAATCCGCCTTGGGTGAGTCGGAACCACCCTAGCGGCATGACATATAGATAGACAAAATACTAGTGTAAGAAAGGAATGACGATGGTAGATGAGGAACATATGACAGCCAGTTGAGCTACCTGTATTTATAGCCACAGGACATTCCTATATACAAGGTTTTATATTCTACAACTGCTTGTCTGCCCATCCACTAGAGCGTCCTTGATTGATTGAAAGGCTTCACCCTCTTTTGCACTCCACCACAAGAATGCACGACTTCCTTGCAAGCACACGACACTTTGTTTTCTCATCCAGGCATTTTCTCGCATATACACATTCATCCTTCACATTATGCCAGCACCAAACAGCTTTGGATGCTCAGAAGGACCACCCTCAGAAACCTGTGCAAGAGATATTATGAGAAGGGGGATAGTATGCAATTCAGAGTACAGAAAATTACAGCCAATATCATTCATCATCAGGAACACGACATGTATTAATTCACTCCAAAAATAATATGATCCTTCAATCCAACTCTTCACCCACCCACTTGACTCGAGGCCAGGTTACTTGGCAGCATCACTCCTGCGCTCCTGTTTAGTGTCAGCTTTACCGATCTCTCACATCACTGTGATCCTTCAATACAGTTATCAAATGGCAGCATTTGAAGGGAACTGCTCTTGAAAAAATATCTCACATCTACAAACTACTAAATTCTAGCCAGTGTTGGCAAGTATTTTTCTTCGCAGATGGTGCCTTTGCACGGGCTTTATTAGCCGCTCTTCCTTTCTTTTGTGGGTACTATCATGGCCCCTTCCAAACTAGACCAGCTCTACTGGTGCAAGCTGTGCCGTTAAGGCAGACTGTGGGGTATTGACATATATCTCGGTTCCTATAATTACACCATCACAGGTGACTGCCTGTCTCTCCTCTGACTTCGTGTTGGAGTCAACTAGTAGGCTCGACCACCAAAGTGGCTGGTGTGCTACTAGTTGGATGAAGAGGAGATGTGTTTCCCAAGAAGGCAACATGATTACACATTTTTGATATCATCGTAAAAAAACACCTTTACTATCCCTCGTACTCAATCATCTCGAAATGTGTGAAGCCAAGGAACAACCAGTGTACTCGCGAACTAGATGTTTGGGTTGAAGAAATCCTCACTCTAGCACGTACAATATCTCTGGCAGATGGTATACGTCCTCTGCTTAGTGGCACAAGCCTCTAAAGACACATGCATGACTGTATTCTAGACCCCTAGCATCTCTCGCAGTAATATTGTGTAAGACAGTTTTGTTGTTGCTACAGGACGTTATTTATATAATTTGTCTCGGCCCCTTGTTGCCTGCTGTGATCGAGAACTCAGAGTCAGACATGCTCTCAATGTGCGGATAATAAGCAATATCCATGACTGAACCGATATACTTGGACTCGGAATTGCCGCGGTGGGTTGACTTATCGTCTCCATGGGTAATAGAGTCTGTATCATCGAAACCATACAGCTCTTTGTACCCGCTGCCTGCGTTCATATGCCGTGCTGACAATGACTCCTGGTGAATAAGGTCAATTATTCTGCATAGCGTTTCCTGACGATGGAAGATGTGTCCGTAGATGGGCGGGCCTAGTACCTGCCACATGTAAGCGTTAAAGAATAGCGTATTGCACACTGCCAAGGTAATGCGTGTCCAGGCGAGTGCCATATAGCTGAGCGCCAGCATCGTGATATTGAAGGTCAGCAGCATGGTGAATATCGAGAGCATCCAAAACGAGAGCCTGAACTCGTTGAACGCTTTGGGAATGTGGCGCATCCGGTAGTATAGCGCCCAGGCAACGACAACCAGGGCCATAGCATATGCAAATATGAAGTGCAAATAGGCGGGTACCACCTTGCACACAGCTATGCCATCGCTGGTCGTGGTCAAAGCCGCAATGCTTTTGCTTGATATGGTTTGGCCGACAATGCTAGTCACAAATGCAGGGAGCCAGAGTATCAGCAGCGGCCAGTAAAGGAACACAATGCGCTTGACAGTCGATTCTTTGTATGTGCGCTGATTGCGTGAGACAAATATGCGGTAAAAAATAATCATTCGCATGCATATCAGGGAGAAAAACACGCCAATACCCAGTGTTAGTGTGACCCACGATACCCAGGCAAAGCACTGTGAGAGGATAGGCCCGTCGAACCCAAGCATCCCCAGCGATAGACAGAGGCCGATATTGAGTACCATGCATCCGAAGCCCATCCCGGCACTGAACGCTACCTGTTTGCACCGTATGGGGAGGTATGACCGGTATATCAGGGCGTAGAGCATTAGGGGGACGTTGAGCAGGTTGATTCCGCAGATTACATAAAATACGATGTGCTCAGCCTCAGAGGCGGGCTGGTACTCTTGAGCTCCACGGGCCATTATCGGGTCGTCAAATGTAAAGGGAATATACAAGAGGTATAAATAGGAATGATAGACAATGCGGGATTATTACAGAGAAATGAAGGAGGAATGTAGGTAGTAGGCGACTGGCAGTCGGCAGCATCCATGAATGGTCCGCGTGCCATTTATATATGGTATTTGTCACTCGACGGATGTGTGGGGAGGGGAATAGATTTTCATTAGGCTGAGGAGGGCTGCAGAAAGAATAGAGGGTGGCCCAGAGCTCGCATCACAACATGTCGAAAACAGGATGGCGCTCTGCATTCTACAAAACAACTGCACTAAGAATCCTCCTTCCATCTGTGAATTGAATATCCGGAAAGCGGGGGAGGGAGGAGCGTGAATCCCGCCAAGTTGCTGTGTTCTATTTTCGACATTGAACCCAGGGACATTTCAATACCAGAGACCGCTATGGCACTTAATGACAATCCATACATCCACCCGGTTTCTCAGCGTCGCTGATTTCTTTGTTGCGCGTCTGGGAATGTGTGCCAATGGGCAGATGGTGGGTTTGTCATCTGCAAGAAAGCAGACAGGACTGCCCCTTGTTTGGTAGTGGGACGAGTGTGGGATTGCAGGTACGATCGCTGCAGGCGACTCGTTGCCCCTCGCCATGCGTGGTGTAGCTACTGTGGGCGACATTCATAGAGGCTGCACCGCGCATGTAAGACATGTCGTCAATCGTCACATGAGCATCTTGGTTATTGATCAGATTGGAAAGTAATCGATCATGAACTTCTCGACGTGGACCAATGGCCGCACCCTGAGCCAGGCTAGTGGTGGCGGCGGCAAGAATGGCAGCCAGAAATAGCGTGCTTGAGCTGTGTTTCCTTTTTCCCTTGCGATTCCACAAATCACTTTCAATTTGCAACTCTTCCCATCGCTTCATCAACCAAAGAAACTCAACAATGGCGTCGGGAACCGGAATGCTCCTGGTCTACATCTTCGGCTGGGGAATCGTGTTTGGCACGTTCGTGCACTACTACCACAAGCGCAAGGCGCAGTCGCTGGCGAAGCTCGAGGCCTGGTACCCAACGCACCCGGAGCGCGACATCTTCTACTCGCTGGTGACACTGCGCAAGTCGTCTCCGGAGCAAGTGACGGATGCGGTGCTGAAGTCGGCGCTCCTGCGTCGTGCCATGACGGACATCATGCGGGCAGTCGAGATCCAGACCAACAAGCAGACACTGACGAACCTGGTGAAGTCTGGAGCGATTTCGGAGGAGCTGCAGCACCAATTTACGGCGGCTGAGGCGGAGCTGGAGGCAGAGATGCTGAGCGTGGTGCAGGAGGCCGAGCGGCTGCAGCAGGGGTGGGGGAACGGGATTTTCCAGGCGGCGTCGGAGATGGTCAATAACACGAGGCTCCGGGAGCTGCGCGAGGAGATGACGCGGCTGAACTTTGAGGCAGCGAACTGCCAGCGCAGCATCATGATGGAGGAGATGGGCGAGGAGGAGAGGCAGAAGGCGCTGACGCAGGGCACCCCTGAGAACGAGAAGCTGGTCAAGAACGACGTGCTTTTGAGCAGCATCTTCAATCTGCCGATTGGCGAGGCCATGAATGCGGCGGCAGCGGCGCATGCGCGCAAGGTCAAGGCCGAGGAGGAGGAGGAGGCAGCCAAGAAGGCGGCTGGTGAGGCGAAGGCGGAGGAGAGCCCCAATGAGGCCGAGGCTCCCGCCACTGAGGCATAGAATTTGGGTGATTTGGTCAATGAAAGTTTGTTTTCGTATTTTACCAAGCTTACAGAAATCTGGTGTGGGTGCATCACTGGCGACGGCGGGATGATGGCTCCGCCACGACCGTATCAGCTCTGTCGTCATCGTCGTCAGGGCTCGACGCAGTATCATCGTCCAGCAGTAGCCCCTCGACATCCACGCTCGAGCGGCCTTGCTGCTTGAAGGTGAACTCGCTCATCATAAATGCCTCGTCGAGCTCGTCGTCATGCAGGCGCCGGCCAGTGACCATCGGGTCATCCAGGCGCTGGATCCCGCGGCGCTCATGCCACCAGGCAAACAGCTGCTTGCGGCGCAAAAAGCACAGCGCAAACGACAGCACAGTGAATAGCAGCATGCCGAGGAAGGCCCAGCGCAGGACATGCGAATCCTGGGCGGGCTCGACAGTAGGCAGAGTGACCTTGCCCTCACCGGAGCGGAAGCTGGACTCAAATTGCAGATTGCTGGCCGAAGCATTGGTGAACACGGTGAAGAGATCAAGGATTTCGCGCGGCTTGTCGACGCCCACCATATGCGACGCATTGAGGATGCGGGCGTATGTCAGCCCGCGGTCGGCCCTCACGGTCCCAGCCACGTCCTGCGCCACGGTCCAGTTCGTTGCCTCGGCGGATTTCGAGAACCCCTGGGCGCCGGCCCACGTCAGATTCCCAATCATCCACTCGATGCCAATGTGGTTGCACAGGAAATCCTCGTCGCCGACAAACATCAGCACCGGCACCTTGTCGAGGATGTGCGGCAATAGATCAACAGCTGGCGGCGAATTGTCGTCGCGCAGAACCGTGTTCACCTGCGAATTGCACTCGGTCCACACTGCCGGGGCAGCGCCTTCGCGGATGTTCAGCGCCTTCTGCACGTCCTTGCGGTTCAGGTAGTCGGTATACATGTGGACCTCGGGCGGCCAGTTCATGCCGCACGACGGCTGGGTGTCGGTCAGCCTCAGATCGTACATGTTGTAGCATTGGTCGGCCGCCGGGCCGCCCTCGGTGATGAATATCTCGGGGATCTGCTCGCACATATTGACATGCACGGGCTGCGGCGCCTTGTTATACAGCTTCGTGCACTCGTCCATGCCGGCCAGCATCTTCTTCTGCACATCATTCGTCAGCAGGTGCTTCTCGCGCAGAATGTCCACGTACGACATGTACATGGTGTGCGGATCAACCCACCCGTTGCCTATCATGACTCCGGCCAGCGGCATCTTCTTTTTGATCATTGCCGACGCTAGGTACGGCAGGTATGTGCCGGCCTCGGACTCGCCCGAAATGTACAGCTGCTTGTCCTTGTAGGCCGGGAACACTGTGTAGAATTTGTCGAAGAAGCCAACCAGCGTCTCGGTCGCGTTCTTGAACGACGTCTCGTAGTTGTCGGCTGGCGCTGTGCTGAAGCCTGTGCCGAATGGCTGGTCCACGTACAGAACGTCGAATTGCTGCGACAGGCTGTAGTCGCGGAACTCGAGCTTGTTGGAACCAGCAAACTTATACGGCCCGTTCTCCATGAACACGCCGTCCAGGCTGGTGCACCCGGGCCCGCCGTTGAGCCAGAGGATGAACTTGTCCTTGTTTTGCGTGTTGGTGGTGTTGGTCACGAGCCAAAAGAACATCTGATTCTTGCCGTCGTCACTGAGCGGGAGCTGGCTAAATGGATAAATACCGAGTCTGGTGCTGAGCATTCAGGAACTGCTGCACCCAATTCATGCGTCGCCAAAGGGGGCGGTGAGTGTTCTTACCCGCTGTATTGCTTCAAAGAGTCAAACTCGCGGCCGCTCTGCAGCGGGAGGCCATGCATGACAAAGTCGTCCATTTTCGAGCTGTCGGCCATTTCCTCTGTCCAAATCGCTGCAAGCGTGGATAAAATATAGTGTATTTATAGAAGTAAAAAGGAGGTCACGGAGGAGAGAGGGATGCTGCCAGGAACCCAGAAAACCTGTTCTCCGTAGACACATTAGTGGGGAGAGCGGGAGAATAAAAATGGAGCCAGCAGGCTCTACGGCTTCCCAGCCACAGGATGGGACAAGCACTGTTGATAAAGCCGGAAAAAAGCACATGGGGTGCTCACTGTGGCGTATCGTCGTCTACAAACTTCCACAGCCCGCAGTCGACGCAGTCGCGATCCTCGGGCTCCAGCTCCGGCAGGGTCTCCTCGGGATCATACAGGCCCCACGGCTCGAACACCATGTAGATGACCTCGTTGATGCGGTGGTGGCGGATGTCCAGGCGCCAGTCACGGCGGGCAACCGTGTCAAAGACCATCATGCGGCCGTTGTGGCATTTGGACTCGAGTGCGTATCCGGCATAGTAGCAGCTGGATGTGCGGCCGGTGCACACGCCCATGAACACCGGGTCGGCGGTGTTACCGACATGGAACAGCGGCATGCGCTCCATCACCATGGCTGGCGGCTGCGGAAGGTGCAGGCGCTTCGACGGCATCATGTCGCCGACGGCTTCGAAGCCAACAGCCGGAAGCCCAAAAGTCAGCCCCAGCATGGCTGCAACAGAGCCACCCAGCGAGTGCCCGGTCAGGATGATGTCGGCATCAGGGTAGCGCTGCACCACATCCATGAAAATCTGCGAGGCCGCAAAGAAGTAGTTGTCGGCGACCTCGTCACTCAGATTCTCCTGCAGGCAGTTGGCGTTGCACTTGAACCCCGACATGTGGCAGTCACAGACCGTCGACCATGAAAAGTCGACATACCCGCAGCAGCACGAAAACAGACGGTTGTCGTTGTACTTGTCCTTGGCCGATGTCTCGGAACCGCCACCCAGGAAGAACGTCGACGACGTGCCCTTGAACGAAATCACCACCGTCGAGTTCTTTGCGTCGGCAAACACGTGGCCGCGCAGCCCGTCGCTGGCCCACCCGAACGAGTCGTGAGTATCCCACCGGTCGCCCAGCTGCTCCCACGTATCAGAGGTCGTCGGCTGGTACGCATTCGCCGCCATGCGCGCCAGGCTCAGCAGCGTCGGCTTGTGGGTAATGTTGGGCACGCGCAGCCCGTCTTCCACATAATATTCCCACTTGTCCCTGGCGGGGTCAGGCGGCGGATAATCGTCGTCATCAGAATCATCGTCGCCATTGTCCTGCGCCGCAAAGCGGTTGTTAAAGTAATAATCCTCAAAGGCCACGCCGCGCTCGGGCGTTGCCGACCAGTAGCTGTGCTGCCTGCCATGTGCGCTCGACAAGTACTGATTGCGCAGTCCATTCAGCAGTCGGCCCGTTCCAGTCGCATGCACCTTTTCGCCCACGCCTGCCATCTGCACAATCTTCATTGGCGCCGCCGCCTGCGAGCGTTCGAACGTGATCGCATGCTGTGGCTCCTTGCTCGCCACTCCCAGCATATGCCCCATGTAGCCTGTCGCTGGCTTTGTCCAGCGGGCAAGCCGATGCGGGAACGTGTAGCCGCGGCTATGTGCCTGCGATGCCTGGTCCTCGTACCACGCATGCAACGCCAGGCGACCCTCCTTTGTGCCCTGTGCGTACAGGGATGTCAGCGATGATGGTGGCTGCGGAGTCGACTGCATAAACACTTCGCGCAGCTCAAGCACCGGCTCTGTTGGCTTCGTGGGCTCACTTGGTGTTACCCGAATCGGGTATCCGAGGTACGCGTTCACCAGATACAGCACCAGCCCAGGCACCAGCACCTTGGCCGCCGTCCATGCGCGACTCGGCGGCTTTGGCTGCGCCGGCCCATCCAGGTGTTCGTCGCGTTTGCCCATTTCGTCGTGGAAAAAAGTCTAAAGCGTAGTGGGTCTCCCAAATAAGTGCGGTCAAAAGTACAGAGCACTGGTGTGATGGGAAGAGCTGGAAGCTTGCGTGTGAACGAAAGGTAAAACAGCTTCGTCAGAGCTCGTCACGTGGGTTGGCCAATTTCCGCACACGGCAAACAATTAATTTCATTCGCACCACATTGATTCGCAAATTAAGCTTCGCCAGATCCCGGGCAGGCGGGAGCTGCAGTGCCTTTGGGCCGCTGGTTCACAGTCCGCAACGCGCGCCCGGAACCATGCGGTCCACGAGCATCGCTGTGTGGCCAAATCCCCCTTAGCACAGAAAAGTCGCAGCACATCTCCTCATGGTGCACGGGGATTTGCTGGGCTTCGCTGGTCAGCCAAGAGGATCACACGAAACTGCATTGACCACAAAAAGTCGATGTCCTTTTTTCACAAGCCAAAAGGTGTACTTAAAGAGCAGATGCACAGCCAGGGACTCTCGAGCAAGGGACGAGCTCGACATGAGGGGTTCCAGTTGATAGGGAAAAGGAGAGGATAAGCATGTGCGCTTACATAGGCGCGCGTGTAGAATTTCTGATGGGAATTTTTGTGTGCCCTCGAGGTTGCTTCGCAGGAGCACAGCCGGCGCGGTTGCACAGATTGATTAATGCCGTTCGTCCAGCCATCCTCCCCCTTTCAACGGTAATCAGTAGGGGGACCGTCTTCTATTTTCTAGCATTGCGCTGCCCACACAGCCGATATACACCAGACCGCTATGTGGACCGGACAGAAGGAGCAACAACTACGACGGCCGATTGGCCAAACCAAAATATGGCGAATGTCGAAGACAGATAAGTTTAGAAACCGGCTGTTTCCATTTGATCGCAAAGAGCGCGAAAAAAGCAGGCAAGTCTTGCCGATCCTTGCCTTGGATGCGCGTGAATAGCGGGGAGAGAGCCACTTCACGCAACAGGCCCCCTTCCACCCCCAAAACGGGCCAGGCAACACGATGACTGTATGCGCTAAAATTTTGTTTACGCACGCGCATTTGCTGTGGTTGGCAAAAGCACAGGCAGTGCAGCCAGGTACAGTCAAGGAACTCGGCCCTGCTGGGCGCACCCTCCTCTTCTCTCCTATCACTTATTTCCTCGCCTATTAATTATTCTAACCCTTTCTACCCCTTATTTCATTAACCTTATCATACACCGCCCCTTGAACAACCATCCACCCTATTAGCCCCGTGCTTTGTATTGCTTTCTAACCCGGACCTGCACAAATACCCAATAAAAATCATGTTGCGCACAGACACTGGCGTCGACCGATCATCAGTACGACAGAGCTGGGGCAGCGACGAGCGGTTCCATAGCAGCTCATCGACCAACAGCAGTAATTCGAGCAGCCACAGAGAGTCGCGCGGGCTGTGGGGGCGACTACGTAAAAAGTCGTCCGTTAACTTTGGCAAACGTACAAATGGCTCCAAGGTCAACAGCAGCCCAAGCCACAGCGCATCGTCAGTGAGTTTGACCTCCAGCAAATCGCACGTCTCCAACAGCACGCCCGATAGCGGCCAGGAGACGTGCCACAGTGACGGCGCCCTGACGCCAGTCAACATTGGCCCGCCGACCACGCTGGGCGAAAAAGCCGACACGGCATCAATTATCAACAAGCACTTGTCACTTGGTGGGCCCAGCATCAGTGCGCGGCACCGCAGCATCTCGGCACAGGTCGACCTCCAGCCGGTGCGGACAAACTCGCTTAGCATCAAACGCCCCGGAACAGCCGACCCAACCATGCGGGTCTCTGTAGATGCAGTGCGGAAAACCGGCGGCATGCCCAGCTACAGCATGGACTTGCCGTGGGGCAGCCGCCCAAGTGCAGACACCCTCTACGACGCCGATGTCAGTGCAGAATCGATCCGGCGCACGCTGGGCGCGTACACGGGGAAGAGTGAGAGCAAAAGCAAGCCGTTGTTTCGCACGCTGCTGTTGCGCTCGCAGAAGCCAGCTGCGGCGAATGGCAATGCTGCCGATACCGCCGCGGTCATGGGACTCGAGCGCATATCGGAAGATGAGGGCGAGGATGCCAGATACTCGGCCACCTTCACCGGAAACCTTGGCCCAATAGACGAGCCAGCCATGCAGCAGCGCGCCCGTGGATATTCGCGCCCAACAAAATACACTCCTGCCAGGAGCACGCCAGCTGCGCATGCTGACTCAGGGCCTGCCAGCAAGCGCTTTTCAGAAAACAGCGGGTCAACCTTGTTTAGCAGCGAGACGCTGGCATCTTCGACTGCTGACCAGAACCGCCCAAACGAATCCCAGTCGTTCTGGCCAAAGGGCGACCGCCGCAGCATCGTCAGCATCACCCAGCAGCTGCCGCCGCTCGATACTGTCTCGCGCCCGCCTAGCAGCAGCCACCACCACACAAGGTCCGGACTGGAGTCGTATTCAAACCGCCTCCCATCGCCTACCCGCGAGAACCCGCCCAATCTGATACCGATGGTACATGGGCGCGTCTCAGCGACGATGCAGAATGGCCGGCCAATCGACAACGATATGATGCTTGACCCCGTGGTTTTCCGCAACACCTTCTTCAACGCCCGCGCCGCCAGTGACACCGACAATCTGAAGCGCAAGCTCAAGAGCCGCGTGTCAGCTCTACGCAAAGTGCCGTCAGACGAGTCCCTGTACAACCCCGCTGAGGACCCCGCCAGCAAGGTGCGGTTCGACACCAATGTTGCCTTCTTACCTGACTACGAGTCTGCCGACGACCCTACCGACTCTGGTGTTGTGGAGGACATTGCTTCGCCGACCGTGCCCGACTACGACCCGTCGCCCGAAATAGCTGTGGCAGTTGTGTCAAAACAAAAACATCAGCCAGCGTCGATCGCCATCAATCAACCAGGCAGCCAACCAGACGACAACATGGCGAAGACTGGCCTCCAAATCACAATGTGCCCCGATACGCGGGTTGGCGAGCTAGAGAAGGAGCTACAGGCACTGAAAGCTACTGTTTCGGTGCTGCAGAACCAGAACGATCTGCTAGTCGAGCTCGTCAAGAGAGACCCGATCGATGATACACCAGAGACTGTACGCTTGCATATGCGCACCATTGAGCTTGAGAACCAGTGGCTAAGGCGGGAGCTGTCGCACGCGAGGAGGCTGTGCAAACAGGCGGGGCCTGACAGCTAATTTTATCTTCCCTTCGCACCACCTCTACCATGTCTACGTGGCATGCTCATGTCTATATGACCAAGCAGGGATGCCGGTACATTCCTTTCGCTCTATATTTATGATTCCCCACAACCCCCACGATCCATATGTACCCTCTCTCTCTCTCGACCCGTGTTTTTCAGCCTTTTCGAGTTCCGCTGATTATTTTTTGTCTCTAATAACCTCTGTCTCTACCACCAGTTCCAGCTCTGATACATACATGCTATTTGCACACCTTATATAAAAAGTAAAGATGCAGGCAGACAACCGAGCAGAAAAACGCGAAGTGCAGCGCCACATGTGGTCGCCGTATCCCGAGCACTTCCTAACGCTCTGGGCTATGGCGCCCTCGTCTGATCCGCCGCCCACACACCTCGACAGCATACGCCAGCAGCGCGAAAAGAAGAACAAGCGGCAGCAGCACTGGCAGCTAACCCGCGACTTTACGAAATCGGACTCGGCGCGCGGCAAAACAACGAGCCTGCCAGCCATGCACCGACTGAATCTGGCCAACCAGTCAATCTGCCGCCTGACAATCCCGCGAACTGCGATCCAGTACATGGATTACCTGGTCGAGCTCCGCATGCCACAGAACAATCTGCGCGAACTGCCTGCTGCACTGTTCGACCTGCCATGCCTGGAGACCCTGAACCTGGAGAACAACTGTCTCGAGAATCTCGGCCACCTGTGGCCAAAATTAAAAAACCTGCGTGTGCTGTTCCTAGCAGGGAACTTTATCCGTGCCTTACCAAAGGAGCTCGGGCAGATGGAGAGGCTGTTCTTTTTGGATGTCTCAGATAACTCTGGTCTGGGATTCTTGCCAGGAGACCTGCTGGATGCGCCAGCGCTGCACCGGCTGATAGTCGACAAGTGCAGTTTTGAAATGGCCGACCGGCTCATTGGCGAGGAGGAGTGGATCGGTATAGATGATGCTGTGCGCGTACCGAGCCTCTCTTCACTGTGTATGCAGGCTGTTTGCCGGTGCATTGGTGCTGAGGGCGGGGAGCTCGAATCGCTGGTTGCTGCTCAGTGCGACGAAATCAAATCCCATCCAGCGGCTTATGCTGCCGGCTCCGTTCTTGTCCGCGAGCTCAGCCGTGCAGATGAGCTCCCGAAATGCACAGCATGTGGTGGACCGGTTTATACACAGGCATTTACATACCTAAGATTGGCAAATGGCTGGCCCTTGCCGTTCATTTGGTACTGCTGCTCAGCAAAATGTCAATCAGAAGCACTTGAACAACCGATTCCTAAAAAGCTTGTATACGATAATCTCTCGCTCAAAGAATAGGTGTTTCACTAATGATTGGCACTGACAACTAGATGCGAGTGCCCAATCAACCGGACGCGATAACGACTGTCATCCTCTCAAATGCCAATATTAGCAATAGCGTATCCGTCATCGTGTTCTGGAAGCGAATTAAATAAAAGTGGTCCAATTAAATCACATCAAACTAATTGACTTGCATCGCGGCCATTCTAACTGTGCTACCCCTGTTGCAATTAAAATACAACGAATGTTATGCTATGTTGACTTTTTGCTATCCTCAGGCACTGCTGTGCTATTGTTGAATGTCCACCGGGGAACGCCTGGTGGCAGCTGTGTGTGCGCCGGCAGCCTGAATGGCGGAAACGGCGTGTATGTCTCTGGCGAAATCGGCTCGTCTCCAGACTTGTCGAAGCTGACTCTGTCGTTCCTCAGCAGCTCGACCACCTGCTCGTTCAGGTTCTCTCGGTCCAGGCTCGCAAACTGTGCCTTCTCCTCGTCGGCTAGCAGCGCCTTTGCTCGCCGTGACAGCTCCAGCTGCCGGTCATTCCACGCCTGCACATACTTTGCATACACCTCTCTTGCATCCTGCAGCCGCGCCTCAATCGTCGATCCGCTGCTGTCTGCCAGCGTCGGTGTTGGCAGTGGTCCCAGGTCTGGTGCATTTCTAGTTGGATCCAGGTAATTGTCGGCGACGCTGGCCAGGTATGCCAGGTTGGTCTGCAGCCGGTTCTGGTACATGATCAGCTGCGGGTCGTCCATCAGGCTGTTGTTCTGGTACTCTTGGCAGAGCCTGATCAGCTCGCTGTTGATGTTCAGGACCATCTGGATGATGCTGGTCTTGAGACGCGGCAGGTACGGCTGCTCCTGGCCATCGTCCACCTGCTGCGCTGTTTGCGAACGGGCTTTGGGGGTGAATGTCCGGGTGCTGGTGGGCTGCTGCTGCTGGTCGTCGGAGGAGTTGTCGTCCTCGAGCGTTACCTCGATGTCGCTGTCTTTTCCGGTGTCGCTGTGCAGGTAGCCGTCCATGCCTGGGTTTAAGGTTGTGGTAGTGGTGAGAGATAAAGCGGCTGGCAGACACGCGCTGTGAGAAAGGGTACACAATATATCCCCTGGCGGTGCATGGCAGATTTTGGGCTGTGAGGCATTCGTGTAAACAGATGCTGGAGGAGCCGCATCCCACTCCCATTTTGCAGGCAGCCAGTGGCACGTCTCTCGGGGAGTAGTCGGTAGCATGTTTCGATCTACGCAGATGCTGTAGTGCTTGCTGGATGTGCGATCAGCATATGGAAATACACACGTAAATCGTTGCACGATAGAACTTGCGTTTGCCCAATGCGTCCGGCTGGCACTTGACTGATCGCACAACTCTAACTACACTTGTTGCCGAAGTTGTGCATGTAGCCGCAGCCATGGGCCATTCCAGGACTGCTCCTGCGCCACCCAGCAGCCCTTGATCAGAGCTTTTTGCAACAAGCGAAGGAGCAGCTCTTGTGCCAGAAATCCAGGAATAGTGCGAGCCTTCCTTACTTTTGCAGCTGGCATTTTTACTGAGCTGCGCATTTTCAGAAACTTTTCGTTTATTATATATCGCTGTTACTACTATTATCGATAGTGTAGAACATGCCTTTCGACACACCTCCGCCATCGAAGCGTAGGCAGGAGGTGGCCCCCAGCGCCCCAAAGAAGCGCAAGCCGACAGCTGTGCTGACCGCACAGGACCGCTCACCGGTGCCGCTCAACCTTGGTGACGCATATAGCCGCCATCTCCTCGACGGCACCACTCGCCTGAGCACCATCGCAGAAGACTCGATCCTGGACAGCCCCATTTCGGCATTCCCAGTCAGCGATCCCCGCACGCCTGACCATCACAACAATGCGCACGCTATTGCGGAACACCCGGCTGCCGAAGGTGACATGTCCGCATTACCGGTCTCACAGCTCACCACACCGGTCCGCTCCAGCACGGAGCGCCGTATCGCTGAAAATCCACCTTGCGACAAGAAACCGGCCCTGTTCCACTCGCCGCCTGTCACCAAGCTCACGAAGGCTAAGAAAAGCGGTAAGTGCATTCAAGCGGGTATCGACTTGAGCACCAGAGTTGGCCAGGTACTGACAAACAACATCTATGCCGCTTTTGCCTGTAGATGCGCCAGTGAACCCAGCCATCGTCAAGAACAGCAAGCAGACCCCCGTCAAGTCCACGGCGAACAACTCGACTGTACAGTCGAACAAGGTGATGTCGCCGAGCGATCTCAAGGCAGAGAGGGACAAGGAGGCATCCCTCTGGGTCAGCGAGTGTCTTCTCGGCGACATCGACGCTGTTCTTGGCCTCCTCCACCCCCGTACCAAGGACAAGGCTGACCTGGCAGCCGAGATCACAGACCACATTTCGGCAGAGCTTGAGTGCCACCTCGATGTGGCCAACGACATGGCGGCCAACCGTACAGGCGCAGCAACTGTCCATCCCAGCACGCGGCAGGGGCAGCAGCAGCCACTACCCATCAGCGACTCCCACCCGCCACCAGTGCCAGCACCTAGCCCCGACACTCAGGCTATGGTCGAGTCGCTCAATGAGTGGATATCCTCCACTCATGCAGTCAGATCGACCGCTGGAGCATCAGGCCGCGCAGAGCGGAAGATGTACCTGCCGATCCAGCAGTTCTCGCTATTTGTAGCAAAGAACGAGGACAGTTTTGTCCGCGCACAAGCAGGAAGCAGCGCGAAGTGCGATGCAGTGCATCGTCGGCACATCCTGCCATATCAGATATACGACTGCGCGCCTGTCGGAAAGGACGATGATCGGCGGGTGGATATCGGGCTGGCCACCCGCGAGCTCAGCCACAAGAACAAGGCCGTGGCACTAGTAGAAGATCCTGTCGACTACAGCGACATGCTCGCTGTGGTCGAGGTGAAGCCCGGCAAGACCCCAGCGCTGGTGCGCCAGGCACATGCGCAGCTGCTTCTGTACAGCCGAAACATGTACTCCAGCCAGGACTGGCGCCGCTTCCTCTGGGGCATATCAATCTGCGACACCGAGGTGCGGATATGCCTGTTGTCGAACGACAGGGTCTTTGCATCCAAACCCATTGACGTCGCCACACCAGACGGCCGCACCAAGTTCATCGAGGTGCTGGTGCACTTTTCACTGTGCGATTTCGACCAGCTTGGCTTCGACACGACGATTGACTGGAGCTTCGAGCACAAGTGCTGGATGATCGAGGGCCCGAGCACCAGCGGCAGGTCGTCAGGCAGCGCCACCACAGCCTATTACTGCGACCAGACCCTGTTCAGCGCGGATAATCTGTTTGGGCCACATAGGCGCTGCTTCCTGGCCAGCGACCATCCGCCTGTAAATGGGACTGTTGAGCCAAAGTTCCTTATCAAGGACACATGGCCCGAGGTCGAAGGCGGTCTAGCCAGTGGCCGCAACGAGATCAGAGACGCGGTTACGGATCCGGAAATCATAGTGCCCAGACTCCATGGCTGGTGCAACGTTTGCATCCAGGTGGACGGCAAGGTGCTGGAGGACAACGCGAGAAATGTACTCGGGCCACTATTCAACCACACTGGGCCGGAAGGAAAGCCTATCCCATTCCGCGTTCACACACGGGTGGTGATGAGGGCTGTCGGATTCCCCCTAAAATCGGTCACCTCGGTCCACGACTTCATCGTTGTGTTGGGTGATGCAATGCGCAGCCATGCTGAAATCCTCAATAGGTGCGGCATTCTCCATCGGAACATATGCGATGAGACGATTCTTGCAGTGGCAGATGAAAATGGGCAGTTGCGCGGGCTGCTGTTTGATTTCGACAACGCACTGAAAGTAGAGGAGGAGCGGAGGTTTATACGCAGTGGGCAGATTGGAGTGCTCCCATTTATGAGCATCAACACCCTTTCAGGATTCGATGTGGAGCGGTCAGTGTTGGATGACTGGGAATCGCTGATATATCTCATATGCTGGTTCGCCACCATCGGAATCTGCAGAGAGAAAGCTGACAGGCGATCGTTGGAAGAGCTTGAGGACCTAGAAGTCAGACAATGGAGAAGGGGATCGGCTAAGGAAGTATCAAAAGTAAAGGTGAAACATCTCAGCGAACTCAAAGATTTTGGGTATTATATCCTGGACTACTTCCACTCCGACAATGACATTGAGACACTCCAAGATCTAACCGAGGACCTTTACAAGGCTCTGTTCCAAAATCCGTATCTGCGAAAGGACACTCGGTGCGATGGCAGCCGCTATAAAGGCACCATACCAGTTAGGATCAGAGGTGAGGAGAAGAAATCGGATCCATTCAAGGAGCGGTTAACCAAAAAGAGCGAAATCGCCGCAGCCCTACTTGAGACGATGACACAAGCATGGAAGGATTCGATGAGCACCATTCGCAACCAGCGCAAACCATCACCATAGTATTTTTTCTGCTGTACACTATGCGTCATTACCTATTTCGTACTCGCATAAAGAGTATCATCACAAAACACACATTGCAAGGACAAGGGCAAGCACATGTTGTGCATTTGGCGTAGATGCCAGTAGATATTAGCATGACACCGTTTAATGTGCCTGCTCTGAATATGCAGCCCCAGTATTATATGCACTTAGTGTCAGGCAAGCAGCACACACGCGTAGCAGAAGTAATAGTGGTCAGCATTGGTGCCATCATCAGACAGTCGGCAATGGCAGGCTGCGTGGCCGCAACAGAAAATAATTGACAGTTTCAAGTATGCCGTCACCAAGAGTCTACATGGCAAGCCGGGACATCCGATACAAGGAGAGTGGGATAATGAAGAAGAGGCCGACGAGAGCCTGCTGTTGTGCGCACATCCGCATTCATTCCCATGTGTCCACGCACTTGTTCCATATCAGCCCAGTACGTGCATCGGAGTCCGCTTGCCTCGTCTCGACTGGTGTGTCTGATATCGGTTGTCTCGGGTTTGTAGTGTGCTACTCTGCTCTGCTTTCGCTGTTTGGATAGGATCCGGCTCTCCATGCGAGCCTGTAGAGCCGCCGCTGAATGCAGGCATACTGATGCAGCCAGCGCCACATCCATGATCGGCGATGCGGTGCTTCAGATGCGGGACCCGATCAAATCGGATCTGCTCAAGCGCCTTTTCGTAAACAACAGTTCCAGAGCGCAGAAAAATCCCAGGCAGTAAACACGCTGCAGCCAATGGCGATGGCTCGCCTCAGCCCTTAAACCACTCCAGAGCTGCTGTCCACAGCCCTTGTCTCTCCATTTCGCCTTAGCCCTTCAACCTCCTGCATTTGAGCCCATTCCCCTTGTAATTTATCAGTCGCCCATGACTACCTGCAACATTCCCGCTGAACTTTCTCGGACTCTGCCAGCCCCTACCGCCGGCAAGCCAGCCGCTACGGGCGCCAAGCGCAAGCTCGATAGCTCCATTTCATCGCCAGCTAGCAAGTTCTCGCCGCCAAAGAAGGCACGCTCCTCCAGCAACACAGTCTGCATTGGCACTAAGCGGTCGCGCTCGGATTCTGCGGCAAATACCGATGCCGATGACAGTGTGCCACCGGCAAAGAAGACTAGCTGCATATGCTTTAGTGGATGTAAGTGCCGGGCCAGCATCACCAGAACGGCAGCCAAGCAGCACCGCTACTTACTAACCTGCATTACCTCAACGCTGTAGGTGCCCGGCCTCCTCCAGGATACAAGAGGAAGGTAATGGCACACTCCTCGTATTACTCTTCCGACACAGCGGTCCCACCGGCAAAGAACGCAGGCTCTAGTGCGGGTATTGAGTCGGACGAGCAAACGATTTGGTGGGACAACAAATACGAAGAGCTGGCCGAAGCCGACTACTGGGTCAAGGAGCGACTTATCCGTGACGCCGACGCAGTGTTCGACATTGTAGAGCCGAGAATCACTACGACACGCAGGCTGGCCAGGCTGGTCTCGGCTCAGGTCGCACTGGAGCTGGAGGACCGGCTCAACACAGTCGACAACAGTGCAGCGAGCAGCGTCGACGATATCCAGGATGCTTTCAGAGAACTTGCTTGCGATATAGGCACCTGTCAGCAGCAGCAACAACAAGAGCAGCAGCAGGCGCTATTCGACATTGCAGGATACAGCAGAGCAAAGGACGAGAGCCGTGAGTCAACCGACAGTTCATTCGCGAGCCTTGAGCAGTGGATTTGCCCAACGCCGGCCACGCCTACTGATAGCGCTAATGGGAACAGCACACGTACGGCAGAACAGATACTGGAGTCAGCCATGTCGCTCATCCTATTTGTCTCCCGCCACACTGACACCTTCGTGCGTGCACTGGATACAGACACCTTTGGCAGGCACCTCGAAGACTACCGCCACATACTTCCATGCGTCAGCTCAGATCGCGAGTGCAGCGATGCTGCCGAATTTCTGGCAAGCGAGGCAGGCATCAAGGCGCAAGGCCCACATAGCAGCATCGAACTCGTCAGTGGGTTCAGCTACAGCGACGCACTAGCTCTTATCGTGGCTCGGACTGACAAGACTCGGCGCACGGTTGACAAGGCTTATGCGCAGCTGATGCAGAGCACACGCAACATCTACAAGCGCCACCACTTCAGACGGTTCGCCTGGGGTCTGACCGTGTGTGACAACGAGGTGCGAGTGTGCCTGCTCTCCAATGACGCAGTCTTCTCGTCCATTGTCCTGGACATCACAGCAGCAGCCGGTCGTCGGCAGTTCGTCGAGCTGCTGGTCAACTTTGCACTGTGCGAGGAGGACCAGCTCGGAAGTGACCCGTCCATTTACTGGGATGCTGAAGCCAACTGCTGGGCCATTGACTGTCCCGACACAGCAGACATGGCATCACGCCCTGTAGCCACAAAAACGTACTACTTCGACAAGGTGCTGCTGGGAGCGGACGGCCTGTTTGGCCGGCATACGAGGTGCTATTTGGTGACAGACGAGGAGCCTACTGGCGGCGGAATTACTCCCAAGTTTGTGATAAAGGATGCATGGCCGGAGGCTGAGGAGGACCGTGTCGATGACAAACGGGACGAGGTGTCGCTTCTGCACAGAATCACCACAGAGCTGGCACAATCGGACGTCGAGGACCTGGTCTATCCCAGGCTCGATGCCGGTGGCCGTGTCTACATCGGCACAGGCAGAGGCATGTTTGAGGACCAGTCGAGCCACATCCTGGGCTCGCTGTTCTCGCTGCGCAAGCCGGATGGCACTGCAATACCGTTCCGCGCACACAAGCGGTTGGCCATGTCCCCGATTGGCGACTCGCTCGATACGGTCGAATCAGTGGATGAGTTTATCGTCGTTCTGGGGGATGCCATGCGCTGCCACTCGGAGGTGGTGAGTCGGTGCAGCATCCTCCACCGCGACATTTCAAGCAACAACATCCTTGTCGTGCGCGAGGAAGGCAAACCGGCGCGCGGACTGCTTATCGACTTTGACTGCGCACTCGATCTGAGCGATTCGCGAGGGCCGAACCTGGAGACGCGAGGGACAATCCCGTTTATGAGCATCAACAACCTTCTCCGGTCAGACGTGGAGCGATCAGTGCTGGACGACTGGGAGTCGCTTATCTACCTAATCTGCTGGCACGGCACCATCGGAATCTGCAGAGAGAAAGCTACTAGGCGATCACTGGAAGAGCTTGAGGACCTGGAAGTCGGACGCTGGAGAAGTGGGGCGGCTAAAGAAGCAGGGAGAGAAAAAAAGTTCCATCTAAGCAACTTTAATGGCTTTGATGTCGATATCCTGGACCACTTTCATTCTGACGAAAATATCAGAATCCTTAAAGACCTAACTGAAGACCTTTACAAGGCTCTGTTCCAAAATCCGAATCTGCGAAAGGACACTCGGTGCGATGGCAGCCGCTATAAAGGCACCATACCAGATAGGATCAAAGGAGTGAAGGAAAAGCCAGATCCATTCAAGGAGCGGCTAACCAAAAAGAGTGAAATCACCGCAGCACTACTTGAGGTGATTACAAAAGCATGGAAGGATTCGATGAGCGCCATTCGCAATCAGCATGGCCAGACAATCTAACATTTACATAACATACTCATTCAATATTATATAATTTTGAGGCTTGTTGCTGTTACTAGTCGTATGGGATTACTATATTTACAGTGCAATATTGCATAGTATATATTGGTGACTGGCATCGCTGACTCAACATCAGTATCTAGGTAGGTTCATCCTAACTACAACTTCAGGTATCACAAACAAGCCATGTCTCGTAAGACAATTTTACATGCATAGACAAATGGCATGTATCTGTTGGTAGTTAGACTAATGCATTTCTCTCTGATCACCAAATGGCGCAAGCATGTGTGAATGTATGTAAAAGCATATGGCAATGGCGCATATTGGAGTGCTGTTTCCCACGTGACGAAGTGGTGATCACTGTAATCTATCTAGTCTATGATCACCGCACTTTTTTTTTTGCTTTTTTACAACGATTTTTTCTTGTTCTGGTTTTGCAGAACCACTGTCTTTTCTCAGCTTTCCGTTCCACACAATTCGACATATCCTACACCAAAATGCTCCTGCAACCGTAAGTTGGCAAGGCGACAGTAGCCAGCACACCAAAGAGATATTAACTAAAGAGATATACGCATGTGATAGCAAAGCAAAGAATGCGCGCTCGAAGCGGTTTCTGACGAACCGGGCGCCGAAGGTGGTGGAGAACGCAAAGACGGCGATATTTGTGCGCGGCAGTACAACGAGCCAGGTGATCCTGGACACGCTAAAGGACCTGTACGCGCTGAAGAAGCCCGAGGCGATCAATTTCACAAAGAAGAACGAGATGCATCCGTTTGACGACGAGACGGGGATCGAGTTTTTTGCGCGCAAGAACGACAGCTCGCTGTTCGCCGTGGGCATGCACTCGAAAAAGCGGCCGCACAACCTGATCCTGGGCCGCACGTTCAACTTCCAGATCATGGATATGATCGAGCTGGGCGTGGAGCGGTGCACGCCGATGCGCGAGTTCCGCACGCAAGCGTGCGCTATTGGCATGAAGCCCCTGATGGTGTTCAATGGGGAGGCGTTTGGAACCGACCCGCAGCTGGTGCGGCTGAAGAGCATTCTGCTGGACTTCTTCCGCGGTGAGGACGCAGACATGGTGTCGCTGAAGGGGCTGGAGTACGTGATTACGGTGACGGCTGGGCCGGCGGGCGCCAATGGCGAGACGGGGCTGGTGTTTTTCCGGGCGTACACGACGCAGCTGAAGAAGTCGGGGGTGCGGCAGCCGCGCGTGGAGCTCGAGGAGATGGGCCCGGCGCTGGATCTGCGGGTCAGGCGCGTGCGGCAGCCGGCCGAGGACATGTGGAAGCAGGCGTGCAAGGTGCCCAAGGAGCTGAAGCAGGTCAAGGTCAAGAATATCTCGCGGGACGGACTTGGCGACAAGTACGGGCGGATCCACCTGGGCAAGCAGGACATTAACAAGATCCAGACGCGCAAGGTCAAGGCGCTGAAGAAGAAGCTGGACGACCGCCCGGCCAAGAAGCAGAAGACAGCTGCTGAGTAGGCCTTGTAGGAGGTGATTTCTTAATCAAGCTTCGCATGCATGGACGGATGTCCCACATCCGCGCTGGCATGCGAGGGAGGAGTATTAACAGGTAGCATTCGAAATCTGTTGTGAATCATACCGATGAAGCCCAGGAAAACAGGCCGGAGCTCAACAGAATAAAAAGCGCTCAATCAGCTAGAGATCGCAGGGGGATCCAATGGACGGTGCAGAAGATGGCGCAATACGTGTGATCTTCCAGCTGCGCGGGACAGCAGGCTGCCTTCCGCCATTTTTTTTCACTGATGAGAAATCAGCTTTGACCCTGGTACCTGAGCGTAGCAGATAAAAGGGCCTAGGCGCACCCCCACACAGCGAGCACACCACAACTCTCCTTCCACAGCAACTCAGCAGCAGCGATTCCTTATATCTTACAGCACTAATAATGACAGAATCATTTCGCGATCCCCAGGGCGGCGGCTCCCTGATCCTGGCGTGGCAGGTAAAGAACAAGACAGTGCTGATCGTCGGCGGCGGCGTGGTGGCAGCCGGGCGTGTATTCAATGCACTGGAGGCCGATGCGCGTGTGACGGTGGTGGCACCGGAGCTGAACCCGGAGCTACAGTACCGAGTGGGCAAGTCGCAGATCACATGGCATCAGCGCTCCTTCCAGACGTCGGATCTGGACACAGCCGACATGGTTCTGACGGCAATCGACGACCACGCCGAGTCGCAGCGGATCGTCTCAGAGTGCAAGGCGCGGCGAATTCCAGTGAATGCGGCTGATATCAATGACCTGTGCGATTTCTGGTTCATGTCGACGCACCGCGACCACTCAGTGCAGATCGCGGTGAGCACAAACTCGAAGGCGCCGCGGCTGGCAAACCGGATCCGGCGGCAGATCGCGGCGGCATTGCCAAGGGGCACAGGCAAGGCGGTGGAGCAGATTGGGCGGCTGCGCAAGCGGATCCGCGAGGCAGACCCGGAGCCGCAGAACAGCAAACGGCGGATGACGTGGTTGACGCAGCTATGCGACTACTGGCCGGTGGAGCAGCTGGCACGACTGGATTCGGACAACATCGACAGCCTGCTAGACGCCTACATTGACAACAAGGATCCGACAAGCGTCGGACTATCGCTGCAGCCGCCGTCATCTGAGTCGTCGCGGATCCCCAGCCCAGAATTGCGCACGGGGAGCCAGGGGAAGCTGGTATTGGTGGGTGCGGGCGTCGGCGACCCCGAGCTGCTGACGGTACGGGCGCACCGGGCGCTGAAGGAGGCCGACATCGTGCTGGCTGACAAGCTGATTCCCGAGGCGGTGCTTGGTCTGATCGAGTGCGAAATCTACACGGCGCGCAAGTTCCCGGGCGCTGCCACCGAGGCACAGGAGGACCTGTACCGGCGCGGCGTCGAGGAGCTGGCCAAGGGCAAGAACGTGGTGCGGCTGAAGCAAGGCGATCCGTTCGTGTACGGGCGCGGCGGTGAGGAAGTGCTGTATTTCCGCAAGTGCGGGTACGAGCCCGAGGTGGTGCCAGGATTGACGAGCGCAATCACAGGGCCGGGGCTGTGCGGCATCCCGGTGACGCATCGCGGCGTGGCCGACCAGGTGCTGGTCTTGTCGGGCGCCAACCGCCACGGCGACCTACCGAGCATCCCAGAGTTCCTGGCCACGCGCACGCTGGTGATCCTGATGTCGGTCAAGCGCCTGAAGGACATTGTCGGGTTGCTGGGCAGCGCAGGCTACCCGCAGGATCTGCCGCTGGCAATTGTCGAGCGCGCCGGGTGCTCCGACCAGCGCACGGTACGTGGGACGGTGCAGACGATCGTTGGAATCATCGAGCGCGTGGGGCATAATCCGCCGGGCCTGATTGTGGTCGGTCATGCCGTCAATGTGCTGTCGGATAAGGCGATCGAGGACCGGTTCCTGGATGCGTCGACGCTCGGGCTCTATGCGGACGAGACAGGCAGGCAGTAGAAACACGTGCATCCAATCACACCGCGATCAGATTTTTCGCGTGGATAATTTCACAACGTTTCCTATTGTGCTTTTTGAAAAGCTCCTGTTTCTTCTTCCTTTCGTTGCCGTTTCTCAATTTAAATATTTATTCCTTTTTTCTTCTTTCTGAGCTAATGTAAGCGAGGGGAAGAGCAAAACCAGACGTGCTTCAACACAACACAAAAGCGATAAAAACGAAAGGCAATCCACGTTCTAATCTACATCCCCATTTGACCTGTTGTCGGAAAAACAAAAATGGACCATCCACGTAGGCCGCACGCAGACAGCCCAGGATCCACGGCGGAGCACCGCGACACGTACTCTGGGGATGCGTCGATGCGCGACTCATCGCGCTCGCGCTCACGCAGTCGCTCGTACTCGCGCTCGCGCTCACGTTCGCGTTCACGTTCGCGTTCGCGTTCACGCTCGTATTCGCGTTCGTATTCACCGCCGCCGCCGCGTACGGGCCGGTCGCGCAGCCGCAGCTACACGCCGAGCCGGTCGCCAAGTCGGTCGCGGAGCCGGTCGCGGAGCCGGGCGCGGAGCCAGTCGCGGCAGCGCTCGCCAAGCCGCTCCCCAAGACACTCGGCGAGCCGCTCGCCCTCGCCCTCGCCCTCGCGCTCCGTGCCTCTAGTGGTGGTCTCGGGACTGACAGAGAAGATCACCAAGGAGCACATCCAGGAGCTGTTCAGCGCATACGGTTCCCCCTTGGATGTGCGGATGTGGCGTCGGCAGCGCAAAAGGCATGGACGCCAGGAGCTGCATGCCAAGGCGTTCATTAACTACGCGAAGCTGGAGGAGGCAGTGCTGGCAGCGGAGAAAATGAACGGCGCGGTGATCGACGAGGTTACGGTCGAGGTGCGCCAGGATATGGATGATGGCGGGTGGAAGAAGCGCCAGAATAAGCGCAAGCGCCAGGGGCAGCGCCCGGAGGGCAGACGTAAGCGCGGCGGGCGTAGGCGCGATCGCCGGAGTGGCGCACGCAGGCGGTCGCGGTCGGCTGACCGGTGGCAGCCGGAGCGCAGGTACCGATCCCCGTCGCCGTATCGCAGACGGTCGCGTGGCAGACGGTCGCCGGTCAGGTCGCGGTCGCCGTACGGGCGCCGGGCCGGATCCAGGTACGACCGGTACCACAGCAGGTCGCCTTCTCCCCGGTACAGCAGATACCGCAGCAGCCGGTACTCCCGCAGTCGCTCGGTCTCCCGTGGCAGGAGGTAAGGCGTTAGGCTTTTTTCTGTTTCGTTTCATACTGGTTGCTTAATAAAGGCTTGCAAGCTTTTAATTAGCCACCGCGCACCCTTTTTTACTTTCTTTTTTACCTTTTTTTTTTCGGAGCCCACTATCAGTTTCTGGGCTTTTCCTATCTTTTTCCTCTCTTCAATTTGCAACAAGATTCTTTCCATCATGTTCCTCCGCTCGCTATTGACAAAGTCGCTCACATTGCGCACATTGCAGCCCATGCGCGTGCAGTCGGGCATGCGCTGGTTCTCGCAGACACTTCCGGCACGCTCGATCCCGGGCTTTGACGCCAACAACCCGACGCTGCGCAAGATCCAGCAGAACCCGCGGGTGATGGCGGCAATGGTCGAGGCGATGCAGCTTCTGCAGCAGCGCGGGCTGATTGATCCGACAAACCCGAAGCCGCCTGGGTTCATGAAGCTAATGCAGATCATGGGCGACCCCGAGGTGAAGGCCAAGTTCATGGAGGTGCAGAAGGTGTTGAAGGAAGAGGGGATCCAGTTTTCGCCGTCGGATCTGTCGGCGTTCATGGGTGCGCGCGACCAGTTCATGGCCAAGGAAGAGGCGCCCCAGGAGGGCGTGCTGAAAAAGTTCGCCAGCAAGTTTAGGAAAGAATAAGCGGATTACGATAATATATTTGAACGGCAGCCATAACGTGGTGCATCCGATGCGGGTGAAGGTGCGGGTTCATTGCGTGAGTTTCTTGGGAGGCCGCTGCAAGTTTAGGCTGTATCATAATGGAGTTTCGCGATCGTGACGGGTATTTCCACCAGGATGTGTTTCGGGTGCTTGGGCGGGCCACGGGCTCTGAGCCACATGCACTGACGTATAATGCAATTGGCGGTATGCAGTTTGTGGATGAGGATGGGATTTCGGAAACGTCGTCAGAGACGTCGACCGAGTCGAGTGTGTCGCAGGCGCCGTCGTTTGATCTGGACGCCGAGTGGGAAGACGCCAAGCAGGTGCTGTACACGACGTTTGTTGGATTCATGCTGCCGTTTGTGTTCCGGTACGTGGGCCGGCGGCTAACGTTTGCAGGTAAGCTTGGGAAATAGCCAGCGGGGGTGGTGTTTCAATGTGGGGGCAAGCTGTTGACTAACCTAATTGCCACTTTCGGTAGTGTGGAAGCGCTTTCTGACCGGGTATTTTAAGTGAGTAAACTCCTTTTCCATTTTTGAGGAGTGACTCACAAAATCCCAGGCCGCGCTCCCAGAGGTGTGTCACATTCGTGCAAAAAACTTGGTCCAGGCGCTTAAATCCGGCTAGCGTTTAAAGGTCCGATATGGCAGGACAGTACATCCAGGTGCGCACATTTGTTTAATTTTTTTTCCTCTTTCGCTTTATCTCACTGAAGCCAAAAAATACCATTTCAGTTTTTATTTTGAAAAGTGCAAGCATGCCTATTATCACTACAGTATCAACTCCGGCCACATCACTTGCCAACATCGCTGATCTGCCCGAGCGCCTGACAAGATGGCAGACGCGGCTGTCTAGCCCAACCGAGCTGCAGCTGCCGACCGACTACCCGCGCCCAATGCCGCTCAAGGTCGTTGAGGCAGTGGATACGTTTGAGCTGCCAGCTGCCAGCAGCCTGTCCGTGCTGCAGGTGTCGCTGGGACTGCAGCAGATGCAGGAGGAGAAGGGCGAGAAGCCGACAGCCAGCCCGTTCTCAGTTCTTTTGGCGGCATTTGCAGTGCTGCTGCACCGGTATACTGCTGAGGAGGACATAGTGGTGGGCAGCTCGAGCGAGACGCTGAACCCGCTGGTGCTGCGGTTAGATGTCAAGGCCGAGAATTCGTTTGTAGACGTGCTGCATATGGTGGAGCGCGTGTCGCAGGAGGCAGCGGCCGACGAGGTGCCGTTCCCGGCGCTGATGGCGGCAATGGCAGAAGGCGTGGAGGATGCAAATGCGGCGCCAGCGCTATTCCGCGTGCGGTTCTTCAACCAGGCAGACACGGACTCGGAGACACTGCAGAAGACAATCACGGCGGCCACGGATCTGACGGTCCTGATCCGGCAGAAGACCACGGCGTCGCTGCGGCAGCTGCACCCGGCCATTGAGCTGCAGCTGACGTACAACCAGATCCTGTTCTCTCCGCAGCGCATTGCGCATATGGTCTCGCAGCTGCAGATGGTGCTAGCCACGGCTGCCGATACAGTCGCGCATGCGCAGGCCGGGCATGCACTGCAGTCGGAGCACCAGGTGGGCCGCATGAACATTGTCTCGGAGCTCGACTGCCAAGTGTGTCCCAGCCCGCGCGCTGACCTGCACTGGGGGCAGTTCCCGGGCAGCGTCACCGAGATTTTCGCCCGCAACGCTGCAGCCCACCCGGACCGCCGCTTTGTGGTCGAGAGCGTTTTGCGCGCCGAGGGCGGCAGGGACCGGCTGGTGGCACGTGAGTTCACGTATGCGCAGATTCTGCGCGCAGCCCGCATCCTGAGCCGCACGCTGCGCGACGGCGGCGTCCAGCGCGAGGACGTGGTGATTGTATATGCGTACCGTGGGGTGGATCTGGTGGTGGCCATTCTCGGCGTGCTGATGGCCGGGGCTACCTACAGCGTCGTGGATCCGGCCTATCCGCCCGCGCGCCAGAACATCTACTTGTCGGTGGCCCAGCCGCGTGGGTTGGTAGTGCTGCGCCATGCGGGCGAGCTGCCCGATGAGGTCAAGCAGTATGTGGCCGATGAGCTCGATGTAGTGTGCACCGTACCGGCTCTCGAGCTGCTGGACTCGGGCGACCTGCGCGGCTCTGATGCCATCGAGCAGGCAGCTGCGACAGTCGATGCCTCGGACGACGTCAGTGCCGACATTGTGCCTGTGGGTCACGACTCGATCGGTACGCTGTCGTTCACCAGTGGCAGCACAGGCATCCCCAAGGGCGTGCGCGGGCGGCACTACTCGCTGACGCACTTTTACCCGTGGATGTCGCAGGAGTTCCAGCTGGGCTGTGATGACCGGTTCACGATGCTGTCGGGCATCGCCCATGACCCGATCCAGCGCGACGTGTTCACGCCGGTGTTCTTTGGCGCCGAGCTGCATATCCCCACCAGCGAGGATATCGGGATTCCGGGGCAGCTGGCGCAGTGGATGGCCGACCACGCAATCACCGTCACGCACCTAACGCCGGCCATGGGGCAGCTGCTGTCGGCCAACGCGACTAGCACCATTCCGTCGCTGAAGAATGCGTTCTTTGTCGGCGACCTGCTGACGAAGCGCGACTGCCACCGACTGCAGAGCCTGGCCGACAACTGCCGCATCGTCAACATGTACGGCACTACTGAAACACAGCGTGCTGTGTCGTACTGCCCAATCCCACCACACAGTGCCAGCCCTGGTTTCCTGGCTGCCGCCAAGGATGTCATCCCCGCCGGTCGCGGTATGGCTGACGTGCAGCTGCTGGTGGTCAACAAGCACGGCAGCGGTGGGCTGTGTGCTGTTGGTGAGGTTGGCGAGATCTACGTGCGTAGTGGTGGTTTGGCCGAGGGCTACCTGCGTCTGCCTGATGCTACCGCTGAGAAGTTTGTGCCCAACTGGTTTGCTGCTGCACCGCCAGCTGGAGACGCAGCACCCTTCTACCATGGCGCGCGTGACCGCATGTATCGCACCGGCGATCTTGGGCGGTACCGGCCCGACGGCGACGTCGAGTGCATCGGGCGCATCGACGACCAAGTCAAGATCCGCGGGTTCCGCATCGAGCTGGGCGAGATCAACAACATGCTGTCACAGCACCCGCGCATCCGCGCCAACGTGACGCTGGTGCGTCGCGACAAGTACGAGGAAAAGACGCTGGTGGCCTATATTGTGCCCAGCGAGGACGAGCAGAAGCGCTCCGACGACCCGGGCCGCCACACGCTGATCAAGGACATCCGCGACTACCTCAAGCAGAAGCTGCCCACGTACGCCGTGCCCGCGGTCTTTGTGCCCATGAAGAAGCTGCCACTGACTCCCAACGGCAAGATCGACAAGGCCGCTCTGCCCTTCCCCGACACGCCGCTGTTCCGCACTGGCCCTGCTGACGAGTCGAGCCGCATTGAAATCGCCAATGCCTCGCGCACCGAGCAGGCGCTGGCGCACATCTGGACCGAGCTGCTCGAGCTGCCGCACGAGACCCCGCTGGAGCTCGACTCCAACTTCTTCGACGTCGGCGGCCACTCCATCATGGCCACGCGCATGGTGTTCCGTGTCCGCAAGGAATTCGCCATTGACGCGCCGCTCGGCCTCGTCTTCAAGTGCCCCACGCTACGGGCTATGGCCGCTGCCATTGACAGCCTGCAGGGCGAGCTGCAGCTCGACGACGCTCATGACGAGGGCGCCCCTGAGCAGCCCGACTATGCCGCTGACCTGGCACAGCTTGTGCCTGAGATCCCCAAGCTCACCGGCGACTTTGTCTTCCCGCCGTCGCTAGTCAGCGCCGATGGTGCGCCGACGTTCTTCCTGACCGGCGCCACTGGCTTCCTGGGCGCCTTTGTGCTGGCGGAGCTGCTGCACCGCCATCCGAATTCTCATGTGATATGCCTCACCCGCGCGCGCTCTGCCGACCTCGCCATGGACCGCGTCAAGGCCGCTGCCGTGGCCAACCTCGTCTGGCATGACTCGTGGACAACGCGCGTGCGTGCCGTGGTGGGCGATCTTGGCCAGCCGCGGCTCGGCCTGAGCGACAGCGACTGGGATCTGTGCTGCGAGCAGACCGACGCTATCGTGCATAACGGCGCGCTGGTCCACTGGGTGTATCCGTACGAGAAGCTGCGGGCGCCCAATGTGCTCAGCACTCTGGAGGTCATGAAGTTGGCTGTAGCCCACCACACCAAGCCCACGGTGTTTGTCTCCAGCACATCCGCCTTGGATACCGACCACTACGTGCGTCTGGGTGAGGCCAACTCCGCCGGCGTGCGCGAGTCGGACGATCTCGAGGGCTCGCGCACTGGTCTGACCACCGGTTACGGCCAGTCAAAGTGGGTCAGCGAGAAGCTTCTGATGCAGGCGCGTCTGCAGGGTCTGCCGGTGACCATTGTGCGGCCCGGCTACGTGCTCGGCCACTCCACCACTGGTGCCACCAACACCGACGATTTCATCTGGCGCCTGGCCAAGGGCTGCGTGGAGCTCAAGGAGTCGCCGGTCATGAGCAATGTCGTCAATCTGTGCTCCGTCGACTATGTCGCGCATGTAGTCGTCGAGGCCATTTCGCAGGAGCGCGCGCTCGCCCACATTGTCTACCATGTTTTCAATAACGAGCGCTTCCGCTTCCAGAGCATGTTCGATCTGCTGCGCATCTACGGCTACCAGATCAAGGACGTCGAGTACATGCGCTGGCGCGCGTATTTGATGGAGTACACGCTCTCCAACAATGACTCGGCGCTGTTCCCGCTGCTGCACTATGTCCTGGACGACCTACCCACATCCACCAAGAGCCCCGACCTCGACGACTCGCATACCCAGGAACTGCTCTCTGGCACCGGTGTCGTCTGCAAGAAGATGAGCCACCTGTTTGGCCTCTACATCGCCTACTTGGTCAAGGCCGGCTACTTGCCCGAGCCCAGCGCCGATGCCGAGCGCCCATTGCCCGAGCTCGACATTGAGATCCGCGGCCTGGTCTCGCGCTCCAACCACAACTAAAAATGCTTTCATTCAATATACCCAAAATTCTATTTCACTTTGCGCAGCCTGCTCGCTTGCTCGTACGCGGCCTCCTTTTGCTTCTCCATTGCGCGCAGTTGCTCAAAGTAGTTGGCCCATGAGTCCGGGCAGCGCTTGAACATTGCTTCGCGCAGCTCTTGGCATAGGGTGCCGGCTGTCGCCGGATCCCCGATCTTGTGCTGATCAAGGCATGCCAGGTACTCGTCACGCTTGCTGTGGCATAGCTTGCGCTCTTTGCGTGTCGGAACGGGCGGATTCGAGGAGTCTGACATAATACAGCGAGTAAAAAATGAAGTTGTTTTGTGGAGATAAGAAACGACACTGGTCTTTTTTCGATCTCCGCTGCGGATAGCAAATTGGTATAAACAGTAGTTGTGGGTTCAGTGTGAAGCTATACCAAACGAGCTGTTACATTGCAGCACTCAATCTATATCCTCGCCTTTGCAGTTTTAAATGCTAAAGATATTATGTGTCAATATGTTTAGCCATGAGCCGTATGCCCGTCGGCCCAACTCCAATGATTACCATGCTCGTTTCTTCCTCTATGATTCTTGTTAGCCAGTGAGCCAACAGTACTACCATCTGCTCTTTTATGCAGCTCGGCGTTTCATATTGGCACATTTTTGCTGTTGCTGCGATATGCAATCTGGGTATGTAGTGCTAAGGGTCATTGCGAGGCCTATAGTTAGAGATGGGGATTGCAAAACTTAGCAACAGAAGGGAAATGGGAGAGGGAAGCCACTTGAGAAAAGGAACCGGTCCATCTGGCACAGAATGAACGCATACGACCTTATAAAGGTCCAACTGGATCATACAGGTTCAGCCATGATAGATCTAGAACCAAAGCCATAGCGCCAGTGATATGACATAGAGGGGGAAAGAAGGCAGGCTAGATAGCTGCTGATAAAGAAGCTAGAAAGGTGCCGCCTATGTGGTGGCAATGGCACTACAGTTTATGTGGTGACTCCAGCTGGTTTCACTACGATGTTGTGTTATCCACATCTGCATCTTGCCTGTTAAACCCCTAGGCTACTGAGGCATTCGTAATTCTTTCAACTTGTCTTTATTGTACTCCTAATACCAAACTGATGTGGCTATTAACTACCACGCCAGCTAGTGCTGGGTTGCAGAAATTCAAGCATTAATAGCTACTTTTAGTTTCTTGAAGATATTAGTAAGCTTTTCAATTTCAGCAGCGGGGTGGGATGCGTGTAGTTGCCATAATGTGCTCTGTCGATATTCCACTTCTTGCTGTACGCGTAGCAATAGTATATCAATTTGACATCTTTTCCTTTCATCATGATATTCTGTCCACTGTCGAAAGCACTTTTCCATCAAAGTATTCCGAGACCAGGCCATCGACTATGACTCTGAGGTACTCCTGTGTGTATGCGTGCCTGGGTAGGAATTTCAACCCTACCCCTGCTTCAAGAATGAGAGCCGTCGCCTTATCTCCACTGCAGGCATGTTTCACAAAGACATCTCTCCCTTAGTATTCAGCCTTAAAGGTGAGAGTGCCGTTATGACAACGCAGAAGCTTGTTCTTCAGGTCTTCTTTAATGATGTGATTGCGAATATTTCCCTTGGGGTACCTGTGTTCAATGACGCTCATGACGTATATCTTCAGCATTACAAGCCGGCTGCCAAAGCCAACCATCCTGCCTTCCGAGTCAATTATCGTTCTCATTATGTTAGTCGTGGAAGCGTGTGTCCAGTAGAATATGGGGCGCTGCTAAATGCTGAGTAGTTTGGAGAACAGGGAACGGGAAATAATAAATGTTGTTGGATTAGTAATGAAGACTGGAGAGTTGAAGGCTACCATTCCAAGGAGAGTTCAAACATCAACGACTGGCATAGGTATACTGATCCGGGAAATAAAGTCTTAAGGATTGGCATTCAGCTATGAAGGAATCTCCGTCCAGAGTCCGGGATCCTCGTGGGGGCTGTAGCAACACCCTTACGCTCACCATGTCAAAAACCAGCTGCACCCTGTCGAAGGGCACGTGTAGAAAACTGATTTAGTGGGCATGGCCTACCTTGTCAACGAGGGGTTACAACATGGTAAAAACCAAACGAGCATCTATTGTGAAATTACCGTAAGCTAGTAAGTACCGTCTTAATTGGCGTTTTGCGTCAGACGCAGCACTAACAGAATGATAAGGTACAAAACTGAGAGGAGAAGGAGCAGCAGCAGCAGCAGCAGCAATCGCTGTATGTTGCGCTCATACGCCGTCCACACGCTCTGCACCTGTCAAAGAGCGGGGAGTAGCATTTTCATCTTGCTGGTTGGAGAAGCGAGCACTAGCACTGCATTCTTGATTGTTGACCAAAGATGCTAACACTTGGTTGGCCGCATAAAACAATGCTGATTTCCTCAGCACCGGCAACCAACCGTACATTTCCTTGCCAGAACAGCAACTTCAGCAGAGTAAAGTACCAGGTATAACACGTCCTGCCCTTAAAACGGACACAGAAATCAGGTATCATTCAATTTTTTTTACAACCGAGAAGAATTGGCGACGGAGGTTGCGCACTGAAAGCATCAATGGATCATGAGTGATTACTTTTCACAGGGAGACGAGTGTAAACAAGCCTGTATGGACTGGAATGATAAAAAAGTATGCTAAGGACTTATGATTCTGTGACTGCTCTGGGAACGAATACATATGAATGTTTGGATCCGTTTATGGTGATGCAAGTGTTGTCGATTCCTGGATGCTAACATGTAATATGAAACTGCATATTATGTCACGACATCGAGAGTATCCCACGAATCATCAATGATTTCAGAGGCTCGATGATCTTTATTTATGTTGCATATGTGAATACTGAACACCTATCCGCAAGGCAATCCATGGTCATGTTAGGGCTAACCAACCCACTCCCTATATGCCACCTCTCATATGTGGTGCGCATTGGTGCGTATCGGTGTGTATTGGTGTACATTTGATTGATATGCATTTGCAGTTGTCCTTTTACTGCGCGCTGCTCGCATATACGGTGTCGTTGGAAATGACTGCTTTTGCAAAGACACCCTCATCTACCACCAAGGGTAGTATTGATTTTGGCATGCTTAATATCAATAATCTTGATGTATTTGAAAGCATAGAGATTAATATAGATATCAGTTAAAATCAACACCTTCAATTGACTGGATGTACTCGTCAACACCGTTCTCAAGCAATGTGAGGTTGCCATCAACCAGCGAGTACACATCATCAGCAGTCTCGCGCACAAAGTGACGGTCATGGGAAATCAGAACAACAGCACCCTCGAACTCGTTAATCGCATTGATAAGGCCCTCGACAGCGTACATGTCTAGATGGTTGGTGACCTCATCAAGCAGCAGCAGGTGCGGCCGCGAATACAGCATCAGCGCCATAGCCATGCGAGCGCGCTGGCCACCGCTGAGGGTGCAGATTGGCCGGATAGCCAGGTCGCCGCTGAGCTCAAATGAGCCGAGCCAGCGGCGGATCTCGCCCTCCTTGACCGACGGATTGTCACGCATCAGCATCTTCAGACCCGAGTCCTGGACATTGGTCAGCTCGTCGACGAAGTGCTGTGTGTAGTGGCCAATCCGCAGACGCGCATGCTGCTCGACAGTGCCCTTGGTTGGAGCCAGGTCGCGGGTGATGACATTGACCAGAGTCGATTTTCCGCAGCCGTTAAGACCAAGCACGGCAACGCGCTCGCCCATCAGAATGTTGAGGTTAATGTTGCGGGTAACATCCTTGCTGCCAGCTTTGTAGGCAAATGATACGCTGTTGAGTGTGACCAAGGGCGCCGTGTTTCGCATCGTCTCGGGCTGTGGGATGCTAAAGTCGACCTCTTTCTCAGCCTTATCCAAATCTATGGTCCTCCGCATTGTATCGTGGTATCCAGCCCAGTACGAGATCTTGAAGCGGGTTCCATCTTCGTTCTTGTCTGGACCTAGGCGCTCAAGCTTCTTCTTGCGCGAAGCAACCTGGCCCAGGACCTTGGAGTCGTTGGTTGCACGAGCATGCTTCATAAAGCCCTCGATGGACTTTTCGATCTGCTGGCGGCGCCGGTCCAAGGCGGCGACCTGGCGCTCCTTCTTCTTGCGCAGCTCGCCCTCGGCCATCTCAAACTCATCGTAGTTGCCCGGGTGGTAAGTGAGCTTCTTGTCTTTGAAGCGGATGATCTCCTGCGAGATAGCGTTGAGGAATTCGCGGTCGTGCGACACACATACGATGGTAATGTCGGTCAGCGACTTTAAGTAGTCTTGCAGCCAGGCAATGGCGCCAATGTCCAAATGGTTGGTGCACTCGTCGAGCAGCATGATATCGGGCTCGAGGAACATGGCTTTGGCCAATGCGACACGCATACGCCAACCGCCGGAAAGGAAGCTGACTGGGCTATCTTGCTGCTCTTCTGAAACGTCAAGATCGGCCAGGATGGCACGCGCGCGGGCCTCGGCGGTGCTAGCGCCCATCTCGTCGAGCTCAGCATACAGGGTAGTAAGCACGTCGGCAGCTACATCACTGTCGTTCTTGCCCTTGGTGTAGAGCTGGCTACGGATCTCGCCTAGCATGTTGTGCTCAGCCTTGAGAGCAATCGCGCGGGCAGTTTTACCGCGTTGACCGCTGCGAATAGTTGCAATGGTCTGTGCCTGCGTGATGCGCTCGGTGGCGATACGCGCAATGTACTTGTCCAGTGCTGAGTTTAACCCCACAGGATCAGCAACGGCTGCCTCAAGGGCTTGCACATCATTGACGCGCTTCTGGCGCTCAACGTCGGCTGCCAAAACAGCCTCAAGCACAGTGGTGCTGGTTTCGAGCACATCGAGCTGCTGCACGTAGAGAGTGCGGATGTTCTCTGGGAAGCCGATAAGCGTCTTGTTGCCAATAGCGTTCAGCAGCGTCGACTTTCCGACTCCGTTGCGCCCGATAAAGCCGTAATGGTAGCCAGCCTTGAACCACAGGCGGCTGTCAACCAGCATATCAACGTCGCCAATGGTCAGGTGGACGTTGCGCAGGTCGACGTCCTTGGAAAGCGTCACCACAGTCTCGTTGTGGAACCGCGACTGCTGCGAGTAGGCGCGAACAGGCGGGAACTCGATTGGTTTCCGCCTTTCCTTCTTAATAGGCTTGGTCTGGATCATTCAGAGGGGTAGCGAGGGAATGTACCGGTATAAATGGCAGGGGCGAAAGGGAATCTGGGAGGAAACAGGTATTGCAAGTAGAGGATAAAGCGGAGAGTAGAAGCAGGAGTCGGGTTATGTCTTGGACAGCGTTTTATAGCTGAGGTCTGATTGTTATTGCCGACTGCCGCAGCAGGCAGGATGCCGAAGGTGCAATGGTGCAAGTGCACTAAATGTCAACAAGAGGCGGGTGGTCATATGGACTGCGGCCACTCAGCAGCAGTATCCACAGCACCTTGGTGGTGCCGCTGCTGGCAATATAGCGATCTCCAAATTAGGTGCACGGATCATATGATCATGGATCGCGACACTCGCGACACTCACGACAGCGCGTTCGGCTGAGAAGCATGCGCAGAGGCTCTCCACAGCAATCTAAAGCCACAGTTTTCCCTGCTCTATCTTTGCTCCTCCCTATTTACACTGTCTTGAGAATTTTTTTATAAACACAGGTACGCCATGGGAATATCCGGACTACTGCCGCTGCTGCGCGAAACCCAGGAGAAAGGCCACATCGAGCAGTTCGCTGGGCAGACAGTGGGCATCGACTCTTATATATGGCTATACCGCGGCGCATTTTCGTGCGCAGCAGACCTGGCGCTGGGCAAGCCGACGACCAAGTATATCGCCCACTTTATGAGCCGAGCCAAGATGCTCCGTCACTACAACGTCGAACCTCTGTTTGTGTTTGACGGCGGACTTCTGCCGTCGAAGGAGTGCACAGAGCTGGAGCGGCAGCGGAACCGCAAAGAGCGCCGCGAGAAGGGAATGAAGCTGTGGGGCCAGAGCAAGAAGAAGGCTGCGTTTGATCTGTTTCAGCGGTCACTGGAGGTGACGCCGCAGATGGTGCGGTGTGTGGTTGACGAGCTGAAGAAGCACGGGTTCAAGTATGTGGTGGCGCCATACGAGGCGGATGCGCAGCTGGCGTACTTGGAGTCGCAGGGCGTGATCTCGGCGGCAGTGTCGGAGGACTCGGATCTGATTGTATTTGGGTGCCAGAAGATTATCCTGAAGATGGACCAGTACGGCGATGCAGTGATGTTTGACCGGAGCAAGATGGATGCGGTGACGGCGGTGGACGTGAAGGGCTGGGATAAGGACCGGATCCGCGGGATGTGCATTTTGTCGGGATGCGACTACCTGCCTTCAGTGCCAGGCATTGGACTGAAGAAGGCACACAGGTACATGGCGCGGTCAACAGATCTGGCGATGGCAGTTAGGCTGATGCGCAATGAGGGGTGCAAGGTGCCCGACGGGTACAAAAAGGAGGTGCGTAGAGCCGAACTGACGTTCCTGTACCAGCGCGTGTTCGATCCACGGTCGCGCACTATGGTCCATGTCACCAAAGTTGACGAGAGCACACCGCCGCTGGATGAGATGCCGTTCATCGGCAAGCTGCTTGAGCCTGCTATCGTGCGGGACATAGCTGACTGCTTGATTGATCCGATCTCCCTGGACCGGTTCGCGCAAGGTGCAAAATCGCTCTCTTCTCCGATGGCACCCACAGCAGGATCCACATCGGCCCATTTTGAATCGCTGTCTACGTCCGAAAAGCCGCGGCCTGGCACACTGGTGTCGTTCTGGGCCAATCCAAAGGTGCAAATGACGCCCACGACTCCAGCAACCGCGAGTGCTGCTGGATGCGAGCTGGAGGTGCAGGTCAAGTTCCGTGGCAAAACTGCCGACAATTCGCTGGCGGTGCGCACACAGACGCACAGCAAGTTCTTTGGCAAAAAGACTGAGCCTGCTACGGTGGAACCCCCGGCTGCAGGATCAGAGACAGTGGATCTCACAAAAGACGAGACAGCAGAATTTGTGCAGCCAGAAACGCCCAAGGCAAAGGCTATTGATGAAGAATGTTCGCAGACGCTGACGATCATCGCAGAGACGGCCGACACACCGCAGACATTGCTGCCAGCCGAGTCGCAGGCAACGGAGGTTGAGAGCGCGTCGCAGGAGATGGATGCTGGGTGCCTGGCCAGCTCGCTTTTTGCCAAGTTTGGATACAGAGAGGCGAAAGTGCCGAACCACGCTGTGACGCCAAGATACAGACAAGGTAACGGCAGGCTTTTGAAGCCAAAGAGGCGCAGAAAGTGAGTATGTTGTATATTCTTTTCGCATAGGACTGCATTTGTAGTTTGCTAACAGAGCTGTATATAGGGTCTAAGCGCAATATTGGCGAGCAGCTGTCGGGCCTGCGTCGCGGGCACGCGAGTCGCAGCGCCGGGTCGCCGATCTCGCCGCCGAGCCTGTCGCCACTGGCCATCCAGCAAAAGTCGTCGCTGACGCAGCTGCGCGAGCGCGTGTCGCCGTTCAAGCGCAAGTGCCCGTCCATGCCAGCACACACCACGCCAACGAAGCGGCCTGCGACACTTGTGCAGCCGCTGGTAGACGACATTGTTGATGAATACGAGAGCGACAAGGAGAACCAGGTTGCAGTTCGCGCGTAGAAGCTTGTTGTTTGGTTAGGAATGCCGCTTGGAAATCCACGTTTTTGATCACAAGGCTATGCCGGGCAATTCTTCTGCTGTGCTTCCGCGCCAGTGACGGAATTCGACTTTCAGCACCGCATTGCACATTTTTCACATTCATTTTCCACTAGTTCGCCTTCACTTCCAATTTCCCGAATCCCTTGCTTTCCGCATTCTTTCTGAAATGTCTGAATCGAAGAAGGCGCAGATACGCACAGGACGACGCGGTGCAGGGTTGAATTCCACAGTAGCGCCAGTGGCCCCCAAACCACGGCCAGCACCGAGCAAACCAAACAGCGGTGGGCGGCGTGGCAAGCAAAAGCCAGAGCCTCTGCCAGCTATCCCTGACAGCCCAGGCAGCGCAATGGAGTTTGGGCTACTCCCTAGCAGGTCGCAGTCATCGCGAGCAGACGCGCAGGAATCACAGGCCCTGGCCAATATGCTATCAGACGGCGATATGCCCCTGGTTCTTGTGGCCGATAGCAACTCGCACATGAACCCGGCTGCCGAAGGCACCCATGAGCCCGAGAAGCGGCGGGCGCTGTCTGGTGGAAACGAGCCAGATTCTGTCCAGACGCCAGCCAAGCAGGTGCTAGTACAGCGGCCACGTAGCACAACTACAACACCGTTTGGCGGGCGCAAGAGAGGCATATTCACAAGGCCTGAAGGTGTGCAGCGCGCCGCAACCACACAGACTTACGCACCGCACAGCAGCAGTGTTAGCCCGACGGGCGGTGATACAAGCACATGGCAGCGTAATCACTCGGAGAATGAGCGGCCTGTAGTTACAAGGTCGGTATCTGGTCAGGAGCAGGCTGCGGTTGGTACAGACACACGGGCGGTGCAGTCGGCAACAGCCGCACATTTCCATATTGCCAGTGGCAATGTGCTTAACGACGCACAGAAACGGGTACCACGGCTGTCGAAGCGCGACAGCTCGATGACGGCCAGCACCGTGGAGATCCCCGAGAGCCTTGCGTCAAGCTTATCGACAGATCGATCGATGGCGTCCAACTCAGTAGGCCAGCAAAACTCTCGCTCAGAGGTGTTTTCGCCCACCAGCACGCTGCGTAGGACCGAGAGCGACGTAGTGATACCATCAGAGGGCACCCGGGGCACCCAGGTGAAGCCCAAGGTCTCTTCGTCGGTGTTTTCGCAGTCAAAGGCTGCTGGCCGGTCGAAGCGCGGTGGTAGCGGCGGGGATCTGCGCACCAGCGAGTTCAAAGGGGCAGCGAAGCCAGCAGCCAGCGGAGGCGTGTTTGGCAGCAAACAGCGTGCGAACACAGGCGAGCAGCTGCAGACTTCGGGCCATGACTCGGCCGATTTGGTGATCAACACGTCTCATAGCGGGCCTTCGGAGGCATCGAGTATGTTCTTGTCGCCAGGACCTGACCAGGGCTTTGGTGTTCCGCGAAATCGGCTTGCAGCAACACAGCGCAAGGGCGGACACGGCGCTATGACAGAGAGATCGGCAGAGGACTATCCAGGCCAGAATGGGGCTGACGGAAAGCGGGTATGGCTGTATACACCGCCAACGCAGCCTACAGCCATGGATCTTATTTTGTCAGGTGCAGCTGCCAACAACCCCCGCCAGGGATCGGCTCAGCAGGGCTCAGGTGAAGCCAGATCGGCACGTATGCCTAGTACTCAGAACGACTCACCGAATGAGACTAGCCAGCAGCTTATCAGCAAGCTATCCGGCACATCCGCTACGGCGCAGGGCGCCTCGGCTGGTGGAAAAGTGCATTACCGCCGCGACAGTGCCACGCGACAGTCGTCAGCCATGTCTGGATCAACACTGTTTGGAACCACTGGGCGAGTGACCAGTGCCGGTCGTATCGATCGCGATCACAGCGACCTTGCCGATGCCCACAGCACCGACAGCGCTCAGGCATCCAGCGGAGGGCAGCAGCTGCTCAGTCCCTGGGCGTTCACGCCAACGCGTGGGCACAAGAAGACCTTGGTGTTTGAGCAGCCATGGCGCTGGAACGCGGTAGCCCCGAGTCCCAACAAACAGCCAATCTGCGCAGTGGCTGGGCACGATGGGCTGGTGCTTTTGCGCATGGGCCCCGATCAGATCACGCAGGAGGCGCACATGGCAATGGGCCGCCGGTGGAACATGAGCATGGATTTCAAAGATGTCATTTGGCGGCCGTCAGAGTACATCACCACTGGCTCGAATGACGGAACTGTGACGATCTGGGACCCTGAGCGCCGCACAGACCAGTTTGTGCGCAAATTCTCCGACTACTCGCGTCCCGTCAACCGTCTGACACCGAAACCAGATAACCCGTATTTCGTGTATGCGGCATACAGCGACGGCTATATTGTCGGCTGGGATGTGCGCGCATCTGACCGCAATTCTGGCACCCGGCTGACTGGGTCGCTGACCGCACAGGATATCGATTGTACACCCAGCGACGCGTCAAAGATTGCGGCAATCACGCAAGAGGGACGACTTCTCGTCTGGGATGATCGCAAGCCGACAACGCCGTACCTGAACTTTGATGCGCATCCGGCATACCGTGGGCAGTGCATTGCGTGGCACCCGAACGGCCGATTTATCGGCAGTGGCGGCAGCGACCAAGCAATCAAGGTCTGGGATATCACTACGGCGCCGAAAAAGTTCAGCGTATCCCCGTTCTGCGCAATCCGCACTTTGGCGCATGTGCATAAGCTGCAGTGGCGACCGGGCCACGACACACAGTTGTCGTCGTGTGCACTGTCATCCGATATCCGCTTCCAGGTCTGGGACATGCACAATCCGAACCACAGCTTGATGTTCCATGACCGCCACAAGGGTGCCATCAGCGGGTTTACATGGTACGACGATGACGTTGTATGGTCCAGCACTCGTGAGGGCGATGTCGTTCAGTGTGATATGCAGAACGATGCTGTGTTCACAGCTGGCCTGATGGGCAATACAGTCGCTGAGTTCAGCTCCCAGCACCACTTGGCGGTGGCAACCGGCGAGTTCTTCCAGCGTAGAAGCAGTTGCATTGAGCATATCATGGTCGACGTCTCTGCGACGCAGAAGCGCCAAGGCGTGGTCCAAAAACCCGGCGGCAGCGCCTCGGGACAGTCTACATTTAGCGGTTCAGCCAACCCGTTGCTAGCGGGGATCAAAAACTCGGGCAAAATGTCGTTGGAACTGTTAAAGTACCAGACCAATCTCCCCCAAGCCTTCTTGGATGAACACGTTCTTGACCACAAGCTGACTGGCGAGCCCAATGCAATGGCGTACTTGGCGCGTACATACCGCTTTGACCCGGATGAGTTCTCCGCGTGCTGCGAGCACAACGCCAAAATATCCAGTGCGCGGTTCCCTGAGATCTCAAGGTTCTGGCGCTTTTTGTCTACAATGCTTGGCGATTCACTGCCGCTCAAGCCACGCAAGCGCTCAGGCAAGTCCCGCAAAAAGGGGACCAGCGATCTGCAGTCCGAGCGCCAACTCAGTAGCGTCGGCAGCCAGTCCTCGCGGGTGCGTCGCGCGTGGTTGCGGTCTAATCTCTCCGAGTCTATCAGCCGCGCCAGCTCGAGCGTGTTCCTAAGTCGATCTGTCATTGACAGTTTGCCTGATGGGGGCGACGGATCCAGCGATGGCGAATACCACATGCCCTCGACTTTAATGCCACAGGCGCCTTCGATTTTGCAGTCTGGCAGGACGTCACCAGCATCGTTCTCTGCTCTTTTCCAATCGCCATCCAACAGGAGTATTAGCCGCGGCAGCGAGACACGGTTTAGCGAGATCTCAGAAACATTAAAGCATGCAAAGGCCAACCGCCTGCTGCCCGCAGTTATGTTGCAGAGCGAAGGTAGGGAGACGATGTCCAGATCAATTCCAAATCTGCAGCATATCATGTCTGTCTCGACACGGCCCAGTAACACCCCGTCGCCGCTTGCCCGGCCGCTAGCGCACTCAATGTCTAGCCCCTCTGCAGACGATATGGCGCTGCATATTACGCAAAACAGCAATGCGCTCCGACCGAATAGCGTTGTGCGCAGCAGGACCACCGGCAGCATAGGCTTGCCATCGCGTGCTACCGAACTGTTGCCGCTGACATCGGCTTCAGCGCAACCGCAAGAACGTGCGCAGTTTTTCTTTGCAGACACAGCAGATATCCCATCAGGCGTCGCAACTCCCAATCTTGCCCTTGTCGCTTCTGGCGCTGTTTTGCCAGACGCCGCTCCTACGGTGGCACCAGCAGCCAATGGTGTGCAAACAGCAGCCAAGCTGAATATCCGCACGCAACGGTATGCAACCAAAAAGGAACTTCGGCTTGTTGCAGATTCATGCCAGTACTACGCTGACAAGGGCGACGTGCAAACTGCCGTGACCGTAGCTCTGCTGATGCGCGGCTTTATTCGAATCCACAAATGGCGTGCCGCTGAGAACTGGATGCTGGCGTACATTGACCAGCTCGACCAGCAGCGAGAATTCGAGGCAGCGACCATGATTGCGCTAGAGTCCCCGTTCAAGTCTGTCCGCGATGCCATAGAGACACGCAACACCGTTGGTATCGAATGCTGCCACTGCCGATCCACATTGATGCAGCTACCAGACACGGGCTTGGCACTGTGTGTTGAGTGCAAACGCGCTTCCACTCAGTGTGCGGTGTGCCAGGAACCTGTCATTGGTAGATTCGTGTGGTGTCAAGGATGCGGCCATGGTGGTCATGCAGACCATTTCCATGAGTGGTTTGACGACCTGGATCAGACCGAATGTCCATCTGGATGTGGCCATGCCTGCAATCTGGTCCCAGGCGTTAGCTAAAAATGCGGTCTGGTAGAATCACATCAAACTAATCGACTTGCATCGTGGCCATTCTAACTGTGCTATCCGTCGCAATTAAAATACAACGAATGTTATGCTATGTTGACCTTTTGCTATCCTCAGGCACTGCTGTGCTATTGTTGAATGTCCACCGGGGAACGCCTGGTGGCAGCTGTGTGTGCGCCGGCAGCCTGAATGGCGGAAACGGCGTGTATGTCTCTGGCGAAATCGGCTCGTCTCCAGACTTGTCGAAGCTGACTCTGTCGTTCCTCAGCAGCTCGACCACCTGCTCGTTCAGGTTCTCTCGGTCCAGGCTCGCAAACTGTGCCTTCTCTTCGTCGGCCAGCAGCGCCTTTGCTCGCCGTGACAGCTCCAGCTGCCGGTCATTCCACGCCTGCACATACTTTGCATATACCTCTCTTGCATCCTGCAGCCGCGCCTCAATCGTCGATCTGCTGCTGTCTGCCAGCGTCGGTGTTGGCAGTGGTCCCAGGTCTGGTGCATTTCTGGTTGGATCCAGGTAATTGTCGGCGACGCTGGCCAGGTACGCCAGGTTGGTCTGCAGCCGGTTCTGGTACATGATCAGCTGCGGGTCGTCCATCAGGCTGTTGTTCTGGTACTCTTGGCAGAGCCTGATCAGCTCGCTGTTGATGTTCAGGACCATCTGGATGATGCTGGTCTTGAGACGCGGCAGGTACGGCTGCTCCTGGCCATCGTCCACCTGCTGCGCTGTTTGCGAACGGGCTTTGGGGGTGAATGTCCGGGTGCTGGTGGGCTGCTGCTGCTGGTCGTCGTCGGAGTTGTCATCCTCGAGCGTTACCTCGATGTCGCTGTCTTTTCCGGTGTCGCTGTGCAGGTAGCCGTCCATGTCTGGGTTTAAGGTTGTGGTAGTGGTGAGAGATAAAGCGGCTAGCAGACACGCGCTGTGAGAAAGGGTGCACAATATATCCCCTGGCGGTGCATGGCAGATTTTGGGCTGTGAGGCATTCGTGTAAACAGATGCTGGAGGAGCCGCATCCCACTCCCATTTTGCAGGCAGCCAGTGGCACGCCTCTCGGGGAGTAGTCGGTAGCATGTTTCGATCTACGCAGATGCTGTAGTGCTTGCTGGGTGTGCGATCAGCATATGGAAATACACACGTAAATCGTTGCACGGCAGAACTTGCATTCGCCCAATGTGTCCGGCTGGCACTTGACTGATCGCACAACTCTAACTACACTTGTTGCCGAAGTTGTGCATGTAGCCGCAGCCATGGGCCATTCCAGGACTGCTCCTGCGCCACCCAGCAACCCTTGGGCAGAGCTTTTTGCAACAAGCGAAGGAATGATTCATATTAGCCATATCATGCTCAAGTGTTTTAGGAATCACAACGAACCCAAGATAATAAATACCCAAGCGAACAGAGTTGCGGATAGGATCCTTTTCAGATTCACTATACCTTTGATTTTATAGCCTTAGTTCATTTGATGCACATCTCTCAATCACAGACTAGCTAACAGTCAGAACACCATGTAGTTGCTATTTGGTTACAGCTATGATTTTATTGCTAACAAATACTCCACAAAACCAGGAATAGTGCGGATCCTCCTTGTTTTCACAGTCGACATTTTTACAGAACAGCGCATTTTTAGAGACTTCTCGTTCGAGTTATATACCACTGTTACTACTACTATCGATAGTGTAACACATGCCTTTCAACACACCTCCATCATCGAAGCGTAGGGATGAGGTGCCACTCAGTGCTCCAAAGAAGTGCAAGCCGACAGCTGTGCTGACCGCACACGACTGCTCACCGGTGCCGTTCAACCTTGATGACGCATATAGCCGCCATCTCCTTGACGGCTCCACTTGACTTTTTGTAAATACCGGTTTGGTTGTGAGTAAATAAGAATGGAATATATTTCTGGAATTCTGAAGAAACAAAAGTGGAGAGGACTTGAGAGGCTGCTATAAGCGGCCATCTCTCATCAGAGGTTACAAGTCCTCATCAAAGCTTTCTGTCGATACCAAGGGGTTAGCAGGCTAGGTGTTTGGTGCTTAGACATTGGTTGGCTGTTCCTTGGAATCATCGGAGCTTGCTGTCATCGGCTTGGCTCCACTCGCCTGAGAACAATCGCAGAAGATTCGATCCTGGACAGCCCCATTTCGGCATTCCCAGCCAGCGATCCCCGCACGCCTGACCATCACAACAATGCGCACGCTATTGCGGAACACCCGGCTGCCGAAGGTGACATGTCCGCACTACCGGTCTCACAGCTCACCACACCGGTCCGCTCCAGCACGGAGCGCCGTATCGCTGAAAATCCACCTTGCGACAAGAAACCGGCCCTGTTCCACTCGCCGCCTGTCACCAAGCTCACGAAGGCTAAGAAAAGCGGTAAGTGCATTCAAGCGGATATCGACATGAGCACCAGAGTTGGCCAGGTACTGACAAAAAACATCTATGCCGCTTTTGCCTGTAGATGCGCCAGTGAATCCAACCATTGTCAAGAACAGCAAGCAAACCCCCGTCAAGTCCACGGCGAACAACTCGACTGTACAGTCGAACAAGGTGATGTCGCCGAGCGATCTCAAGGCAGAGAGGGACAAGGAGGCATCCCTCTGGGTCAGCGAGTGTCTTCTCGGCGGCATCGACGCTGTTCTTGGCCTCCTCCACCCCCGCACCAAGGACAAGGCTGACCTGGCAGCCGAGATCACAGACCACATTTCGGCAGAGCTTGAGTGCCACCTCGATGTGGCCAACGACATGGCGGCCAACCGTACAGGCGCAGCAACTGGCCATCCCAGCACGCGGCCTGGGCAGCAGCAGCCACTACCCATCAGCGACTCCCACCCACTACCAGTGCTAACACCTAGCCCCGACACTCAGGCTATGGTCGAGTCGCTCAATGAGTGGATATCCTCCACTCATGCAGCCAGATCGACCGCTGGAGCATCAGGCCGCGCAGAGCGGAAGATGTACCTGCCGATCCAGCAGTTCTCGCTATTCGTAGCAAAGAACGAGGACAGTTTTGTCCGTGCGCAGGCAGGAGACAACGCGAAGTGCGATGCAGTGCATCGTCGGCACATCCTGCCATATCAGATATACGACTGCGCACCTGTCGGAAAGGACGATGACCGGCGGGTGGATATCGGGCTGGCCACTCGCGAGCTCAGCCACAAGAACAAGGCCGTGGCACTAGTAGAAGATCCTGTCGACTACAGCGACATGCTCGCTGTGGTCGAGGTGAAGCCCGGCAAGACCCCAGCGCTGGTGCGCCAGGCACATGCGCAGCTGCTTCTGTGCAGCCGAAACATGTACTCCAGCCAGGACTGGCGCCGCTTCCTCTGGGGCATGTCAGTCTGCGACACCGAGGTGCGGATATGCCTGTTGTCGAACGACAGGGTCTTTGCATCCAAACCCATTGACGTCGCCACACCAGACGGCCGCACCAAGTTCATCGAGGTGCTGGTGCACTTTTCACTGTGCGATTTCGACCAGCTTGGCTTCGACACGACGATTGACTGGTGCTTCGAGCACAAGTGCTGGATGATCGAGGGCCCGAGCACCAGCGGCAGGTCGTCAGGCAGCGCCACCACAACCTATTACTGCGACCAGACCCTGTTCAGCGCGGATAATCTGTTTGGGCCACATAGGCGCTGCTTCCTGGCCAGCGACCATCCGCCTGTAAATGGGACTGTTGAGCCAAAGTTCCTTATCAAGGACGCATGGCCCGAGGTCGAAGGCGGTCTAGCCAGTGGCCGCAGCGAGATCGATTTCCTGAACGAGATCAGAGACGCGGTTACGGATCCGGAAATCATAGTGCCCAGACTCCATGGCTGGTGCAACGTTTGCATCCAGGTGGACGGTAAGGTGCTGGAGGACAACACGAGAAATGTACTCGGGCCACTATTCAACCACACTGGGCCGGAAGGGAAGCCTATCCCATTCCGCGTTCACACACGGGTGGTGATGAGGGCTGTCGGATTCCCCCTAAAGTCTGTCACCTCGGTCCACGACTTCATCGTTGTGTTGGGCGATGCAATGCGCAGCCATGCTGAAATCCTCAATAGGTGCGGCATTCTCCATCGGAACATATGCGATGAGACGATTCTTGCAGTGGCAGATGAAAATGGGCAGATGCGCGGGCTGCTGTTTGATTTCGACAACGCACTGAAAGTAGAGGAGGAGCGGAGGTTTATACGCAGTGGGCAGATTGGAGTGCTCCCATTTATGAGCATCAACACCCTTTCAGGATTCGATGTGGAGCGGTCAGTGCTAGATGACTGGGAGTCGCTGATATATCTCATATGCTGGTTCGCCACCATCGGAATCTGCAGAGAGAAAGCTGACAGGCGATCGTTGGATGAGCTTGAGAATTTGGATATCAGAAACTGGAGAAGGGGATCGGCTAAGGAAGTATCAAAAGTAAAGGAAGACCATATGTTCAGCAGCACTATCCTCGACAACAAAATCCTGGACCACTTCCATTTTGTTGAAGATGTCGGAATCCTTAAAGACCTAACTGAGGACCTTTACATGGACCTGTTCCAAAATCCGAATCTGCGAAAGGACACTCGGTGCGACGGCAGCCGTTATAAAGGCACAATGGATGTAAAGGTCAGAGGTGAGAAGGAAAAGCCAGATCCATTCAAGGAGCGGCTAACCAAAAAGAGCGAAATCGCCGCAGCCCTACTTGAGACGATGACACAGGCATGGAGGACCTCGAAAAGCAAGCTTTAGACATATTCTCTGAAATATAATACATTCATTGTATCCTTCTTCACCCCAGAACGGCAGCCTGCATCTCGTTCATTATAGCCATTTCCGGGTTTACTTGCGAGTACTGCATTTAGATACGAAGGACAAATGCCGATATATGCCGAGTTGGCATGTAAAGGCTCATGGCAGACACTCATTATACACAAACCATGAGTGGATACTTGCAATGACCTGGGAGGGTCACTGACTTGGCACGGCATGTGTGAATGCCACCATGAAAATGCGATGCCGCTTGTTCGCGGCTCGGGGGGTTTGACAGGCTGTTAAAATGCACAAGCATGTTCTTTGCAGAGCAGGCGGATAGCGACTGCTGCCAGTTGCAAGCGGGGAGGGAAAGACAGCCCCGCACATCCTTTTAGCAAGTGCATATTCGGCAAAGCGCCTTCTCCCGAGAAGCACACGGCGGACAGACAAGTATGCACCAGGTGCTTAAACTGATGGTGCACCGTGTATTCTGCGGGTGGGAGGAGAGCAGCATATGCGTCAGCGCTCTTGCAGGGGTGCTCTGAGTACTCTCTGACAGCCAAGAGACACCGTCCTCCTCCTCAGAGCACTTTCTTCTCTCCTTTGTGTATCGATGCGTAGTCCGCTGGTTAGTTCTGGGTAGTGCAGTCTGGATTTGTTCTGTATAGCGCACTGTTCGCCTGTTGTTTGCCGCCTCTCCGCAGATTGCGAGCCAGCTTCCTTCCCTCCAGTGTCGTCTGCCTTCCACTCTGTCGTCACCATTCTGCGAGTAGCTACTGCGGCCATGCTGGCTTTTGTCCTTTTGCAGCGGCTGTATCCTGGGCTGGGTCCCAGATTGTGTCTCGCAGCCACTGGGGTTTGGATATGTAGCGGGTCTCGGTCGAGGTTTACGGTTAGGTCCAGGTGGCCAACGTCCATCTGCGGCTGCAGTGGCTGGTGGCAGTGTGCATGCCGATGGTGGAGCAGGTGAGTGACATCGACCAACACTCGGGGGTAGGGAGATGCTCAAGTGTGTTAGGCTGTCGCAAATGGCGCACGAACAGTGCGCTGTGCAGATGGATAGCGCTACATTGAGTATGGCAATAAATATAGGACCATGCCATCTACATCCGCTGGGGACTGCGAAAACACGCGCCTTGAGACCCGGCTCCATAGTTGGCCGCTTTGTGGTGCTGCTGTAATATTCTGGGCCATATCCATGGGAGCCTCGCAAGGCGCGTTGTATTTCACCCTCGCCTCAGCCATGCCCAACCCCATCGTTTTCTTCGACATCACCATCGGCGGCAAGGACGTCGGGCGGATCAAGATGGAGCTGTTCGCCGACAAGGTGCCCAGGACAGCCGAGAACTTCCGCCAGCTCTGCACCGGCGAGCATCGGGTAAACCACGCTCCGCAGGGGTACAAGGGCAGTCCGTTCCACCGCATCATCAAGGGGTTCATGGCACAGGGTGGCGACTTTGTCAAGGGCAACGGCACGGGGCGCACGTCAATCTACGGCGACAAGTTTGCCGACGAGAGCTTCGAGCTCAAGCACACAGGTCCTGGTCTGCTGTCAATGGCCAACAGCGGCGAAAACACGAACGGGTGCCAGTTCTTCATCACGCTTGCCGAGGCGCCGTGGCTCGATGGCAAGCATGTGGTGGTTGGGAAGCTTGTGGATGGGCTGCTGACGCTGCGCAAGATCGAGAACGTGCCGACTGGACGAGACAACAAGCCCACGCTGCCGGTGCTCATATCAGAGTGCGGTGAGATGTAAACGATATTCCAACTGTAGAGCCGTGTATTTCTTTGGAAAAAATAAAGACACTTGCCAGACTAGTTGCAATAGCCGTACAATCTGACCTTTGAATTCCTGCAATCCACTAGAGATATCCTGAACTAAGAAGGAGTCAAAGCTAATATGGCTACAAAATCAAGATGTATATTGATCCAGTCACAGGATATCTTTGGCTAGTTATTTCTTGTCTTTAGGAGAAGCCGAGCGGCGCTTTTCTGATGGATCTTGGGGGCTAGTACGCGATGTATTTGCTCTAACTGCATCATCAGAGATAACCAAGTTAGCAATATCTGCTGCAGAGGGAGTCCTGGCGATAGTAGGATTTGCTGTCGAGGACTCGACAACAGATTTCGGTTTGGGGCCGCGCTTCTTTTTGGCTCGTCGCTTGCATGTAATTTTCAGCTTCAAACAGTTTTCGCAAGGATTCCCACCGTCACAGCGTGTCCGCGCTATGTGGCAATACTCGCATGCTTGCTTGCATCGTTGCTTACGGAAGTGGCCGAACTTGGGCTGTTGAGTGCGAGATACCAAAGAGTCCTCACTTGATTCCATTGGTGCAATCGGCTTGAGATGCAGGGTTAGCGTTGACTTCACCTGGTCGGCCGAAGTGGTTGAGATACCATATACAAACTTTTTCGATGCGTCTGGCTCTGGCTTTTTCGTTTCACCTTGTCGAAGACGCAGTAGAGCAAGGGCAGCAGTGCTCTTATTCTTAATTCCTGGTGAGCCGGTGTCCTTTGGATTACTCTCTCCTTTTGATCGAGTTCCCAGCGAGGGTTGTAGCAGAGTATCTTCCTGGTCTATGACGGAGCCCCCACGCCTATTTGATGGCTCTTCGTCGCCCATGTGCTGGTGAAAATAATTATAGGCAATTAGAAAGAGAACGCTACCGAAATAAAATTGAAATATAGTAGATAAGGGATATAGTATAAAACAGAGTCTGCAGGTTATCTGGCCACGCAAGCTGGCTAGTCCTCCCCTGCCAGCACCGCCTCTCGTACTCTCAGCTAGCGGTGTCCGATCCGTCGACATTCAAGCAGGACTATTCCAATGGATCCCCCGCCAAGTTTCCCAAGAATCCCCCACCAGCTAGCCGTTCCACAAAAACACGCGCAAATCTTTCCGAATTGCGCTTCCGTTTGCCAGCGGGCCGGGAGACATGTTGTGCTGTTCAGGCTGCGCCAGAGTGAACAACAATGTCCATTTGAAAGGGCAGCAAGTTTGTATATACGCCACAAATGCCATGTCTTGGATACCGCATTGCTGGGGAAAGGTCTTTCTGATGAGGCCGACAATCGCCTCGTTGGTGGCTGTTTAGTTGCCGGGTAGATATTGTGCTGGCAAGTAGATGCCAAAATAATTGCAATTGTGTATCTATCTGGACATAGACGTGCTAAGGTTATTTTTAAATAGTGAGAAACGACAGCTGCTCTGTTGCAACTGCTGCCTCGTCAATGTTCATTAGCTTGAGTGTCTTGATAAGAACGCCAATGTTCCAAACTGCTGTCATTTTTTGCAATGTCGTCCAAAGTATCTTGATGTTTCCTAGCACACGTTTCAGCTCGTTGTCCCATGCCGACAGCAACATCTCTGTATCGTCGGCCTCACCCAGCGCCTTTTTACACCTACGAAGTTGGTGGAGCAGCACGCCTAACGCAACAACAATCCCCAGACCAACCGTCAACTCGAATCGACTATCAGGCACGTCTTTCTCCCGGTCCAGACAGCAGGCAAAATCGTGCGAGCACTCAACGCACTCCCTTATCGAATCCAGCTGGATATCCTCGGCCAACAGCCCCTGGCCCCAGATCTTGCCAAAGGCAATGTTTAGAATCATGCGCAAAATCTTCTCTTGAGGATCAATTGGTGAGCTGAGAGATGGTTCAAGCTCGCTTGGCCGCTCATACTCGTCAAAGAAGGAGCGGCGATTCGACGAATGGAGCGCAACGGTAATCATGCACGCGAGGCTCTTGAGGGAAAGATATCGTGAGCGCAAGACGCATATGCGGTGGTCAGATGTGCCGAATATTTTTGCGCGTTCGATGTCAAAGCTGGTGTCCAGAAGGTGCTGAGGTGTTTCTGCGCGCTTGGACAGCCTCTGCACGTAGTCCGCGTACCTTTTGAATACTGGGTCGTCGGAGATAAGGTGCCCCTTGCGGTCGATCGCATAGACCAAATGGCCGGATTCCGGGATAGGTCCAAGATACTCAATTGCAGGCATGGGTCGTTCAAGGATCGTTTCCAGTCCCTTGCTCTCTGACCGCGCTGTACGCGTATCGTGCAGGAAGTGGGTAACACGTCCAAGGATAATATTGTACTCGCAGAGCAGTGCGAATGAGTGAGAAAGTGCACCGCTGATTACAACCTGGGTTTCTCTCTGCATTGGTATGCTGCCTGCCACATCCATAGTCGCAGACCCAACTGACTTCCCTGCTGCTGGCAGTGCTGCTGCTGCTGCTGCTGCTGCTGATGATGATGATGATGATGATAATGTCGCTTCTGCTGATAAGGTCGCTGCTGCTTCTCCCTCTACCGCGCTTGTCATAGTTGGATCCGCCAAATCCTGCTCCGCGACAGCTTCGTTTTGTTGTTGAGGCGAGGGAGGCGTGAAATCAACGTCAATCCAGTCGGAATCAGCACAAGGGCAGCGCACAGACACAATTGACTCGGGGATACTGGTCCGCCAGCCCTGAAACGAAGAGATGAGAAACTCGTTCTGGTACGCTGACCAGAAAATGCGCCGTTTGGTCTCAACCTCAACCCACTCGTCCCAGGAGGCTGGCCTCCGCGTCCGGTACAAATCTACTTCGTGCCAATCGAACCGGAGCATAAGGCAAGAGAGAGAGGCAAAAATCGCTGCACATGCATCCCTACGCTGGCATGAGACCTCAACTAACGCAAGCAATAGCAAAATCTGCATGGTTTCAATGGTTGGCTCCTGAAGTCTGAACAGGATCTGGGACTTGACGCGAGCCGCTAATGCTTCAACGTCAACGTTCCGTCCATAGTCGGCATTCAAGTAGTTTGACGTTCGCGCTTTGAGAATGTCAATTAGCAAGGGGTCGACTTCGTTCGCTACAATGCCGCGGATAAATGTGGAGGGGTGGAAGATCGGACCGTACGCGTAGAGATATTCAAAGTACGCTAAGACCGCCTCGCGCGTTTCGGGCTCGACCTTGTCGGAGTAAAACTCCTTCATCAGATCGCCCGCCGGCGGTGCGCTGAAGGCAGCGGTGGGTGGCTCCTCAGCAGCATTTGGTGGGTTTGCTGGTGGGACCTCAATAGACTGTGGAATGCCCTCCTCAGGGGATGCCGAGCGACGCAAGCTCACCGACTCGGGTGTGCTGGCTCGCGATATACCAACACTGCTGCCTCCATCTTCGCTGGCCACAATCAAGTTTTGAATGTCAGCTGCCGACCCCGTTCTACTACCGTAACTTAGAGGTGCTGTTGAGTTGCCAGGCGGTTTCTGCTGCTGCTGCTCCGAATCGACTGGTGCTGCTGCTGCCTTGGGTTTTGGTCCACGCTTCTTTTTGGTCCTCCACTGGCAGCGCACGTCCTGCTTGATGCAGTTATCGCATGGGTCGCCACCCTCACACTTGATACGCCTGGTGTGGCAATAGTCACATGCCTGCTTGCGACGCTGCTTCCGATACTGCCCAAAGGTTGGATCATATGCGTGACGCGTCGTCAGAGGGGAGTTTGGCCGCTGGGGAGCAATGGGCGGCAGGAGCTGAGCAGCAGGCCGCAATGGCATGTTGGTTATCCTGTACCTGGATACTGGCCCAAAAGAGTACGGTTGAAATCTATATGCGACCGTTGGGTTGACGTCAAGGCGAACAGGCCTAGCGTCGTATGACTGGCCAGTGCTACTAGCTGCAGGTGATTGCGGCATGCTCGTGCTACGTGGTCCCTGATAAGGAAGCTGCGCCATATCTGGGCGTTGGTCGCCTGGGTGGTCAAGAGTCTCCCGCACACGCTCTCGCCCAGAGTCGTGCTGGCTCTGTCGCAGGTGCAGCAATGCGATTGCCGCGCTGCTATTTGGCCTGGCCATGTGCTCCCCGATCGCGGGTTCGGCTGCTACTGGCGCTGGCACTGATGAAGTGCTTATGCTGCCAGGCGATCCGCCATCGCTCGCACTATTATTCTCCGATGTGCTACGCACCTCTTGACCAGACGCAGTCTTCTCTGCGCCCTGCTCGCCCTGGCGGGGTGTCTCTTTGGCCATTTTGTCGTATGAAAACTAGGAGACAATTGGGAAATACTGTATTGCTGGCGAATATTAAAAATAGACGATGAAAAAGCATAGAGCAGGTGAAAGCGTGCCTTTACTGAAGCCGCTGTATATTCCAAGCGCAATCTCTTTTTTCTTCGTAATATCCTGGACGCACTCTGTCTGTTCCCCCCCACCGGTATACAGCAAAGGATGAACAGTGCCATGGGATTGCCAGTTTGCACGCCCTGAAAGCCGGCCCCAGCCAGTCATTTTGCACAGAAAGCAGGTGGCAATCGTTTCCGAATTGCGCTGCCGGGCCAAAACAGTGAGTGCCAAAAACATGAGCTGGCCAACACTGCGGGCGCGCAGAGTGAGGGGCATTAGGACAAACAAATGTCTATTGACTACCTTGGCTGGCCGCCGAGCGCGCCACAGGATTGTTTGGCCATTATCCCTTTGGCCGGCCAAAGGTAAGGGCATGGCGGTACGAGATGTGCACTGCCCCTTGCCAGCAATGGGTGCTCTTCCGCTGGTAGTGGAGGGTGGGGCAGCCAGCAGTATTAGCAGCGCACGATGCGACTGCAGCGATAAGGGTTTGAACATTCGTTACCGTGTGCAACCCCATTTTTTCCGTATCAGGCGCCCAGGGGTGGCAGGCTCTCTTATGAACTCCTGTGAGCTCTTATGAACTGCCTTCAGCCAGGCTGCCTCTGCAGATCGCAGGCCAATCGCTGGCGGATTGTGCGACGAATATGAAAGAGAACGCTATGCTGACTAAACAAGCTGGACTCTTCATAATTTGCAGTGCTGACATTTGCTATTTTGTCGGGAGCGTGGTAATGTGTATAGATCCACGTTGATATATGCGCCCCAATCATACCCACGCACCCACGTACCAATCACGCAATGTGCATCTGCGCAATAGCTCGATTGATAGCCAAGTGAAATGTCTCTCCGCCATGCTCATGCTGGAGAGCAGGGGTTATCAGACACTACAGCAGCAGGTAGCGCGTGTCAGAAAGATCCATTGCACAGGCTTTGGGTAGGACAATCATACGCGACTTCCCAAACTTCACTAGCTACACCCCAAAAAACCCACAGTAGAATCATGTGTGCCTAACAAAACGATGCCACAGCAAGTCACAGAATACCTGTGTACATGTTCGTATTTTTTGGTCTGATAATTGGAGTGGCATGCTATGCTGGTGCCCATGTCGAATGCTGAAGTGGAGCATACACAGGGGAATGCAGGCTAATGGAAGCAGGCAGAGCAGGTGGGTGCGCTCGCACTCTATTTGGTAAAGGCAGCGAGAGATGGCTAAGTTGTCGTACGAGACTATACAGGAGTCAGGTTAAAAATAGCAGGCTCCGGATCACCGACCCAAATTGGACGCACTAGCCAGTGTGTTTATAAATGGCACAGACACCCAATCAGCGCCCTTTTGGCTCTGCTTCATCGCTCGTTTCCCTTTGCAACATTTTCATCATGAAGGTCAAGATCAAGGACTGGAAGGCAGTCGCTGGATGGAGGTGGGATGTCCCCGACGACGATGTGTGTGGGATCTGCCGCGCTCCGTTTGACGCATGCTGCCCGTCGTGCAAGATCCCTGGGGACGACTGCCCGCTGATCTGGGGTGAATGCACACACGTTTTCCATATGCACTGTTTGCTCAAGTGGCTTGGGACAGAGAGCAGCCAGCAGCAGTGCCCGATGGACCGGCGGCCATGGGTCACTGCCAGCTGACAGCATGCAGCTACTGCAAAGAGGTCGAACCAAGAAAGCATTGACTGGGGTTTGGAAGACGCTATACATGTCTGCATTTCAGAAAATTGTTCAATATATCTCGTCAGTCACGTCGTTCTGGATTCGCATGCTCTGTTTCCGCCGCTCCATCTGCTGGGCAGCAGACAGCGGCTCGGGGACCTTGGCCTGGGGCTTCACACCGCGCCTCCCCTTTTTGCTGGCAGCCTGACCGGCAAATGCCAGAACAAACCTGGGTTCTGCTGCGCCTTGAAGCAGCGGGTTGTGAGCAAACGATCCACCGGTTTTGGCCTCCCTTGGCTTGGAAACGCTAGGTGCGGGTGCCTGAACAGGCGGTTTATCCAACGGGTCCATTCCATGGTCTTCGTTTGCCAGGGTGACAGTGTTGTCGCCAAAGTTGAGGTGCAGAACGCGCATACCGCGGCGCAACCGCGACTCGCGCTCCTGCTGTGCCTCCAGCCTCGCCTGGGCCTGCTTCTCTGCTTCGATTTTCTCCTGTGGCGACATCCACCGGCCAACAGCAAACGGATCAAAGTCTGACGACTGATCTATAAGCCGCGACCGCTGCGCCGCTGTTCTGTCATACTCCAGGAGCCGCTCCTTCCGTCTCATCGCCTTGACCCAGGATTCGGCCTGCCGCTGTGCTACTGGGTCGGCTGCGCTAGCATTGATTCCTAAAGCCTCGAATGCTGCGGCCAGGTACTCCTCCTCTGTCAATGTCTGACCACCAGCTATTGGCGTCTGAGCCATGCTGGCGCTGGCTGCTGCAGGCTTCTTGGTCTCTGTATCCCACAGCATTTCGGCCTCATGTGTGCCTATGCCACCGCCAGCCTTCATGCTGTACAGCATGCCGCGCGAGGGTAGCTTGGGCGCCGACTTGGGCGAATTGCCAGAATCCTCGTCTGCGCCCTGTGCGCGCCGCAGCAGCATCTTCATGTGCTGCTGGAGCTGTTGGTCAGGGCTCTCCACATCGTTGCCGCAGAACATGCACGGACCAGGCCCCTCGAGCTCGCAGATAATATGCCCACAGGACAGGCAGTTGGTAAACAAGGCGTGTTCGGATGCCTGGCATTCGCACTTGGTGCGCTTGCGGTTGGCTAGCTTCTGCTTTCGCTCCTCTTCAGCCTTGCGCTGGCGCTCCTGCTCCTGCCGCTCGCGCTTCAGCTGTCGCCGAGACTTTTGCTCAGGCTCCATACCAGCGGCTGGTGGGAGATCAGGCTCTGGTGTGTTCGTGCCAGCGGTTGCCTGGGCATAATTAACTAGCGGCGCTGGCTCGGGTTCGCCCGGGGGCGCCTTGTCCTCGGCCGGAAATCGCTTGGCAATAAGGTCAAAGGCAAAATCTAGAGCCAGCGGCGATTCGCCAAGCATGTCGAGCAATTGGCCCTGTAGTTCTGCCGGGCTGGCCAGGCCCGCCAAGAACTCCGCCAGCGGTCTAGCATCGCCCTCAGTCGCGCCGATAATCATCGCGACCTGCTTCGCCGCCCACGTAGTCTCTGCGTCTGTCAGTGCATGCGGCATTGTGACCTTGTTTTTTTGAATGAGGCGAGGGAAATTAAATACAAATCGCAATTCAAAAGTGGAAGAAAAAGAGGTCCTGGACCGCTCCTGGCCGCAGCCTGGCACTTACTCCCACAGCAGCTTGACCATATGTGTGCGATCTTCGCGGAAGCGTTTGGCCAGCTTCTTGCCAAAGACCTCGTACATGGCCTGCACAACGAACTCTGGATTCCACTGGCGCTCTCGCGCAAACTCGGTGAGCTGGTTCCGCAGGTCATCCTCTGTGATTGCGCTCTGGTCGCCCTTGCTCTGCGTGTACAGGTAGCACAGCAGCTGCGCCGACAGCACTCGGCCCGATGCCGACATGGCCGCCGCCGACAGCCGCCGACTTGCTCTGCGTGCGTCTAGCGATTCGACATCCTCATTAGCAACACTGTCGATGGTGTTGGCAAACACCTGGTCCAGGTACCCGTTGGTCACGTCCACCGCGTCTGAGTTGCTGATGATCTCGGTCAGCTTGGACACGTATGCATCGCGTATGTCATGCAGCGACGCGTCGTCGCCTTTGACGCCCTCCAGCGCGACCCGCAAGTCATTGGCCATGCGCTCCGAGTGCTCGACTGCCGTCAGCGGCCGCTTCTTGCGGTACATCTCCTTGCGCGTCTCCAGCATCCGCCGCTTGTTGGCAAACTCGGCCGTGAGCTGCTCGAGCTCCTTCCGCTTAGCCTTGAGCTGCGACATCGCTTGCTCCTCGCTCTCCTGACTAACTGCCACCTCCATGCGCAAATACGAGATATCCTTCTCGATCAATTCCAGCCCTGCAGTCTGTTCCTCCGTCTGCTGCTCCATCTCCTGGCGCCGGGCAACGGTGTCATCAAGTTCTTTCTCCAGCTGTGGGATCTTGGTCAGCCGCTGTTTGATCCGCGGTATCACCGCGAGCCTTTTCGCTTCGCTAGCTAGCTCTTCTTTGCGAAGGGCAAAGTCGTGGTAACTATTGGCGACCTGGTTGAGCCGCTCATTGACATCGGGCAGTTGGCACAGGTCGGCCAGGTCCACTGTCTTGTCGTAGAACTCTTCAAACGCCCGTGCGTCTAGCTCCTTGTCGCCCTCGACTCCTAGGTTCGCGTGCTGCACCCCGATACGCGACAGCATATCCTCGTATACCCCCTTGGTGGCCGGCGCGACAAGCTTGGCTTCCTGCGGCTCGGCGTCGCGCACAATAAACGAAGGAAGCGTGTCGGGCTCGAATTTGTGTTGTACACCAAGCGCCGACAAATTGTACCGCGGCCGGGACATGTCAAGCGCACATAGCTCACCAGCAGTCGAATCGAGCTTTCTGATAAGCGAGGACCGAATCGGCATGTTCGTTGAATAGTGTTGAGAATTGAAGGAAAGGTCTGAGCTGTGCACAGCCCGCCCGAAAGTGGCGAGCACAGGCAGAGCTGTGTTTACTTGACGCCTTGTGATTAGGCCATGCCATGTTGGAGATCAGATCACTGGTTGCAGCCATGCAAAAACCACATCACCACTTGCAGCGGTATCTGCGATCGCAGCGTCTCTTCCGCTCCGCAACCAGCTATTTCTAATTTCCAACAGCTATGCAGTCAATTCGGGCGTGGAAGGCAGCGGGTGTCTCGCATGTTGCCTCGTCTATGCGCTACTACTCCATGAGGCGTGATGCCGTCCGCCCAGTACGCGGTATGGTTGATCGACTCGGGCTTGCCTACCGCAAGTACGAGCAGATCACCGATGCTGGACGCAAGGCTGTCGAGTCCTTCGGGTTCCAGCCGATCACAACGCCTATTCTCGAATACTCCTCGATATTCGAGCGGTCTCTGGGGCAGGACTCGGATGTGGTCGGGAAGGAGCTGTACAAGTTCCAGGACTCGAGCAGCGACTGGATGACCATGCGTCCCGAGGGCACAGCAGCCGTGGTGCGCGCTGTGATCCATAATGCGCTGACAGCGAGCTTGCCGCAGAAACTATACTACTCAGGGCCCATGTTCCGCCATGAGCGGCCGCAGAAAGGCCGACTGCGTCAGTTTGAACAGTTCGGGGTAGAGGTGATCGGTATCTCGCATCCGGCTTCTGATGTTGAGTGCATCGAGTCAGCATGGAACTTTTTGAACAGTCTTCCTCTTGCAGGCGACCTGGAGCTGCAGATAAACACCATCGGCGATGCGGAATCGCGAATGGCATACCGCCAAGGACTGACCGCCTATTTGAGCGACTTCAAGGAGGACTTGTCTGAAGACAGCCGGAGGAGGCTCACAACCAATCCGCTCCGGATCTTGGACTCGAAGGACGAGAATGACAAGAAGATTCTGCTCCGTGCACCGAAGCTGGCCACATACATGAGCGACAATTCGCGCGATCACTTTAATTATGTCTGCAGGGGGCTTGAGGCCTTGGGTATTCCGTACAAAGTCAACGACAAGCTCGTGCGCGGCCTCGATTACTACCAGCACACGGTATGGGAGGTGGTCTGCAATTCACAGGGCTTGGGCAAATCGCAGGCAACGATTCTGGCTGGCGGCCGGTATGATGGGCTGGTCGAAACGATGGGTGGACCAAAGCTGCCTGGGATCGGCTGGGCTGCCGGAATTGATCGCCTGGCGCTTCTTGTTGCTGACCAAAAGGTTCAGCTTCCGCCAGCGCCTATCCCCGTCCTGATAATTCGGAATGGCACCCAGACCGAAGGCTCTGAACTGAACAAGCACACCATTGATCAGTCACTGTACAATTATGCTATGAAGGTTGCGCAGGTCATTCGCCAGAAGCACAAATCGTTCGTGTACCATCCCATCATCAATCCTCAAAAGAAGGTCGTGAGCAGCATAGCGTCACACCCACCAGTCTCGAAGCAGTTGGCGCATGTGCTTGGAGCCGATCTTATACCGCAAAAGGTTGTTCTCGTGGGTGGCGATGAAATGGAGAGTTCATCTGTAGTTTTGCGCGACACAGAAACAAAAAAGCAGACCAAGATGAGCCTGGACGAGGTCTTGACTGCTTTGTCGTAGATTTGTCGCTTGATAATAATAATTCAGTCATGTGGTTGGGTCGACATTACAATCAGTGTCAATAAATGCCTACTACTCAGACATATTGACTTTATATTACGCTGACTTTTTGCTATCCTCAGGCACTGCTGTGCTATTGTTGAATGTCCACCGGGGAACGCCTGGTGGCAGCTGTGTGTGCGCCGGCAGCCTGAATGGCGGAAACGGCGTGTATGTCTCTGGCGAAATCGGCTCGTCTCCAGACTTGTCGAAGCTGACTCTGTCGTTCCTCAGCAGCTCGACCACCTGCTCGTTCAGGTTCTCTCGGTCCAGGCTCGCAAACTGTGCCTTCTCTTCGTCGGCCAGCAGCGCCTTTGCTCGCCGTGACAGCTCCAGCTGCCGGTCATTCCACGCCTGCACATACTTTGCATACACCTCTCTTGCATCCTGCAGCCGCGCCTCAATCGTCGATCTGCTGCTGTCTGCCAGCGTCGGTGTTGGCAGTGGTCCCAGGTCTGGTGCATTTCTGGTTGGATCCAGGTAATTGTCGGCGACGCTGGCCAGGTACGCCAGGTTGGTCTGCAGCCGGTTCTGGTACATGATCAGCTGCGGGTCGTCCATCAGGCTGTTGTTCTGGTACTCTTGGCAGAGCCTGATCAGCTCGCTGTTGATGTTCAGGACCATCTGGATGATGCTGGTCTTGAGACGCGGCAGGTACGGCTGCTCCTGGCCATCGTCCACCTGCTGCGCTGTTTGCGAACGGGCTTTGGGGGTGAATGTCCGGGTGCTGGTGGGCTGCTGCTGCTGGTCGTCGGAGGAGTTGTCATCCTCGAGCGTTACCTCGATGTCGCTGTCTTTTCCGGTGTCGCTGTGCAGGTAGCCGTCCATGTCTGGGTTTAAGGTTGTGGTAGTGGTGAGAGATAAAGCGGCTGGCAGACGCGCGCCGGGAGAAAGGGTGCACAATATATCCCCTGGCGGTGCATGGCAGATTTTGGGCTGTGAGGCATTCGTGTAAACAGATGCTGGAGGAGCCGCATCCCACTCCCATTTTGCAGGCAGCCAGTGGCACGTCTCTCGGGGAGTAGTCGGTAGCATGTTTCGATCTACGCAGATGCTGTAGTGCTTGCTGGATGTGCGATCAGCATATGGAAATACACATGTAGATCGTTGCACGGTAGAACTTGCGTTCGCCCAATGCGTCCGGCTGGCATTTGACTGATCACACAACTCTAACTACACTTGTTGCCGAAGTTGTGCATGCAGCCGCAGCCATGGGCCATTCCAGGACTGCTCCTGCGCCACCCAGCAGCTCTTGATCAGAGCTTTTTGCAACAAGCGAAGGAGCAGCTCTTGTGCCAGAAATCCAGGAATAGTGCGAGCCTTCCTTACTTTTGCAGCTGGCATTTTTACTGAGCTGCGCATTTTCAGAAACTTTTCGTTTATTATATATCGCTGTTACTACTATTATCAATAGTGTAGCACATGCCTTTCGACACACCTCCGCCATCGAAGCGTAGGCAGGAGGTGGCTCCCAGCGCCCCAAAGAAGCGCAAGCCGACAGCTGTGCTGACCGCACATGACCGCTCACCGGTGCCGTTCAACCTTGATGACGCATATAGCCGCCATCTCCTCGACGGCACCACTCGCCTGAGCACCATCGCAGAAGACTCGATCCTGGACAGCCCCATTTCGGCATTCCCAGTCAGCGATCCCCGCACGCCTGACCATCACAACAATGCGCACGCTATTGCGGAACACCCGGCTGCCGAAGGTGACATGTCCGCACTACCGGTCTCACAGCTCACCACACCGGTCCGCTCCAGCACGGAGCGCCGTATCGCTGAAAATCCACCTTGCGACAAGAAACCGGCCCTGTTCCACTCGCCGCCTGTCACCAAGCTCACGAAGGCTAAGAAAAGCGGTAAGTGCATTCAAGCGGATATCGACCTGAGCACCAGAGTTGGCCAGGTACTGACAAACAACATCTATGCCGCTTTTGCCTGTAGATGCGCCAGTGAACCCAACCATCGTCAAGAACAGCAAGCAGACCCCCGTCAAGTCCACGGCGAACAACTCGACTGTACAGTCGAACAAGGTGATGTCGCCGAGCGATCTCAAGGCAGAGAGGGACAAGGAGGCATCCCTCTGGGTCAGCGAGTGCCTTCTCGGCGACATCGACGCTGTTCTTGGCCTCCTCCACCCCCGCACCAAGGACAAGGCTGACCTGGCAGCCGAGATCACAGACCACATTTCGGCGGAGCTTGAGTGCCACCTCGGTGTGGCCAACGACATGGCGGCCAACCGCACAGGCGCAGCAACTGGCCATCCCAGCACGCGGCCGGGGCAGCCTCAGCCACCACCCACCAGCGACTCCCACCCGCCACCAGTGCCAGCACCTAGCTCTGACACTCAGGCTATGGTCGAGTCGCTCAATGAGTGGATCTCCTCCACTCATGCAGCCAGATCGACCGCTGGAGCATCAGGCCGCGCAGAGCGGAAGATGTACCTGCCGATCCAGCAGTTCTCGCTATTCGTAGCAAAGAGCGAGGACAGTTTTGTCCGCGCACAAGCAGGAAGCAGCGCGAAGTGCGATGCAGTGCATCGTCGGCACATCCTGCCATATCAGATATACGACTGCGCACCTGTCGGAAAGGACGATGACCGGCGGGTGGATATCGGGCTGGCCACCCGCGAGCTCAGCCACAAGAACAAGGCCGTGGCACTAGTAGAAGATCCTGTCGACTACAGCGACATGCTCGCTGTGGTCGAGGTGAAGCCCGGCAAGACCCCAGCGCTGGTGCGCCAGGCACATGCGCAGCTGCTTCTGTACAGCCGAAACATGTACTCCAGCCAGGACTGGCGCCGCTTCCTCTGGGGCATGTCAATCTGCGACACCGAGGTGCGGATATGCCTGTTGTCGAACGACAGGGTCTTTGCATCCAAGCCCATTGACGTCGCCACACCAGACGGCCGCACCAAGTTCATCGAGGTGCTGGTGCACTTTTCACTGTGCGATTTCGACCAGCTTGGCTTCGACACGACGATTGACTGGAGCTTCGAGCACAAGTGCTGGATGATCGAGGGCCCGAGCACCAGCGGCAGGTCGTCAGGCAGCGCCACCACAGCCTATTACTGCGACCAGACCCTGTTCAGCGCGGATAATCTGTTTGGGCCACATAGGCGCTGCTTCTTGGCCAGCGACCATCCGCCTGTAAATGGGACTGTCGAGCCAAAGTTCCTTATCAAGGACGCATGGCCCGAGGTCGAAGGCGGTCTAGCCAGTGGCCGCAGCGAGATCGATTTCCTGAACGAGATCAGAGACGCGGTTACGGATCCGGAAATCATAGTGCCCAGACTCCATGGCTGGTGCAACGTTTGCATCCAGGTGGACGGTAAGATGCTGGAGGACAACACGAGAAATGTACTCGGGCCACTATTCAACCACACTGGGCCGGAAGGAAAGCCTGTCCCATTCCGCGTTCACACACGGGTGGTGATGAGGGCTGTCGGATTCCCCCTAAAGTCTGTCACCTCGGTCCACGACTTCATCGTTGTGTTGGGCGATGCAATGCGCAGCCATGCTGAAATCCTCAATAGGTGCGGCATTCTCCATCGGAACATATGCGATGAGACGATTCTTGCAGTGGCAGATGAAAATGGGCAGTTGCGCGGGCTGCTGTTTGATTTCGACAACGCACTGAAAGTAGAGGAGGAGCGGAGGTTTATACGCAGTGGGCAGATTGGAGTGCTCCCATTTATGAGCATCAACACCCTTTCAGGATTCGATGTGGAGCGGTCAGTGCTAGATGACTGGGAGTCGCTGATATATCTCATATGCTGGTTCGCCACCATCGGAATCTGCAGAGAGAAAGCTGACAGGCGATCGTTGGATGAGCTTGAGAATTTGGATATCAGAAACTGGAGAAGGGGATCGGCTAAGGAAGTATCAAAAGTAAAGGAAGACCATATGTTCAGCAGCACTATCCTCGACAACAAAATCCTGGACCACTTCCATTTTGTTGAAGATGTCGGAATCCTTAAAGACCTAACTGAGGACCTTTACATGGACCTGTTCCAAAATCCGAATCTGCGAAAGGACACTCGGTGCGACGGCAGCCGTTATAAAGGCACAATGGATGTAAAGGTCAGAGGTGAGAAGAAGAAATCGGATCCATTCAAGGAGCGGCTAACCAAAAAGAGCGAAATCGCCGCAGTACTACTTGAGACGATGACACAGGCATGGAAGGATTCGATGAGCACCATTCGCAACCAGCACAAACCATCACCATAGCATTTTCTCTGCTGTACACTATGCATCATTTTTGATCTTGTACTCGCTTAAAGAGTATCATCACAAAACACACATTGCAAGGACAAGGGCAAGCACATGTTGTGCATTTGGTGTAGATGCCAGTAGATATTAGCATGACACCGTTTAATGTGCCTGCTCTGAATATGCAGCCCCAGTATTATATGCACTTAGTGTCAGGCAAGCAGCACACACGCGTAGCAGAAGCAATAGTGGTCAGCATTGGTGCCATCATCAGACAGTCGGCAATGGCAGGCTGCGTGGCCGCAACAGAAAATAATTGACAGTTTCAAGTATGCCGTCGCCAAGAGTCTACATGGCAAGCCGGGACATCCGATACAAGGAAAATGTGATAATGAAGAAGGGGCCGACGAGAGCTTGCTGTTGTGCGCACATCCGCATTCATTCCCATGTGTCCACGCACTTGTTCCATATCAGCCCAGTACGTGCATCGGAGTCCGCTTGCCTCGTCTCGACTGGTGTGTCTGATATCGGTTGTCTCGGGTTTGTAGTGTGCTGCTCTGCTCTGCTTTCGCTGGTTGGATACGAGCCGGCTCTCCATGCGAGCCTGTAGAGCCGCCGCTGAATGCAGGCGTACCGATGCAGCCAGCGCCACATCCATGATCGGCGATGCGGTGCTTCAGATGCGGGACCCGATCAAATCGGATCTGCTCAAGCGCCTTTTCGTAAACAACAGTTCCAGAGCGCAGAAAAATCCCAGGCAGTAAACACGCTGCAGCCAATGGCGGTGGCTCGCCTCAGCCCTTAAACCACTCCAGAGCTGCTGTCCACAGCCCTTGTCTCTCCATTTCGCCTTAGCCCTTCAACCTCCTGCATTTGAGCCCATTCCCCTTGTAATTTATCAGTCGCCCATGACTACCTGCAACATTCCCGCTGAGCTTTCTCGGACTCTGCCAGCCCCTACCGCCGGCAAGCCAGCCGCTACGGGCGCCAAGCGCAAGCTCGATAGCTCCATTTCATCGCCAGCTGGCAAGTTCTCGCCGCCAAAGAAGGCACGCTCCTCCAGCAACACAGTCTGCATTGGCACTAAGCGGTCGCGCTCGGATTCTGCGGCAAATACCGATGCCGATGACAGTGTGCCACCGGCAAAGAAGACTAGCTGCATATGCTTTAGTGGATGTAAGTGCCGGGCCAGCATCACCAGAACGGCAGCCAAGCAGCACCGCTACTTACTAACCTGCATTACCTCAACGCTGTAGGTGCCCGGCCTCCTCCAGGATACAGGAGGAAGGTAATGGCACACTCCTCGTATTACTCTTCCGACACAGCGGTCCCACCGGCAAAGAACGCAGGCTCTAGTGCGGGTATTGAGTCGGACGAGCAAACGATTTGGTGGGACAACAAATACGAAGAGCTGGCCGAAGCCGACTACTGGGTCAAGGAGCGACTTATCCGTGACGCCGATGCAGTGTTCGACATTGTAGAGCCGAGAATCGCTACGACACGCAGGCTGGCCAGGCTGGTCTCGGCTCAGGTCGCACTGGAGCTGGAGCACCGGCTCAACACAGTCGACAGCAGTGCAGCGAGCAGCGTCGACGATATCCAGGATGCTCTCAGAGAACTTGCTTGCGATATAGGCACCTGTCAGCAGCAGCAACAACAAGAGCAACAGCAGGCGCTATTCGACATTGCAGGATACAGCAGAGCAAAGGACGAGAGCCGTGAGTCAACCGACAGTTCATTCGCGAGCCTTGAGCAGTGGATTCGCCCAACGCCGGCCACGCCTACTGATAGCGCTAATGGGAACAGCACACGTACGGCAGAACAGATACTGAAGTCAGCCATGTCGCTCATCCTATTTGTCTCCCGCCACACTGACACCTTCGTGCGTGCACTGGATACAGACACCTTTGGCAGGCACCTCGAAGACTACCGCCACATACTTCCATGCGTCAGCTCAGATCGCGAGTGCAGCGATGCTGCCGAATGTCTGGCAAGCGAGGCAGGCATCAAGACGCAAGGCCCACATAGCAGCATCGAACTCGTCAGTGGCTTCAGCTACAGCGACGCACTAGCTCTTATCGTGGCTCGGTCTGACAAGACTCGGCGCACGGTTGACAAGGCTTATGCGCAGCTGATGCAGAGCACACGCAACATCTACAAGTGCCACCACTTCAGACGGTTCGCCTGGGGTCTGACCGTGTGTGACAACGAGGTGCGAGTGTGCCTGCTCTCCAATGACGCAGTCTTCTCGTCCAGTGTCCTGGATATCACAGCAGCAGCCGGTCGTCGGCAGTTCGTCGAGCTGCTGGTCAACTTTGCACTGTGCGAGGAGGACCAGCTCGGAAGCGACCCGTCCATTTACTGGGATGCTGAAGCCAACTGCTGGGCCATTGACTGTCCCGACACAGCAGACATGGCATCACGCCCTGTAGCCACAAAAACGTACTACTTCGACAAGGTGCTGCTGGGAGCGGACGGCCTGTTTGGCCGGCATACGAGGTGCTATTTGGTGACAGACGAGGAGCCCACTGGCGGCGGAATTACTCCCAAGTTTGTGATAAAGGATGCATGGCCGGAGGCTGAGGAGGACCGTGTCGATGACAAACGGGACGAGGTGTCGCTTCTGCACAGAATCACCACAGAGCTGGCACAGTCGGACGTCGAGGACCTGGTCTATCCCAGGCTCGATGCCGGTGGCCGTGTCTACATCGGCACAGGCAGAGGCATGTTTGAGGACCAGTCGAGCCACATCCTGGGCTCGCTGTTCTCGCTGCACAAGCCGGATGGCACTGCAATACCGTTCCGCGCGCACAAGCGGTTGGCCATGTCCCCGATTGGCGACTCGCTCGATACGGTCGAGTCAGTGGATGAGTTTATCGTCGTTCTGGGGGATGCCATGCGCTGCCACTCGGAGGTGGTGAGTCGGTGCAGCATCCTCCACCGCGACATTTCAAGCAACAACATCCTTGTCGTGCGCGAGGAAGGCAAACCGGCGCGCGGACTGCTTATCGACTTTGACTGCGCACTCGATCTGAGCGATTCGCGAGGGCCGAACCTGGAGACGCGAGGGACAATCCCGTTTATGAGCATCAACAACCTTCTCCGGTCAGACGTGGAGCGATCAGCGCTGGACGACTGGGAGTCGCTTATCTACCTAATCTGCTGGCACGGCACCATCGGAATCTGCAGAGAGAAAGCTGACAGGCGATCACTGGAAGAACTTGAGGACCTGGAAGTCGGACGCTGGAGAAGTGGGGCAGCTAGAGAAGCAGGTGAAGTAAAGGAGAATCATATGTTCAGCAGCACTATCCTCGACAACAAAATCCTGGACCACTTCCATTTTGTTGAAGATGTCGGAATCCTTAAAGACCTAACTGAGGACCTTTACAAGGCTCTGTTCCAAAATCCGAATCTGCGAAAGGATGCTCGGTGCGACGGCAGCCGTTATAAAGGCACGATGCCAGTTAGGATCAGAGGAGTGAAGGAAAAACCAGATCCATTCAAGGAGCGGCTAACCAAAAAGAGCGAAATCGCCGCAGCCCTACTTGAGACGATGACACAGGCATGGAGGACCTCGAAAAGCAAGCTTTAGACATATTCACTGAAATATATTACATTCATTGCATCCTTCTTCACCCCAGAATGGCAGCCTGCATCTCGTTCATTATAGCCCTTTCCGAGTTTACTTGCGAGTACTGCATTTAGATACGAAGGACAAATGCCGATATATGCCGAGTTGGCATGTAAAGCCTCATGGCAGACACTCAATATACACAAACCATGAGTGGATACTTGCAATGACCTGGCAAGAGGGTCACTGATTTGGCTCGGCATGTGTGAATGCCACCATGAAAATGCGATGCCGCTTGTTCGCGGCTCGGGGGGTTTGACAGGTTGTTAAAATGCACAAGCATGTTCTTTGCAGAGCAGGCGGATGGCGACTGCTGCCAGTTGCAAGCGGGGAGGGAAAGACAGCCCCGCGCATCCTTTTAGCAAGTGTATACTCGGCAAAGCGCCTTCTCCCGAGAAGCACACGGCGGACAGACAAGTATGCACCATGTGCTTAAACTGATGCTGCACCGTGTATTCTGCGGGTGGGAGGAGAGCAGCACATGCGTCAGCGCTCTTGCAGGGGTGCTCTGAGTACTCCCTGACAGCCAATAGATACCGTCCTCCTCCTTAGAGCACTTTCTTCTCTCCTTTTTGTATCGATGCGTAGTCCACTGGTTAGTTCTGGATAGTGCAGCCTGGCTTTGTTCTGTATAGCGCACTGTTCGCCTGTTGTTTGCCGCCTCTCCGCAGATTGCGAGCCAGCTTCCTTCCCTCCAGTGTCGTCTGCCTTCCACTCTGTCGTCACCATTCTGCGAGTAGCTACTGCAGCCATGTTGGCTTTTGTCCTTTTGCAGCGGCTGTATCCTGGGCTGGGTCCCAGATTGTGTCTCGCAGCCACTGGGGTTTGGGTATGTAGCGGGTCTCGGTCGAGGTTTACGGTTAGGTCCAGGTGGGCAACGTCCATCTGCGGCTGCAGTGGCTGGTGGCAGTGTGCATGCCGATGGTGGAGCAGGTGAGTGACATCGACCAACACCCGGGGGTAGGGAGATGCTCAAGTGTGTTAGGCTGTCGCAAATGGCGCACGAACAGTGCGCTGTGCAGATGGATAGCGCTACATTGAGTATGGCAATAAATATAGGACCATGCCATCTACATCCGCTGGGGACTGCGAAAACACGCGCCTTGAGACCCGGCTCCATAGTTGGCCGCTTTGTGGTGCTGCTGTAATATTCTGGGCCATATCCATGGGAGCCTCGCAAGGCGCGTTGTATTTCACCCTCGCCTCAGCCATGCCCAACCCCATCGTTTTCTTCGACATCACCATCGGCGGCAAGGACGTCGGGCGGATCAAGATGGAGCTGTTCGCCGACAAGGTGCCCAGGACAGCCGAGAACTTCCGCCAGCTCTGCACCGGCGAGCATCGGGTAAACCACGCTCCGCAGGGGTACAAGGGCAGTCCGTTCCACCGCATCATCAAGGGGTTCATGGCACAGGGTGGCGACTTTGTCAAGGGCAACGGCACGGGGCGCACGTCAATCTACGGCGACAAGTTTGCCGACGAGAGCTTCGAGCTCAAGCACACAGGTCCTGGTCTGCTGTCAATGGCCAACAGCGGCGAAAACACGAACGGGTGCCAGTTCTTCATCACGCTTGCCGAGGCGCCGTGGCTCGATGGCAAGCATGTGGTGTTTGGGAAGCTTGTGGATGGGCTGCTGACGCTGCGCAAGATCGAGAACGTGCCGACTGGACGAGACAACAAGCCCACGCTGCCGGTGCTCATATCGGAGTGCGGTGAGATGTAAGCCATATTCCAACTGTAGAGCCGTTTATTTCTTTGAAAACAAGATATTTGCTGGATTCATCGCCGAAAGTGATGCCTCAAAGTCTTCTTTGGAAATATCTGCAGACCCTCGCTGGATTGCTGAGTAGCAGGCGCCGCGCACCAGGGCCTTGATCTCTGCACCGCTTAGGCTGTTGTTGGCTAGCCATTCCAGCGTAGTGCTTTTGTTGCTAATTGACAAGTGCCTTGTAGACCGCCTGAGGATATCCAGCCTGCTCGCGTAGTCAGGTCTTGGAATATGAATCTTCTTGTCCAGCCTTCCTGACCTAAGAATAGACGAGTCCATGAGTTCCGGAGCATTCGTCGCCGCTAGAATCATCACATTCGCGTCCTCAGGAATACTATCCAGCTCTAGAAACAGCTGTGAAATCAATTTCTTCCCGACCTCGCCTGCCTGCTCGCGCGACCCGAAGATTGCCTCGATCTCGTCCAGGAACAAAATGCTGGGCATGCGCACCGCGCTCTCAAACACGCTGGCTAGTGCCTTCTCCGACTCGCCCACCTCGCCCTTGATCAAGTCTGGGATGGCCACCAGGATAAAGTTCGCCGACACTTCGTGCGCAATGGCCCGAGCAATCATTGTCTTGCCAGTTCCCGGCGGGCCGTGAAGCAAAACGCCGCGCGGTGGGCGGATCCCGAGACGCCGGAACCGATCGCGGTAGCGCAATGGCCAGATAATCGATTCCTGGATTTCGTTGATCACGTTGCTGAGCCCGCCGATGTCCTCCCAGCGCACGCCTGCGGACTCTACAACGGCCATCGGCAGCTTTCTGTTTTTCTGCATGGCAGACAAATCGGCAAATAGCTCACCAGCGACCTTGCCATGGGTTGCCTCCACGAGCTGGGCAATATCCGCTGGAGGCAGGTTGTGCTTTGCGTACCACTGGCATAGCTGTAGGCGCTCGGTCTTTCCGGGCGGTAATAGCCGGATATGGTCGTCGACAATGCAGCGAAGCGATACTGAGACCCTGTCGGGATAGCGCGATGTCATGGCGACACAGCACATAGGCATGGATTTGGACTTTTGGACAAACGCCTCGACCAAGCACCCGTAGATACCGCAGAATAATTCTGGATCAACGATCCATACCAGCACTGGCTGGGTGTGCGGGACACTAGCGAAGATGCGACGCAGGGCGCTGTGCTGGCCGCCGTGGGCGATTACACGACCAAGGTTAACTTTGATGATTTTGCAGGCTAGCTTTTCGGCAAGAGTTGTGAGCAGAAGCGATTTCCCGATTCCGGACTGACCGGAGAGCAGGACTGAGTGGGAGACGAGCTCACCGGGCACGGTGTTTTCGATTTTGCCGCTGAGGAATTGGAGCAGGCGCTGGCCGCTCTCTCCAAATCCAGCGACCAGGCGCGTTGTGGTATCGTCCAGTGGTTGGGTGGTTGGTGGCATTATAACTGAAAGTAGTTCGAGACTGACGGCTGTTCCTAAAAGGGGAATTAGCACAGCGTGGACTGGCCATGATTGATATGTGGGATGCAAGTTATGGACATCATATTATAGCCAATGCCGCTGATGAACTACATTCCAAGCTACAGCTTATATCACAGCTCGTTGATTGTGCCATTGCAGTGGCTGTCCATTATGCCTCTTCACGGGATACTGGTGTGGTGGTTGTTTGTACACTTGGCATGTGCGAGCCCTGGGTGTAGGGCTGGCATGCATGAGTCGATCCTTTCCTCTTTACAAAGCCTTTCTTTTTGTCAGCGACGTAGGCCATAGATGCTCATGTGGTAGTGTTGGCGAACAGTGAACACCCTGCATTCATAGTCTAGAAAGATAAAAATGACCTTCTTTGCCTCCACTACCACACTGATATACTATTATTCATGGCAACCCACGGAATTAAACGTCTCGCTATCGCCGGTGCCACTGGCACGCTCGGCCAACTCATCATCCAGGAGTTGAGTCAGCGTGCACCGGGGCTCCACACTACGCTACTGGCGCGCGAGGGTAGCGAAGTGCAGGCCCGCTTGCTCACAGCCGGCATGCAACAGTTCTCCGTGCGCACTGTGGACTACGAGTTGGATGGCGAACGCGACCTCATCGCAACCCTCGCCGGCCACGATGCAGTGCTGTCGTTGATAGGCGGCGCAGGACAGGATACCGCACAGGTAGCCCTGATTCACGCGGCAGCTCGGGCCCGTGTCAGGTACTTTTTGCCGTCAGAATTCTGCTTGGACACACGCATAGGCATGAACCTAATTGTCAGTAGCTATGAAGTCAAGCGCAAGATTCGTGATGATCTGATGGTGACCGGAATGAGGAGCATCTTCATTATGTGCGGGTTTTTCACCGATACCTTCCTTTCTGCCGACTTTGGCTGGGATCTTGACAGCCACACCGTACTGGTGCCGGGCGATGGCGAGGGACTATGCTCGTTTATTGACAAGGAGGATGTTGCGAAATACACGGTAGAGGTGATCAAGCGTGCAGAGGCGTTCATGGGTGAGGAGTGGGTCAAGGACCTGCGGTTTGCCACTGCCACGCTCTCCTACAACGATCTTATTCAGATGGGCAATGAGGCCACGGGCAGGGAACTTGCGGTCACTTATGTTTCGCAGGAGGATGTTGAGCACACCTTGATGCGGGACATCCAAAGGACCGGTAGTGGAGCGAATAGCAAGGCCGTGCAGATGCAGTTGGCCATCATGAACGGTTGCGCGCAGCTCGATACTGCAGGTTTTGCGCTATCCAACAGACTGTTTCCGGAGGTGGTGCCGGCGTCAGTCAGCTTGAGCCTCAGGGCGATATTTGCCCGCCAGTAAGCCAGCTTGTCAAGAGGCACAGTTAATGGAATAATAAAAATGGACGATTCAAACTATCGAGCGTATCTAGCTTGTGTATCCCAGGGCCTGGCCCATCTTCACACTCTGGCCAGGAGAGACATTGAAGGTGAAGGACTCGGGGGCCTCAAACACTAACACAACCGTCGAGCCCAGCCTGAACCCGCCGACCTCCTGCCCGCTGGCCAGCGGCACGCCGCCTAGCTTCTGGCTCAGGCCCTTGTAGCTGAGCTGCGAGAAGCTGCCAGGCAGCAGCTTCTGCTCCTTGAGGTTGGTGCGCAGCTCCTTGTCGAAGTTGATGACCACGGAGCCGACATTGGTCGCGCCCACAGCAGTCATAGACATGAACCCGTGGCGCCAGCGGCCAAGCAGCGCGACACGCTCGTTGAGGACAAAGAGGTTCTGGATGGTCCGCGCGATGTAGGGGCTGACCGAGTACAGCTCGCCAGCAAAGTGGCGGCGGGCCTCGACGACCCAGTTGGCGGGCGAGTGGAAGCGGTGGTAGTCGCCGGGCGCCAGGTAGATGACGCAGAAGCACAGTTTGCCGGTAGGGTCGCGGCCCAGCGACTGGGCGGCTGGCACCAGAGCGTCCTTGCTACCAATCATCTCATCCAGCGAGTACGGGATGCCGTTGACCACGGCGAACTGCTCGTCGGTGGCTGCATTGTTGGCGTTGGCATGGTCAGCATCCACCATGGTCTGCTCAGTGATGCCAGCGTGGCCATGCGTAGCCGGCACGTCGGGCGCACCCAGGAACGCATCCAGGCTGTATGTCATGCCCTTGACCTGCTCGACCTTGCGCTGCTCGACCACGCCATAGTGCAGGATCTTGCCATCCGACGGCGACACCACCGCAGCCTGCGCATCCACCGGCCGTGCGCCGTCGCACAGCTCGCGGTAGAAGAATGTGGCCAGGTTCGGGTAGTTGCGCAGCTCCGGATCCTTCATCTCGCCCAGGCTGCAGCCAAACACCCATGCATACAGGCGCAGCAGCGGTGTGCGCAGCGGACCCGGGATCTCCAGCTCGTTGAACGACCCAAACAGCCGCGACATTGCCTTCAGTGGCAGCGCCGAGAGCACGTGCAGCTGCCACGGCCCGGCTACTGCCACACCATGCACTGCCTGCTGCTGGCGCTTCTGGTCCTCAGCCAGATCCGTCTCGATGTGGTACAGGCGCTGGAATGCTATGTATGTGAGGCCGACACCGACCGGGATCCAGTACCATGTCTTGGAGTCGCCCGAGTCCTTCGACTGTTGCTGCCTTGTCGAGTACTGCCGGAGCTGGGCGCTGGCAAACGGCCGCTGCAGAAGCGGTCGCCGCCAAGCGCTGCCAGCCGCCATGCGAAGCGAGCCGCGCGCTAGAACTGAATTCATTGGGCTAATTGAGATTTTCGTTTCCTTCTGTTATCTAAATCACCCAGAGACAAGAGTAGGAGGTCGTGACTGGATCGGATCCCTGAGTGAACGGGAAAATCAGTGGCCCTAGCCCCTCCCGCTTCCAACGCCAGTGTTGCACCGCAATAAAAATGCTTGGTCATTTGTATTTGGTTGAAAAAAAGGGTATGGCGTCTACTGGTTCTTCTTCTGCTTGAGTGTCGGCATGGTCTTTGGCGTCTGGATCGAAGCCATCCACGAGATGCCAACGCTAATGAGCACCACAAACAGGAGCCCGACAATAAGGCCCGAGACGAGTCCGGGCGTCACCCAGTCTGTGAAGAACGTATCCTCGTCGAACGGCGCCTTTGTGACCGAGGTCGATGTGACTGCTGTGGTGGTCGCCGTCGAAACCAGCGACGTCAAGGACAGTGTGCTGCTGCTGCTGCTGGACATGATGTAGGAGGGGGTTAGACACGCAAATTGTAAAGGTGAGCTGTGCTTGGGCAGGTTGGCAGGCAGGCGCTGCTTGGTTCAGGCGCTGCTTGGTTCAGGAGCAGTGTCGCGGACCAGGATCAGCAGCGATCTTATCACCGAATCAGCCAGGCTGAGTTTTCCTGGAAACTTTTCGCTTGTTGACAGCGCTGGCTGCCGTTCCCGCCCTTCTCAGACCTCGCTATTATTTTTCTTCCACATTCACCCCACTCCCCTCTTATTCAAACGCGCGTTCAATTTCAAAACTACTTATTTCACTGCAGTATGGATTTCTCAGGAAGACTCGGAGGCCGCCCGCGTGGACGAGGACCCCGCGGAGGTAAAGTATTGCAGAGACTGCCTGACTTGGCCTGGGCTTTATGTTCTACGTCATACTAAGCTACGCAACCCCCTTTTTTAGACGTTGACGAGTTTGGCCGTGACCGTCGCTCGCGCCCGCACAACAGAAAGCCGTACGAGCGGCCCGGGCGCGGCGGCCGCGGCCATAGCGCTGGGATTCCGATCCAGGACGAGTCGCGGGACATTGAGAAGCGGCTGTCGTCGCTGATCATCAAGGTGGGCGACAAGAACCTGCCGACAATGCAGAACAACCTGGACGCACTGAGCGTGGTGCTGGAGAAGGACTACGTGAAGCACGAGGCGACAGTCATGAAGACGATCCGGCAGTGCATCCTGGAGCTGCCGTGGAAGGTGTCCGTCTACACGACGCTGGTGGGCCTGCTGAACGCGAAGAACAGCGAGACGGGCAAGCGGGTGGTGGCTATGATGCACGGCGTGCTGAAGAAGAACCTGGAGGCGGGCGACTGGGCGTCGGTGAAGGTGCTGATGCGGTTCTTTGCACTGCTGGTGAACACCAATGCAATTGCGCCGGGTACCCTGGTGGCGATGCTCGACGCGTTCCTGCAGCCAGTGATTGAGGCGGGCGGCTCTGGTGTGGTCGTGTCGGCGAGGAACAACTGCTTTGTGTATATCGTCATGTCGACGCTGCTGTGGGCGGGCGGCGCGCTGAAGGAGACAGCAGCCGCTGACCTCGAGCGCATCTCGGCGATTGTCGGCAAGTACGTGGAGCAGTTGAGCGAGAGCAGCAAGAACAACACAATCACGACAGTGCTGCACGATGCGCCGGCCAACGGCACCAACGTGCTGCCATACCTGCTGGATGTGCTGCAGGCTATGGCCAGCAGCAACTGGGAGGTCAGCATTGTGGTCGCGGCATACGAGCCGTTCCTCAACGATTTTTCGTCGGCGACGTCGCACGAGCTGCCGCTGCTGGAGATGCCCGTCGACCTGGCGCCGTCAAAGTACTACACGCCGTCGCAGCTGGTGCAGCTGGTGCCGAGCCCCGCAGAGCAGGCAGTGAACAAGTACCTGCTGCAGGACTTTATCTCGGACACGGTCATGCAGCTGGAGGGCAACCGCAAGGACTGTGCCAAGTACCTGATGCAGATCCACGAGCTGTGCAACGAGGGCGTGGTGACGACGATCACATCGCAGGCATCGCCCGATGAGGCCGACCCGCAGAGCGCGCTGGTGTTTGAGTACCTGGTGTCGGAGGTTCTGTTTAGCTTCCTGCTGCAGCTCCCCACTGGCCTGTACCGCGAGATGTACTACACGTCGCTGGCGATCGAGCTGCGCAAGGCTGAGCCGCAGATCTACCCGGCGGTGTTTAGCACGACAGTGGAGAACGTGTTTGAGCGGCTGGTGAACATGGACGTGGAGTGCCTGAACCGGCTGTCGAACTGGCTGGCAGTGTACATCAGCAACTTTGGGTTCCAGTGGGACTGGGACAAGTGGGAGGCAGTGGCGGAGGACGAGGCAGGCACGCCCAAGCGCTGCTTCCTGGAGGAGACGCTGCTGAAGATCATCCGGCTGTCGTACCTGGACCGCGTCAAGCAGCTGCTGCCCGAGTCATGCCAGACGCTGATCCCAGCGCGGGTGCCGACGCAGAACTTCAAATTCACGGTGCAGGCGATGGACGAGCGCACGCGCGCGGTCTCGGTGGCTGTGGGCGTGTGTCTGAAGAACAAGGGCACGGCGGACCAGGCGCTGGCGATCCTCGACGAGCACTACACGCAGTGGACGGACGTGGACGATGCGGCGCGGCGCTCATTGGCGCGCGAGATGCTGGTGGAGCACGTGCTGCTTTTGGGCAGCAAGACGTTCAGCCACATGCTGAGCGCAATCGAGCGGTTCCTGCCAGCGTTGCAAAAGTTCGGCGACACGGCCGAAGCGAAGCTGCAGATTGCCAAGGTCACCGAGGACTTTTGGCTGCGCAACCACCAGTTCTTCGCCATCACGATCGACAAGCTGTTCAACTACCGTGTGATTGATCCGTCGACGATTGTCGAGCTGGTGTTCGACGCGTCGCACGTGGGCAAGTGGCACCGGTTCCACTACTGGGAGATCCTACAGAACACGGTCAACAAGGTCAACATCCGCATTGCGCAGCTGCAGGACCGCCTGGAGGCTGCGCGCCAGCCGGCCGCGGGCGACGATGGTCTGGCGGGTGACGGCATGGTGGACACCGAGGCCGTGGGGCAGATTGAGGCGTCGCTGGCGCAGATGGTGCAGGAGCAGCGGGACGTGGTGGTGCTGGCGATCCAGCGCTTTGTGCAGCTGCTGGGGTCGGAGCAGGGCACGGCGTCGGCGGTGGACCGGGCGTGGCTGATGGGCCGGTTCAAGGAATTTGTGCGGTCGTACCGCTACCAGGTGGCAGAGGCGGCGACCACGCTGGAGAACATTGTGTTCACGCCGGACGTCAGCGACGAGCTGCGCCAGGTGTACACTGATGTGCGCGCCATCACGCTCTAGCCTGCTTTTCTCTTTCTGGATCACTTTCTCTTTTAAAGGCATCATTCCACCCGCACTGTCTAACCTCAGGGTTCACGATAGCCGCCTCTAATCCTCCCATGCACGCGGCCGGCTGAATCGATCCTACTTGCCGGATCTACTGAGGCCAAAAGGCGCGCGGTTTATCCCCTCCGGTCGCCAATAGGTGAATCATCAGTGCGACACAGCGATAACAGCTGTGACTGAGTGCGACACAGCGCATTCAAACAAAAAAATATTAAAGGCACGAGGCAAAGACATCGGCGATACGGCGGCGCCCACACCAGAATCATTCTTTTTCCTCTTCTTTCCCCCCAAGAATTTCACATTAATCAATTTTTTCAACACAATATGCTGTATCGTTCGACTCGTGGACAGTCCAAGGGCCAGGGCTTCGAGAGCGTCGTTCTCGAGGGCCTCGCCGCTGACGGCGGCCTGTATATTCCCGAGACGCTGCCCTCGCTGCCGTCCGACTGGCAGACGGCGTGGGCGAAGCTGTCATTTTCCGAGCTAGCGACAGAGCTGATCTCGCTGTTTGTCGGCTCTGATATCTCGCGCGCAGAGCTGTCTGATCTGGTGCACCGGTCGTACGCGACCTTCGATACGCCGGAGGTGACGCCGCTGGTGGGCCTTGACGGCAAGACGCACATCCTGGAGCTGTTCCACGGCCCGACGTACGCGTTCAAGGACGTGGCGCTGCAGTTCCTGGGGAACCTGTTTGAGTTCTTCCTTGAGCGGCGCAACGCACAGAAGGCGGCAGGCGAGCCTGACCACAAGATCACGGTGGTGGGCGCGACCAGCGGCGACACGGGCAGTGCGGCGATCTACGGGCTGCGCGGGAAGAAGAACGTGTCGGTGTTTATTCTGCACCCGGAGGGCCGTGTGTCGCCGATCCAGGAGGCGCAGATGACGACGGTGCTGGACGCAAACGTGCACAACGTGTCGATCGCCGGCACGTTCGACGACTGCCAGGACATCGTCAAGCAGCTGTTTGGCCGCGCGGACTTCAAGAAGCAGCACTCGCTGGGCGCCATCAACTCGATCAACTGGGCGCGCATTCTGGCGCAGATCACCTACTACTTCCATGCGTACTTTGCGCTGGTGCGCCAGGGCAATGCTGAGCCCAAGCCGGTGTTCGTCGTGCCGTCAGGCAACTTTGGCGACATCCTGGCTGGCTTCTATGCGCGCTCGCTCGGCCTGCCCGTAGGCAAGCTGGCGATTGCCACGAATGCCAACGACATCCTCGACCGCTTCCTGCGCTCGGGCAAGTACGAGAAGAACAGCGCGCAGGGCGTGCTTGCCACGCCGTCGCCCGCCATGGACATTCTGGTGTCGTCCAACTTTGAGCGCTTCCTGTGGTACCTAGCCCGCGACAACGAGGTTGTTGGTACCGAGGCCGAGCGCGCTGATCTCGCCGGCGCCACCATTGCTCAGTGGATGGATGAGCTGCGGGCATCCGGCAGCTTCGCCGTGTCGCCCAAAGCCCTGGAGGCCGCCCGGGCTGTGTTCTGGTCGGGCCGCTGCAGCGACGCCGACACATACACGACCATCGCCAAGTACTACGCCAAGACGCCGTCCTACCTGCTGGACCCGCATACTGCGGTCGGCGTGTATGTGGCCGAGACGCTGGCCGAGGACATCGCGCAGCTCGGCAGCCCCGATGTCGTCTGTCTGTCCACGGCACACCCGGCCAAGTTCTCCGAGGCCGTGCTCAAGGCCGTCCACGACGACGGCAAGTCGCTGGACTTTGAGTCGATTCTGCCGCCGCCCTTCGTCGGCCTGCTCGGCAAGCCCCGTCGCTGCGAGCACTGCGAGAACTCGGCCGATGCTGTCGCCCAGCTTATTGTCGCCAAGGCTGCCAGCCAGTAATTGAAAAATTCTTTAGAGGGAACAACGCAATCATCACTGGTTTTGAGGTGTCTCACACCACGACCATCTCCATCTATGTAGCATGGCATGCCATGTAGGATAACGAAGCAGAATGCTATTTCGAAAACGAAAAAGGACACGATAAAAGAATGGATAGTTTACTTGGCCTCCTCCTCGACCTTCCAGTACCAGCCGAGGACCGGAGTCTTCTGCAGAATGCTCGACTTGATCGTGGGCACCTGCGACAGAATGAACAGGGCCGTCAGACCAGTGACCGCACCCCAGCGGGCGCTCGAGCCAAGCCTACATCAGAAAAAAGATAGCCGAATAGTTAGCTCCGTGGCTCTCGTTCAGCGCGCGAGTTCGCTTGCTCCCCCGGCCCTCGCAGCTCCGTGTTATCTCCTCTCGCCGCATAGACACCTCAGCCGCTCGATTGTTGCAAACAGAAAACTTACCAGTAGCGGGCAGACTCGGCAGAGTAGCCAGCGACGTTAGCGCGGAACTTGGGCGAAATGGGAGCCGGGCGGACCATGTTTGCTTTGTATGATTGAGGAAAAATATAAAATCGGAATCGAAAAAGAGGACAAAATGCAAAACTGAATTCGAATTATCTTGCCGCGACTACTGTTAGCGCTGCTGGCTGAGACTGAGCCCTCCAAGCGTATGAATAATCGCAAATCTGGGGCTTATCTCGTTGAGATGGTGATTGGGATTTACACCACGAGTATTAGATCAGTTCCGTGTGCGATGCTGCCGACCTGATGCTGAGTTGGCCAAAGGCCAACGTCACGCGCCCTTGCTCTAACTATCTGGTCTGCACTTTACTCTTTAGAATTCACACGCAAATGTCGCTGAAACTCGCCCTTGTCCAGCTCGCGGTCGGCGCGCAGAAGGCGGTCAACCTGGCCAACGCGCGCGCCAAGGTCCTGGAGGCAGCCAAAGCCGGCGCCAACATCGTCGTTCTGCCCGAGTGCTTCAACTCGCCCTACGGGACGCAGTACTTTGCCCAGTACGCCGAGGAGATCGATGCTGCGCAGCCTAGCGAAAGCCTGCAGGAGCTGTCGAAGATGGCCCGCGACGGCAACATCTTCCTGGTGGGCGGCTCGATTCCCGAGCGCGACTCTGGGCATCTGTTCAACACATGCACGGTGTGGAACCCCCAGGGCGAGCTGATCGCCAAGCACCGCAAGGTGCATCTGTTCGACATCGACTTTCCGGGCCGCATCGTGTTCAAGGAGAGCGATGTGCTGAAGCCCGGCAACGCACTGACGGACTTTGCGACGCCCTGGGGCAGGTTTGGTGTTGGCATCTGCTACGACATGCGGTTCCCGGAGCTGGCCATGATTGCGGCGCGTCGCGGCTGCGTGGGCATGATCTACCCAGGTGCCTTCAATATGACCACCGGCCCCATGCACTGGGAGCTGCTTTTGCGCGCACGAGCCATGGACAACCAGGTCTTTGTCGCCGGGTGCTCGCCAGCACGGGATACCAGCGCTACCTACCATGCCTGGGGCCACTCGACCATTGTCGACCCGTTCGCCAGGGTCATTGCTACTACTGAGGACTCGCAGGATATTGTCTATGCCGACCTGGACCTGGAGCTGATCAAGGAGGTGCGCCAGTCGGTTCCCATCTACGCCCAGCGCCGCTTCGACGTCTACAAGGATGTTGCTGCGGCCAAAAAGGAAGTGAGCTGAAAAACATATGTGAACTGACATTTGGCTTGCGTCACTCCCTGATTAGTTTGCTTCCCGCATCCCCGCCAAGCACTGCTTCCTTTTTTTACTGTACTCCAATAGTTCTGCTTCAAGTCCATTCTGTTGCATTTGAGAAATGGTATCTGTAAACATTGCCCTGGCTCAGCTCAGAGTCTCCGATTCCAAGACGTCAAACTTCAAGCGTGCCCGCGAAATGGTCCTTGAGGCTAGCCACAGGGGAGCCCAGATCGTGGTGCTCCCTGAGAGCTTCTATACGCCCATGGGCTCCAGCGACTGCGCAGCCTACGCCGAGCTCATCGACGGCAAGCAGCTGGGCGAAGCCGCACAGGCCCTGTCGGACATGGCCAAGGCAGCCAAGGTGTTTCTGGTGGGCGGGAGCATCTACGAAAAGAGCGCCCAGGGCCCGGCCATCTTCAACACGTGCACGGTGTGGAACCCCGAAGGCGAGCTGATCCTGAAGCACCGCAAGGTCCACCCGTACGCGCAATACCACGACGGCCACTTGACCGGCGAAGTCGACGCAATCACCGCAGGCAGAGATATCAGCGAGTTTGCAACGCCCTGGGGCAAGTTCGGCGTAGCCGTCTGCAATGACGTGCGGTATGCGGAAATGGCCATGGTGTCGGCCCGCAATGGCTGCGTAGGCATGATCTATGCCGCTGCGCATCCGGCCGGCCGGTGGGCGGCGCACTGGGAGATTCTGCTGCGCGCGCGGGCCCTGGACAACCTGGTTTTTGTCGCTGGCTGCAATCCGGCCAAGGATACTAACGCTGGGTTTGTGCCGTGCGGACAGTCGATGGTGGTGAGTCCGGTGGCCGAGACCGTGGCTGCGGCTGGTGATGGCGAGGAGCTGGTGATTGCTGAGATGGACCTGGACCTGATCCAGGCGGCCAGGAACGAATTCCCGCTGTACCGCCAGCGCCGCTTCGACGTCTACAGGGATGTTACTGCGGCCAACTAGTATTCAGAGTGTTTCTTCCCACGACCGCTTCCCATTTCTTGCCTCAACCGACACATGCATTCATTTGTGTTTGCATTGCCCAGCACTATATTGCAGACACTTTTGAATACATATCGCTGGAATTATTTTATGCTACAATGGTATCGGTGAAGCTTGCCCTGGTCCAACTGAGAACGGTCAAGGATAAGACAAAGAACCTTGAGCGCGCACGCGAGCTGGTGCTCCAAGCGGCTTCCCAGGGTGCCCAAATCGTGCTTCTGCCCGAGACCTTCAACATGACATACTGCATCGAGGACTACGAGCAATTTGCCGAGCACATAGACGGCCTCGGCGAAACCACCCAAGCGCTGTCTCGCATGGCAAAAGACGCGCAGCTGTATCTGGTTGGCGGGTCGATTCTTGAGCGCCGCACCAATGCCGACAACACAACCTCCATCTACAACACAGTCACTGTGTGGAATCCCGATGGCCAGCTGGTTGCGAGGCAAAGCAAAATGCACATGTTCGCGGTAGATTACAATGGGCTGTACGAAAACGAGGGCGATATTTTGACCGCTGGAAATGGCATTGGCGAGTTCTCGACGCCCTGGGGGCAGTTTGCCTTTGCCGTGTGCTTTGACTGCAGGTTTGCTGAGCTTGCCATGATTGCTGCGCGCAGGGGCTGCGTGGGCATGCTCTACCCCGCTGCATTCACCAAGGGCAGCGGTGAATTGCATTGGGAGCTCATTATGCGCGCGCGGGCTGTCGACAATCTGTTCTTTGTTGCTGGCTGCAATCCGGCTTTTGACGTCCAGTCGAGCTATCATGCCTGTGGGCACTCCATGGTGATTGATCCGTTCGCAAGAACCGTGGCTGCGGCTGCCTATGGTGAAGAGGTTGTTGTTGCTGACCTGGACCTGGCCCTCATTGACGAGGCACGTCGATCAATACCGGTCTACTCGCAGCGCCGGTTCGACGTGTATCCGGATGTGGCGCAGCAGCCCACCAGCGCTGACGGCCACAGGCTGATCGATCAAGAGCTGTAATTCGGATCAACGCCTCACGGTTTTTTGCTTGCCGGCAACGCGTAGACGCGTGTGGGCAGTGTGTGCCGTAACAAGCCTGCGCAAAGCGCCTACTTCTTTTTCCCTTTTGCTTTTTTTTTTTTCAAACAAATCACACAATCCAGCTGAAGCTAAATTATGTCAGGCAAGTTGCGCAGTCGGCAAGGACCTTTATGCATGAAAGGAGCTGTATGCTAAACTCTTTTACCCATAGGCTTTAACAACCAGTATGGCAATTCGGGCGGGTTCAACAACCCCAGTGGCGACTACAGCTATGGCGGCGGCAGCGGACAGGGCTTCGCTTTCAGCAACACAGACGGCGGCAACAAGGGTGCGGGTTGGATGAGCAGCAACGTTGGCGATGACGACACGAAGACGCGCGGCGGATACCAGAACCAGTCGCTGCGTCCAGTCACGATCAAGCAGCTCCTGGACATCCCGGTGGTCAACACTGACATGCCGATAGTGCTGGACGGCGAGGAGATCAAGCAGGTAACATTTGTAGGCGTGATCCGCACTATCACCCCACAGGCTATCAACATTACCTATGGGATCGAGGACGGCACCGGCCTGATTGACCTGCGCGTGTGGAACAGCGACAATGCCCAGGACGACAACGACGCCGACATGGAGGGCGAGGATGGCGTGCAGACCATGCGTGCCGACCCGAAGCTGGTTATCGGCCACTATGCGCGCGTGTACGGCGAGCTCAAGTTCTTCAACGGCAAGCGCCACGTCAACGTCCACCGCATCCGGCCCGTCACTGACCACAACGAGGTGACCTACCACGGCATGGAGGCCGTGTATGTGCATCTGACCAAGGTCAACGGCCCGCCGCCCGCCCTGGGTGCCGGCCCCGTGAAGCCCGCTGGCCATGGTGGCGTCACGGACTTTATGCAGAACTCGATGTACTCGGCGCCGGGCGCGGCGGGTGGTAGTGGAATGGCCAGCGACATTGGTGGCCTTAACCCGGTTCAGATGGCTATTATTGCATCTATTAAGACCCACAGCACCTCTCCCGATGGCGTGCCGATTCAGACCATCAAGCAGGTGCTGTCGGGCAAGTACCAGCCTCAGCTGGTTGTCCAAGCCATCGATGTGCTTGTCGCCGACGGCCATCTGTACAACACCATCGATGAGACATATGTGCAGGCTACTGACGGCAGCATGTGAGGGTGAAGGTGTCTTTATAGAAAGCGTTTCAGACGTGTGCTGCGCAAAGTAATACATTCTCCACTTTCTGAACTCTCTTTTCAAGACAGCGGCTCCGGCACAGCCGTCTCATTGACATGCCTGCAGAGCCCACTTGGTGGGGGAGTGGAGCTGTGTGCGAGGTGCAAGGTCTGCCAACAGGTGGCTCGCTCAGATTGGTGGGACCACTTTTTGAACCGCCCTCGGTGCAACCACGGCGAAACAATAGCTGCTTCCTGGATGCCCCTTTGCCGCTGTGTCCCGCGACGGTGCCGGACGATGCCGCCCCAGCGCCGTGGACCGCCAGCTGCACGCCGTTTCTACACCACCAGGCTGACTCCCCTCGTTTCGAAGCCTCAGTGGCGCGCTGCACCACAGGGTGAGGGACAATGGATATTTTTGGGCCTACAGCGATCTCAAGGAACTGGCCAGTTTTCCTCCTTTTCATTTTACTAAAGTCGCCAGCACCGATTTTTTTCCCTCTTGCTCTTACCAACTGTCTTGCAATTTCTACTCTTTTTCTTCTCTGACCTTTTTTTGCTGAGCAAAGACAAGCTCCCGTGCTACTTGTTGTATTTATCCTCCCAGCCGATAGCGAATATGGTGCTTATGAAGTTTACGACCCCGGAGCGTGTATGCTACGACGACAGCAACACCGACCGCACATTCTTTGTCGTCGCACGGCCTGGAACCACCTCGCAGTGGCGCACCAAGCCCAGCACCAGCCTTGACGACGTTATTCAGTGTAAGTAGAGCCATCCATGTAGCCCCTGGGTGCTGCTATGTAGGAGAGGTCCTGTCTGGCGCTTGAACATGGGGGTGTAGGCAGGGGTGAAGACAGGTGGTCAATCATGTCTGAGCAGCGTCCTCGTGAGAGTGAATGGGGCCACCAGCATTTTTTCGCACTCTTTTCGGCTATCTTTATAGCGCATGCACCCCCGCCTGCTAAGGCTCGGCTCCGTCTGCCTTTCCCTCTCCCTTTTTTGCGCCATTGTGATTCTGTGTAGAGTCATGCCTGACAAACATTTGCTCGCAGCAGCTTGTTTTTTAACGCAACTGACAAGCAGGGGATGGTGGCTCACTACAATCTCCCTGGGCCTCCAGCATTAATCTACTAAACTGCATTTACGTGGGTTTTGTTTACATAGATCATGATGTGTTCAGCTTCCGGCGCGGCTCGGGCGAGATGGCGCGTGTAGCTTCGAATGACGACCTGCAGCAGGCATTCAAAACCACAGACATCGACACGGTCATTAAGAGCGTTTTGGCGGCTGGCGACGTGAAGTGCAGGGAGTTTGAGCTCGACGTCGACACCCAGGCGACCACCGCTGCGAATGCCGCCACCGCCGCTGCCTCAGCTGCCACTGAGAGCATCAGCAACTACGTATCGTCTATTTGGGGCGGCTGGGGTGCGTCCAAGTAGAAAGCTGAACCGGGGGGGGGTGATATTTCTTCAAGCAAGACTCGGTCTTGCACTCTATCGTTTCTTGCTGTCAAAGTGAATGTTCAAATCAAAATCGACTTTTTTTATCACTTGCTCTAGTAGAAAATGCCAGGAGTATGTGCTAGCGCACGTACAGCTCCACTGCACAAAGCACACAGGCAGGAGATCAGTGCTCCTCATCTCTCTCCCACCCTTGTTTAGGTAGCCTGCAGCCACGCAGAAAACAAATGCTGAATGGTGTTTGCGGATGCCACACGCCCTTCAGAGGTTCTTTATGCGACAATAAGGCACACGGCACGCACAGTTTTATTGAAAACAGTTTTAATGGGCAAAATGAAGAGAAAAACCTGCTTGTTGCATTAATTGCTAGACATGTCAGGCGTTTGCAGAGGAGACACTCAACTCAGGCGGAGCCAAGGAGATGTAAATTAGCGGTGGTATTTTGTTGGCCGTGTGTGAAAGAAAGGAAAGATGATGAGTGAAAGGAATCCAAGCAGCGATACTGTTGCGTATACAAAGGAGAGCTTGGGCGATGGAGACAAATATACATGGCGCCTATGGATCGCTTACTTCTAGTAATGCGGCTGCGTTCCGACCTCCTCGAGGCCACCGTCGGTGGTAACAACTACCACCGAAAAGTCAAACTTGACCATTTTTCACACGAATATATGTTTGTGTGGCGGAAGATGCCAGGCTGATGTTCAGGATAGCTCGACAATTGCAGGCTGTACAAGTGGCTGTGGCGCTGCGCTGACTGTGCGGTGCTTGATCGACGAGTTTTTGTAAACGGAAAATTTGTGGTCAGACCTGAACCGTGTTTATTTGGATATACGGAAACTGCGAGATGAGCGCAATGGAAAGGTTGGAAAATAGCAAGGAAAGAAGAAAAGCTTGTGCGTGTCTAGTTTGGGGAGGTGCGCTGTCCCTGGTCAATTTATACGTTCCTCGACAAGAAAAAGCAAATGACCTTGGGACGTGAAATCGACTATTTCAAATTATTTTTGGTTTTTTGGACATGTCATGCCGTGAACGTTTTATAAGAATCGGAATCTCATGTCATCCCCTCCGCTTGCCTCACCCAATTTGACTCAGTACAAGAGTGACAATGATTTTTATTATAATCGGCTGCAGAATGCCTTGAAGTCCAAACATGAACAATGAGGGGGTGGTTCATGGGGTGGGTCTGAGATGGGCAATAAATTGCTCTTCTTCTTCTCAACGCGCTGCAGCACGTATTTGCTGTTACCAAGCTGCTGGCAATCTGTTGTCAGTTGTCGCTCTTTTTTCTTCGGCTGTATGTTGCTGGCATCAGTTTTTCCTATTAATAAACTCTTTACATTTACATCGTCTACATTGCATCACTTGCTATTCAGCTGACCAGGACAAAATACTGGGGTGTACGTCGACGTATTTCACGTCTGAGCAAGGGAACCGATGTGATTTCTAATCTGAGTCCTGCCAATTCTCGGAATTAGCAGGTTAATGACCCCAGTCAAGCGACAGCTACCAGGGCCCCCATTTTCCACATGCCGGCCCTATTTCCTCCCAACGTACCTCCACATCAAGTGTAGGGAGCTCTTTCGCCAGAGTTTGCTACAAGACCATGGACAGAACAATGAGCGTAAAGGGCGATCACCGAGCAAGTGCTTTTACGCGATGCAAGCCATGGTGTGCTGGCTCGCTGAGGTGGAATGAGTACCGTTTTTTGTCCAGGAGCCAATGGGTCTATGGCACCGGCTGCCGGTCCCAACAGGAGGATTGCCAATAGCACTTGCGAATAGACTGGATATGAATGTGCTGTCCGTCCTTCAGCTGAGTGGATTGGCAATGGGGCAATAAAGAGCCATGTTGGTTTCCTGCAGCTATCCACAATACCAGCATGCCACCATGCCGTCTTCAATAGATGCACACCACGACTTTCGCAGGAGTTTACAAGGCTGCCATACCCGAACCGTACCATGCAGAACAAAGTTGCATCAGTAAATCTTATTTTACAAAATGGAGTGAGGACGCTAGACGCCTATTTCAGTGGGCGAGCGGCTGAGAATATCGAGTAAAGATAGTAGGCAAACGCATTCGTGTTTACAATAGATTATACAGCTCAGGGGTTTACCGCTTTAGAGGCTTGGCTCGCCCAACTCCGCCGGAGTGGTTGGAGCGGAGTTCTAATTTTATTTTGCACTACAAATGAGATTTGTGTTGTGTGCGTCCTCATTAATACAATGAGCTTCGCACAATTAGCAATAGCGCACAATTAATGCATCTCAGAATTGAGCGCTCGCATTCAACGTGCAGCGGCTAGAGACATTATTATCGATCCCCCGAATGCCCAAAAATGGCACAATGTTCTTTTCTAACTCTTTGGGTCAATTGCCAGAATAACATGGCTGTTTACAATTGCTCAATGCATCACTCTTTGTGGGTGTTGGGATTTACTGGCAATACCTTCAGGGCGTGCAGGTCCTGCCCCCTATCCAAGCGGGAGTGGATCTCAAAGTACAAAGGGATTGGCGTGGATGCTGGCTGCAAAAGCTGTTCAGATTTTTGTACAATACATGACAAAGAAGGAGACATAAGCCTTGATTAAAATAAAAAGAGCCTGTCAATATCTCTATTGTGCTCATCAACATTAGGTCTACGTGGACATTGCATGTGGGGTTTGCGTAAGGTATCCTTGCATTATATTATGCCTCTTGTAGATGCTAAGCACTTGCAGGCTACATCAGGTGCTAGTGAACTTGGCTGAGCTGGTATCGGGCAGAGCATAATCGCCAGAGAAAGTACCAGTGATCTTGAAGATCGCTGCCATGTTCTTGGCCTTCTCCGCTGCCGGATCAGACTTGATAGTCACAGTGTTGCCACTGACGCTGACAGTACCACGGCTAGACGAGTCCACGGTCTGACCAGCAGGAAGAGTGAACGAAATCGACCAGTGTCCAGAGAAGGCATTCTGCAGGGTCGCCACCTTGACAACAGTCGAGTACTTGTTGTCAACGATGTCACCAGCGACAAACTCAGCACGAGTAGCCACGTTGCCAGCAGCCTTGACAGGCTTGGGACGCAGATTCGGCTTGGTAATCTTGCTGACCTCTACAGGATCAGCACGTCTCTGCAGAATGTTCATCTCATGATCAAGGAGAGCAAGAGCAGAGCGCTTCATTGCTGATCCACAGCTGCCACCCGAATCCAGCATCGAGCGGATTGAGCCAGCAAGTCCACTAGTACGGGCTTGGCTGACATCCCAGGTCATAATTCCACCAAGGCTCGAGTACTTGCTACGAACGTCGCTGTAGATGGTTTGAAGCGTACCAGCATCCACATAACCTGAGCTGGCAGCAGATGGGCCGCCTGGAGCACCAATATAGATCTTGACATTCTTGTTGACCGACACAGTCTTGGCCCAGTTGTCCCAGTCAGCATAGTTGAACCACGAGGGGTAGGCATTGAGACCGCAGTAGTTGTTGTAGAACTGGACGTAGACCATGTCGAACCAAGCATTGTTCATCACGGAACCAAGGTAGGCATCAGGATACGGGCACTGAGGAGCAGCCGCGATGTAGTACTTCTTGCTTGAGTCAGAGGCATAGTGCGAGCGCATGCGGTCAATGAACGCTTTGTACCCAGTCGCACCACCACCTTCGATATCGAGATCAATGCCATCAAGAACGGCATCATCGAACGGACGCTGAGAATCGGTACCCTTGAAGAACTTGTTCCAGACGGTGTCGGCAAAAGTGGTGGCCTCAGAGTCACTCGAAAATCCATAGGCACCCGAAGCGCCACCCATGGAAAGGACGACAGCCTTCCCCTTGGACTGGCACAGCTTAATATCCTTTGCCATATCGGGACAGTGGAGCAGAGTGCTGTCGGGGAAGGTCGTCTCACAGGCATTGGCAAAGTTGAGGAGGAGGTTAGGGAAGCCGTTCATGAACGACAGAACGATGACATCTTCAGTTGCATCCTGGCAGTAGGTGCCGAGGGACTTTTGGTTGCGTGCAGAGTTCTGGCCGTAGTATGAAGCGTAGTTGCTGTTGCAACTAACATCAAATGCTGCAGCACTTGCAAAGACAGCCGTGATGACCATTAGAATACTGGTAGATAGCCTCATAGTTGAGAAGGACGTAGTCAGACAAGCAATGAAGGATTGATGATGAAGGTAATTTGGAGAAACCGGCTCCGAGGTAATTATCGTAGATAATTTTAATACAAGGTATGAAGAAGAAACAGTACGAGGATGCTGGGAAATACCCGAAGGAGGTGAGGAATCTGCTTCCTTTTATATCCAGATGAAGGTATCGAAAAATATGCTCCATATCCAGCAGATTCATGTTGTTTACAAGGAGAAGACCAGCCTATCACCGCTATGAACCATGTGAATTGCCTTCTCACATGTCAACAGCCTAGCGGCACCACTTTGCCCCTCGATATTAAATTTTGGACCGAACCGCGCATAGGTGGCAATGTGACTTGATAGATGCGCGGACATAGCTGCATAGTTGTCTGCCCGATGTCGTCATAATTGCTGGATATAGTCCCCGCCTCTTCAACCGACATGTTGACCGAGCGCAGGCATACCAATGTCCGAGAAATGCAACCTAAATTGGTGGATCATTCGGCATGGAAATCAAGAGCACATGGACAACGGTTTCCGCAAAAGACTATAGTCCAGCTTCCTAGTGTTCATGTCCACACGTCCATCACTCCTTGGTGGTGCATGCATCCATTGAGTATAGCCTGTAGTAGGGTTTAGAGGCACTAGTACTATAGCGACATATTCTGCTTTATATACCTACGACCCGGCAGCCTTCAAGAATCCTGCCCAGCACACAGATTATTGTCTAGTCATGTGTGGTGCTAATTATACAGTGTCGACAAGCACAGGTGGAAAGCTGGGATCATCGACATATATGCACAGTTTGCATGGTGCATATGGTGGATTTACGTGTAGGACTAGAACTAAGCGTAAATTATGACAGGAATTTCCACGTTAAACGACTCTGAAGGCTGGCAGCAATTGTCTTTCTCTCAAACACTTTGAGCTTGCAAAGTGGAAAACCTCATTTGAATCAATTACTTAATAGGTATAAGGATGCGCTTATAATTAGCAATGGCCCACCTCTTGAGTGGACAGAAAAGGGAGTTGGATATATAGTTGCTCTTAAAGATAACAGATGCAGTGTCAGGCAGCATGTACTAGCCAGAGAACATGCCAGTAAGCTTGATGATAGTGGCCATGTTCTTGGCCTTCTCCGCTGCCGGATCAGACTTGATAGTCACGGTGTTGCCGCTGACGCTGACAGTACCACGGCTGGACGAGTCCACAGTCTGACCAGTAGGAAGAGTGAACGAAATTGACCAGTTTCCAGAGAAGGCATTCTTCAGGGTTGCCACCTTGACAACAGTCGAGTACTTGTTGTCAACGATGTCGCCAGCGACAAACTCAGCACGGGTAGCCACGTTGCCAGCAGCCTTGACAGGCTTGGGACGCAGGTTGGGCTTGGTAATCTTGCTGACCTTGACCAGATCCTGGCGCTTGCGCAGGGTGGTGCCTGATACAGAGCAGCCAGTAGTTGGACGGCCATTAGACCAGTCGCAGGTGGCTGTGTTTCCACTGAGGTAGCAGTAAGTCCCCGAAGCGCATGACCGCACGATCCACTTGCCGTTATCGCAGATAGCAAAACTGGAGCCATTGCACCCTTGCTGGTTACCAGTGCAGGCACCACCATTAACCGGGCATGTCCCAGTGGACGTCGATGTAGGCTGAGCAGACGAAGTGGTGCTGGTAGTTGTGATGGGTGTGGCAGTCGAGGATGTGACTGGGGGCTGAGAGGTGGTTGATGTAGTCGATGTACTAATAGGCGGCAGAGTGGAAGATGTTCCACCACCAGGTGAGCTGCAGGAGCCACCTGAGTTGAGCATCGAGCGAATTGAGCCAGCAAGTCCGCTAGCACGACCCTGGCTGACATCCCAGGTCATAATTCCACCAAGGCTCGAGTACTTGCTACGAACATCGTTGTAAATGGTTTGTAGTGTGCTTGCGCTGACATAACCTGAGCTGGCAGCAGATGGGCCGCCTGGAGCGCCAATGAAGATCTTGACATTCTTGTTGACCGACACAGTCTTGGCCCAGTTGTCCCAGTCAGCATAGTTGAACCACGAGGGGTAGGCATTGAGACCGCAGTAGTTGTTGTAGAACTGGACGTAGACCATGTCGAACCAAGCGTTGTTCATCACGGAACCAAGGTAGGCATCAGGATACGGGCACTGGGGAGCAGCCGCGATGTAATACTGCTTACTCGAGTCAGTTGCATAGTATGAACGCATGCGGTCAATGAACGCTTTGTACCCAGTCGCGCCACCACCCTCGATATCGAGATCAATGCCATCAAGAACAGCATCATCGAACGGACGCTGAGAATCGGTACCCTTGAAGAACTTGTTCCAGACGGTGTCAGCAAAGGCGGTAGCCTGTGCATCGCTGGAAAATCCATAGGCGCCCGAAGCGCCACCCATGGAAAGGACGACAGCCTTACCCTGAGATTGGCAGTACTTGATATCAGCAGCCATGCTAGGGCAATGCAGCAGAGTGCTGCCAGGGAAGGTCGTCTCACAGGCATTGGCAAAGTTGAGGAGGATGTTAGGGAAACCGTTCATGAAGGCAAGAACAATGACATCTTCAGTCGCATCCTGGCAGTAGGTGCCGAGGGACTTCTGGGATCCAGCAGAGTTCTGGCCGTAGTATGAGGCGTAGTTGCTGTTACAGTTGACGTTGAACGCCACAGCGCTAGATGCTAGCGACAACGCGAGTAAGCTGGCTGGAATCTTCATTTAGAAGTAGTTGCAGGCAGGAAAGCGTAATAAGACTGATGGCGGGAAATGGCGATTGAGACCGGCTCAAGATATTAAAATAAGGGAGTTACCAAAGTGCGGTTGATGTTGGAAATAATGATGGAAGCGAAGCCAACAATGATCCGTTTTATAGCATTTCTAGTGGCATTTTTTCCTCTACTTGGAATATATTTCGATGAAGCACCAGCCTGGATAGTAAGGTTGAAGTGTGCTTCGGGGCATTTCTGTTATTTTCTTCATTATTTTGTTTCTTGTTCAAGCTTGTTTTGAACAACCTTAGACCAAACAAATAAGTTGGATTTTAGCCAGATGCTCGAGAGCACGTAAGGAAGGGGAGCATACCTCACCTTCAAGCTTGACGGACCGGAGAAGGTTGATCACAGGGGAACCTGCCTGACCGCGGAGCATGTGCAGTCAGATGACTAGCACACATTTGATTTTGCAAAGCTGGCTTCCAACAGCTTTTGCTGGTATGGTCTTGCAAGTATGCTGCTGCTACTGCTGAATTCTCCATGTACCAGCATTTGTTCCATCAATGCAAATGAGTGAGTAGCGGCAGACGGCGCTTCGGGCTGTCTAGCATTAATAGCATTTATGCAGCAAAGCAATCGATTGAATGTGAAGTATGCTTGGTTCGAGTAGAAGGTGCATGCATCGACCAGGGCACGAGCAAGACTGGAACCAGAACACTGATGGACAGGTCCGTAGTTTGCAAATACGGTTAGTTGATGCAGTTGCAAATGGGACCGAGTAGCATATTTTATGGCTGTTTCCCTCTTGGCTTGTTTGTTTTCTGTCTAGCACTTGGTATAATTCCTTCTCACACGGCTGTGCCGGCCAATATCCTGATTGGTTGGTGTGGCTATTTAATTGAACCAATGAGTAGAGCTACAATGAAAAGGTACTTGCCGCCTTGATTTATGACAAGCGAGGGGAAGCTCTTGCCGGCATCTGCTCTGCTGCCAGCGCTTGCTGTAGCTATAGCATGTCCTTCCAGCCACCACACACTCTCCACCGCATCTCAGTGCCAATTTTGGAATTCGGCAGCACATCATGCAGCAGGTGCAGCCCCAATATGTATGAGTATGCACTTTGTGATGTGCATGTATTAAGTTTAGGTCACACTGCCCACCATGCGGACGGGCATATGCAGATGCCGAGCCATACCAAAAGTTGGTTTGGGATGCATCAAAATGGGCCGCGGTTCGGTGGCTAGTGCATGTGATGCAGAAGATGAGAAAAGTATATATAAATTGATTACAGGAATTTTCAGCTACTGGTAAAGATGGCCGAGGAAGTATCTGGTAGTACATAGTCTCCAGTGAATGACCCGGTAATCTTGAAAGTCGCAGCCATGTTCTTTGGCTCCTCTGCGACTGGATTAGATGTGATTGTCACGGTGCTGTTGGCGACGTTGAGATTGCCACGGCTGGTCCACTCGACGGTCTGGTTGGCAGGCAGTGTGAACGCAATCGACCAATTCCCAGAGAAGGGGCTCCAAAGGGTAGATACCTTTACGACAGTGGAGTATGTGCTGTTTGTGAGATCGCCAGCAACAAACTCGATGCGGGTTGAGACATTGCCTTCGACCAGGAGAGGTTTTGGCAGCAGGTATGGCACAGTAAGTGCTTCCACCTTAGCCTCATCCAAGCGCTTGTGCAAGGGGTTGGATGAGATTGCACAAGTATCTGTAGGACGCCCATTAGCCCAATCACACATCGCAGTGTTACCGTTCATGAAGCAGAAAGTTCCTGAGGCGCACGGGCGAACCGCCCAGCGGCCGTTATCGCAAACAGCAAAGGCCTGTCCACTGCACCCTTGCTGGCCTGCAGAGCACTTACCACCGCTAACAGGACAATCACTGCTGTTTGTAGGTGATGGCTCTGCTGTGGAAGAAGAGCCGGATGTGGCACTGGTGCTGGCGCTGGTACTGCCAGCAGGGATTGATGAAGTTGGCGTCTGGGAAGTAGTCATCGAGGCATCGGGCATCGAAGATGTGATGGAGCTTGCCATAGGTGTAGAGGTTGATGAACTCTGCTGAGTGGGCAACAGCGTGTCATGTGTGATGGTCGATGGTGCCGATGACGATGGGAGCTCGGATGCGGCCGGTGATGTAGTAGATGCAGTAGATTCAGGGGTAGCTGCAGTAGTGGTAGTAAACGCGCCACCCGGCAATTCGCACCTGTCTGTTGGGCGACCATTAGACCAGTCACACATGGCCACACCGCTGTGAAGATAACAGTATGTTCCAGCAACACACGCACGAACCACCCACCTCCCATTGTCACACATGGCATAGTTAGATCCGGCGCATCCTTGCTGGGTTCCGGTGCACGGGGCGCCATTAACAGGGCAATCGCTGCCGATGGTAGGGGATGGGCCAGCTGAGGACGAAGCGGTGGAAGTGGTACTCAGAGCTGAAGACGTTTCAGATTGTGAGGACCCAATAGCCGAACTCTCAGTGAACGACGAAAAGGCAGGAATACTGGAAGTATAAGTAGCAATGGTAGGGCCACTTGATGCAGCTGAGGTAGTAGTCATACTAGCTGTAGCCGAGGTAATGTCCAAGGTGCTGGAGGTGGTGGATCCGCCACCCGGTGAATCGCAGCTTCCACTAGCATCAAGCATAGAGCGAATAGAAGAAGCAATACTGTTAGTACGCGCTTGGCTGATATCCCAGGTCATAATTCCACCAAGGCTTGGGTACTTGCTACGAACGTCGTTGTAGATGGTCTGCAGCGTGCTTGCATCAACATAGCCCGAACCAGCAGCCGAAGGAGATCCAGGGGCACCAATGAAGATTTTGACGTCCTTGTTAACAGCACTGTTCTTGGCCCAGTTGTCCCAGTCGCCAAAGTTGAACCAGGTCGGGTATGCGTTGAGGCCGCAGTAGTTGTTGTAGAATTGCACGAATACCATGTCGAACCAAGCTGAGTTCAAGGCCGATCCGATCCATGCATCAGGGAACGGGCACTGAGGAGCAGCCGCGATGTAATACTCCTTGCTTGGATCTGACGCATAGTGTGAGCGCAGCTGGTTGATGAAAGCTGCATATCCATAGGTGCTACCACCCTCAATATCGAGATCAATGCCATCAAGAACAGCATCATCGAACGGACGCTGAGAATCGGTACCCTTGAAAAACTTGTTCCAGACGGTGTCGGCAAAGGCAGCAGCCTCAGAGTCACTCGAAAATCCGTAGGCACCCGAGGCACCACCCATGGAAAGGACGACAGCCTTACCCTGAGATTGGCAGTACTTGATATCAGCAGCCATGCTAGGGCAATGCAGCAGAGTGCTGCCAGGGAAGGTCGTCTCACAGGCATTGGCAAAGTTGAGGAGGACGTTAGGGAAGCTGTTCATGAACGACAGGACGATGACATCCTCAGTCGCATCCTGGCAGTAGGTGCCGAGGGACTTCTGGGATCCAGCAGAGTTCTGGCCGTAGTATGAAACGTAGTTGCTATTACAGTTGATATTAAAGGCAGCTGCAACTGCTGTGAGGGCAGCAGGAATTATACAAGACGAGACTTTCATTGTGCAGCGAGGTATGTGAGGTGATGGCCAGAAGATAGGGAATATGAAAGTTGTGAGTCCATGATGACATGGAGAATGCAGCAATGCGCGATCAATATATAAGGCGTTTAGGAGCGGATCCATTATCTCCTGGGTGAGTGGCAGTCCACCTGGAACCGGCACGAGTGAGGCTTTCTGGCCTAACATAACTACTAATCAGCACTATGTATTCGACCTCTCCAATTGTAGCAAGACAAGTGCGTTGTTAACCTGTATAGTCTTGCCTGCCCTGTCTTGACCATCGTGGCTCTATCGCTTGTGAGAGGTTTAGAAAGGTGCGATTGTATTCATACCTGGATTCCTAAGACAATAGTCCTGCTGTGATCTGCAATTGTTGTACATGCACTGAGACTAGTCTCCAAACTCTTGCACTCGGGCAGCTAATAGTCGGAAATTGCCAGTCAGCTAACATGAAACCGGATAGGGGTTGCAGATAGATGAGACCGCATAAAATAATCAAGCAGCTTTCCAAAACCTGGTTCCGCTGAACCTATCCCAGACTGCCATTACAAGGTTGCACAGTCCTGATTCCAACACAAATGGTAGGGGGCCGGAGGTGTAGTGCGGAACAGCTTTGAAGTACGCATGGGGAAAATAGCTGCAGAGATAAAGTCCTGCCACCAAATATCCGCAGCCCGTTGTCGCCACTGGTCTAATACATGAATCCTAGTGACCACCCCGAGATCACCCCGTCCTTGGCACAGCCATATGTGTAAACCAATCTTCCACTCTGCTAGGCCAGTATGCAGTCTAATCGCCTCCTCAACCACGCAGCCTGCCTAGCATTACAGCAATGCATTATTCTATTCACAATGTGCCCGTGTGATCAACCTAAATGAATCTGATATCATGTGGAAGGCCATGCACCCACATCAAATATACACGCTTGCTCACGTGCCTCCTCTTATCAGTCACATTCGTGAGCACAAATAATCTTGGCGAGATATATTGAGCAGGAGCCTTGTAAATGTGCAACATTGTTTTCAACGGAAGTTGAGTCGGAAAAAAGGCGCTTAGCTGCTGGTGAACTTGGCCGAGCCGGTGTCGGGCAGAACATAATCGCCAGAGAAAGTACCAGTGATCTTGAAGATCGCTGCCATGTTCTTGGCCTTCTCCGCTGCCGGATCAGACTTGATAGTCACAGTGTTGCCGCTCACGCTGACAGTACCACGGCTGGACGTGTCCACGGTCTGACCAGCAGGAAGAGTGAACGAAATCGACCAGTTTCCAGAGAAGGCATTCTGCAGGGTCGCCACCTTGACAACAGTCGAGTACTTGTTGTCAACGATGTCGCCAGCGACAAACTCAGCACGGGTAGCCACGTTGCCAGCAGCCTTGACAGGCTTGGGACGCAGGTTGGGCTTGGTAATCTTGCTGACCTTGACCAGATCCTGGCGCTTGCGCAGGGTGGTGCCTGATACAGAGCAGCCAGTAGTTGGACGGCCATTAGACCAGTCGCAGGTAGCCGTGTTTCCACTGAGGTAGCAGTAAGTTCCTGAAGCGCACGACTGTACGATCCACTTGCCGTTGTTGCAGATAGCAAAGCTGGAGCCACTGCATCCTTGCTGGTTACCAGTGCAGGGACCGCCATTAACCGGGCATATCGGAAGTGACGTCGATGTAGGCTGAGCAGACGAAGTGGTGCTGGTGCTGGTGCTGGTGCTGGTGCTGGTGCTGGTGCTGGGTGCAGGAGTCGAGGTGGCAGTCTTGGTAGAAGTCGTAGTAGGGGTCAGAGTGGAGGTACCGCCACCAGGCGAGCCACAGGTGCCACCGCTATTGAGGAACGCCCGGATAGCTGGGCCTAGACCACTAGTGCGATGCTGGCTGATATCCCAGGTCATAATTCCACCAAGGCTCGAGTACTTGCTACGAACATCGTTGTAAATGTTCTGTAGCGTGCCTGCGCTGACATAACCTGAGCTGGCACCAGACGGGCCGCCTGGAGCACCAATATAGATCTTGACATTCTTGTTGACCGACACAGTCTTGGCCCAGTTGTCCCAGTCAGCATAGTTGAACCACGAGGGGTAGGCATTGAGACCGCAGTAGTTGTTGTAGAACTGGACGTAGACCATGTCGAACCAAGCGTTGTTCATCACGGAACCAAGGTAGGCATCAGGATACGGGCACTGGGGAGCAGCCGCGATGTAGTACTTCTTGCTTGAGTCAGAGGCATAGTGCGAGCGCATGCGGTCAATGAACGCCTTGTACCCAGTTGCGCCACCACCCTCGATATCGAGATCAATGCCATCAAGAACAGCATCATCGAACGGACGCTGATCGGCTGTACCCTTGAAGAACATATTCCAAACAGTATCAGCAAAGGTGGTAGCCTGTGCATCGCTGGAGAATCCATAGGAACCCGCGGCACCACCCATGGAAAGGACGACAGCCTTCCCCTTGGACTGGCAGTACTTGATATCAGCAGCCATGTTCGGGCAATGCAGCAGAGTGCTGCCAGGGAAGGTCGTCTCACAGGCATTGGCAAAGTTGAGGAGGACGTTAGGGAAACCGTTCATGAAGGCAAGAACGATAAGATCCTCAGTCGCGTCCTGGCAGTAGGTGCCGAGGGACTGCTGGGTGCGCGCAGAGTTCTGACCATAGTATGAAACAAAGTTATTGTTGCAGGTGACGTCAAAGGCTGCGGCGCTCCCGGCTGCAACCGCGATGGTAGCGAGGATTCCAGTTGAGAGCTTCATCCTTATTAAGAGTATGACGGAGGTCTATTAGAGAGCCAGCTCTTTGGATTATAACAGATGTTATCGAAGAAAGTGAGATGGGAATCTAGAGAGGCTTGGTTGTTGTTGGCTGGGAGTTAGTCAGCCCGAGACTGGTGCCTTTTATATCCTGCCGGGATGCGAACGCCGTGGAGGGCGGGAAGAGGCATGACAACGATGTGAAAAACACCAGTATACGTGACGCCCTCTTTCTGCCAACTGCGTTGTAGGATCATTAGCGGCCGGTATGTGACAGGGCACGAGGTATGCCGCCACCTTTCTTTTTTTTTTTTTCAGACACTCCATTCTCCCTAGAATTTGTCCGCATCAAATGTCTTGGCTGCAACGAGTAGCTTGTTGCATCCAGATCAATAAACAGATACATACCAGTTCTTTGTATGTTTCAGCAACTGCGGGAGTAGATCCTAGTGCCGACAGCAAGCGGTCCGGGTTCAGCTGTTGAGATTGGCAACAACGTGATTCAGAATGCATGCAAGAAATAAATGCACGCAAAGCGGTTTATGCTTGTTCGCAATAAGAAAGCGGGTAGTGAATCCCCTCAGGCATGTGTACCTGCTGTTCCACTTTTGGAAAGAGCCAGGAGAATGTTATGAGCCCGAAGGTTTCTTTTAGGGACCGAAGCAGGTTTCGGACCATTTCGTGGACGGACTTGATACGCAGAATGTTCTTGAGTACATGCATGGCGGGGCTCCCGAAATTGCCAACGTGACTACCCCGATGCATAGGTTTTCTAGAATGCTTGGTCTAGCATTAATCAATAGGTAAATAAGCTGCTGGTGCACTTCGCCAAAGCATATAGCGCATGTCCATTTGCGCGCTGCATATCTACATATGCGATTTGAAAGGGAAAGCACGTACTCTTTTTGCCAAGCGTTATGTGAAAAGTATATTGCTGCTGAGCATTCACGCATCCTGGAGCATGTGCTTCGCGCAGCCCGCTCCAAGGAGTACCGAGAAAAGCTGCGAGAAACCAGAATTCAACAAGAAAAGGTAAATCGCTTCCCACGTCTACAAACAAGTCAAACCGTTCTAATCCTCTGTTTAATGTCGGGAAAAGCCTCCACAAACAAGCAATTACCGGTTCTATTGTTATCTCCAATTTGCAGCAGTCTAGTCCATGAACTTGCTCAGACCCGCCTCGAACGCCAGCGTGACAGGAATGACAGACCATCCCTGAGGGCAATTTAGCGGAAGATCCGCATTGTGTTCGCCGAAAACCACCTTGAGCATGGCATTGGACTGCACCGCCTTCGCGTCCTTGGCGACACACAGTGTGATGTGTGGAACTGCATTGATAGCCCGCAGCGTTGTCTCCGAGCCATTGCCCGCGACAATCGCCTTAGGAACAGATGCCTGGGTGGCCATACGCTTGACCCGAAGTGCCATCACATTGCCATCGCACACAATGTAGTCGGCAGTGCACGAAACCGACACGGGCTTCTTCTGAGCAGACAGCTGGTGGTAGGCATCATAAATCTCCTTGCCAGCCCGCTTGGTATCCCCAATATGTGCCAGAGTGATGTGCTTCGGCCGGTCGTGGCCACCAGACTCCAAAAGTTGCCTGCAGAGAGCCCAGTCGGCGCTGGGGTTCTTTTCCATATACCCGTGGAGCCAATCGTCGATATTCACATCGTTCGGGGTCAAGCCAAGGAACACCGGCTTGCGCTCCTTGTTTTTCACCTTACCCACCACCTTTTTCACAGTGGGCTTAAACGTGAGAGCCTCGTTCAGCGCCGCGTCGATTTCATCCTCGCTCGGCCTCTGCAGCATCTCCGGGAACATCTCACACATGGTGTCGATGACTGCGCGCAAATTTGTGCTTGAGTCAGCCATCGGATCCAGCTCAATGACGTGCTCAATCAGTCCGTCCGCCTCAGAATCAGCATCAATGGGTCGGAACTCGCGCACGAAATTTCGCATGATGCTGCGGAACTGCGGCGTACCCTTGGGCGTCAGCGACTGGTGCCCCTCGCCACGCGCAATGACGCGGTTGGATGTGTTTTGCAGAATCCTGTCGGCTGGAGCATCCTCATGGCTCCACTGCATGGCCACGATCCGGCAGTTGGGCAGCTCCTCGCGAATGGCCTCGGTCAGCGACTGGCGCAGCACCGGCATGTGGTTGTTGCGGTCGGCCACCACAAAGTCATGGCTGTCAAACTCGTTCAGGATTGCGCGATGGAAGGCGCCCCGCGCGTTTTTCTTGGCAGTGATGTTGTCGTTCTGCACGTGACCGAATCCGAACAGCCTGGATAGCGCCAGCGACACCGTAGTCTTGCCGCAGCCGATAGTGGCCACGGGCACCAGAAGCACAGACTTTCGGCCGCCCACAGCCTCAAACACATCGGCGTCGGAGCCACCGGATCTGCGGTGAGCCTCGAGGAAGCGTGTGCGCGCAGCAATGATGCCCTGCTGCTTGCCAAAGCTCTCAAACTGCTCCGGATGCTCCTTGATCTGATTTTTGACCCACGCCGCATAGAGCTTGCTTAGGGCATATGAGGTGCGGTACGGCTTGTCATGCAGTATGCGGTTGGTGATCTCGCGCCACTCACGAAACATCAGATATGGCTCGTCGTACTTTATCTTGAACATAAACGGACGCTCGCTGTCATGCATCCTGCACCGCACAACGAATCCCTCGATGGCCCGGCCATCCAGCACCCGGTCGTTGCGCACCTTGTCAGCCATGGCGCGGGCCTCCCCGATAGTGTCGAATACAAAATACTTTGTCTCCATAAACCCAAACTCCCTGGCTACCCTGGTCACCTCCTCGCTGGGCCACGTCCACAGGTCAACAGAGTTGCGGTTGATCCCGTGCAAATACAGCCCGCGCATCCGCTCGGGGTACTCGAGGATATGCTCCTCGAACGAATCGTCGCACAGCTCAAACACCGCGGTCGCGTTGTTCTCGGCCAGGAACGCTGCGAATTCCTCAGGCGTCCGGTTGGCCCGCTCCAGATGCCGGTGCATCCACTGCATGCCAACTTCAGCATGCGGGACGTTGACCGAATGCTTGCTTGTTACCAGCAGGCTTTTGCCGTCGTTAAGCCCGGCGGCAAGGTTCAGGCACCCGTTCTCCTTGACCGTCAGCTCGTACGGTCCGCGCGTGTTCGCCTCGATCCACCCCCACTTTGTCTGTTTCACTTCACCCACATTGAAGAACTTGTTGTACCCGCGCGCAACAATTGTCTTGTTGTCAGTGCCGGTGGTGAATAGGCCGCGCGCCTGCGTTGGCAGGGGACACGGGTCCTTCTTGTACAGGAACTCTGTGCACTTCCAGCTCGCCAGCTCACTGCCCTGATAGTCGTGCTTGGTGCTGCGCACAATACGCTTGGAGGCTGGCGTCACTGAGGCTAGCTCCTCCATCTTTTTCATTAGCTGCCGGACCTCATACTGTTCCTCCTCCAAAGCGAGTCCGAAAATTGTGTCGTCCTTTGTGCGGTCCATGGTGTGTGGGATAGATAGGGAGATAGCGCGTCTAGAGTGTCCAGCTGGCTGTTGTATGGGCTTAAGTAGATGGTGAAATCCTTGCCGCAGCAGCAAACCGCGCATTTACAACAGCGAAAAATGGAATACTATTGAAGAAAACACTGAAAACAGCGAGAAAAAAAAGCTATTCACAAGCAAACCAAAACTGCGGTCCCTTAATTTCTTACTGTCAGCTCGGCTCACTGGTGAGCTAGAACCCGGGATACGTCACCGCTCAGGTCGACGCCAAAGCATTCCTGCTCTGCTCCTTGCCACAATTTAGACACTAGTTACAATGACAACCCCACTGCAGCACACGCAAGAACTACTGAAGCAAAAGGATGCCCTCGAGAGCGAGCTGCGAGACCTCGAGTTACAGCTACGCACCCACGGCGTGACCCGCACAGAAGCACTGGTGGATACGGACGGGTTTCCCCGCGCCGACATCGATGTCACCAGCATCCGGCAGATCCGCACCTCGCTCATATACAAGCAAAACGACCTGAAGGCACTCATGGCCGAAATAGAAGCCTCGCTGCTGGTCCTGCACCAAAACACAAGATCCGAGCCCAGCGAGTCAGCAGATCCCCCACGCCGCCGTGCGTTTGCGCGGGTCAATACAATTGCGCCCAATTCGCCTGCAGCAGATGCCGGACTGAAGGTGGGAGATGCCATTATCAGCTTTGGATCGGCCAATGCACTTAACCATGAGAGGCTGCAGCGGCTCGCGAGAATTTGCTCAGAGAGCGAGGGGCTCGAGGTCGGCGTGCAGGTGGAGAGGGTTGTCGATGGGCGGCCCACCGTGGTGAACCTGATGCTGACGCCCAGGCGCGGGTGGGGCGGCGCCGGCCTTCTTGGCTGCCATGTTGTGCCAATCTAACATTTGATAAAAAGGTCTTGGCAACAACAATGTCTGATATAGGACATTTATATGGAGGCGGAAACTGAATGGTAAAACAGGGCAGGATGCCCAGGTAACAGGTTTTTTTTACATGACTCGCCCTTCATGGCCGTGCTTTTTGGACATGGGGTCAGCAGGGGGTCATTGTATTTGTAAGCCACTGAACGAATTTCCATGCAATTCTCTTGCCCGGTGACTGCATTGCTGGCCAACATCTGCCAGGTGGAGAAGTCCGAGCAGCGAGATTATGCTAACAGCCTAACCGCAGCAGCTCCTCTATAGGAAAATTGGTTTTTCCTGTACGGCTGATCTTCGCTCCATCTCGGTGTTCTACTGCCGAACACAGCTCTACGTCCTTCCGACACGGTATGTGTTCCCAATAAGAGCATGTAGATTTGTAGGCAAGAAGCGCTGGTATTCTCCGCTTTTAGATGCGGTGATAATCATGCTGACCAAGTGTTGGCGGTTCTATTTGTCGACAAGGCAGCATTGCTGGTGTGTGCTCCTCTCGGGAAGATTTCTTGGCAGCAAGCGACTGGTAGCAAACCTGCTGGATCGCGAGGTATAAAAGGTGTGCAGCTTTGTGGCTCTTCTCTGCCATCTGTAGCATCATCCTGAAAGCGGTTCTCCAATTTTAATGTCTATTTTTCAATCCAGCACGATGGCAAGCGCGGAATCAGATGCTCCCAGGGGCCTGGGAGTTGCAAGCAGCTCACACGACCTTACATCGCACACTAGCATCAGCAGCAACGACAGGACTGCAGACAAGGCTGATGCCCCCGAAAAAGAGGAGCTGAACGTAGAAACCACCGTGGATGTCCCAAATGGCTTAGAGAAAGAAGTCAATGAGCGTGGCGAAGACATTTCTGCCAGCGGCAACAAGTCCATGCTGTCGGCGATGCCAAAACAGAGGCAAATCATGACGTTCTTTGCGCTGGCACTGGCTGTTTTCATTGCCTCTCTCGACCAAACCATCGTGGCTAGCTCAATGCCGGCAATCGCCGAGCACTTCAATGCTCTGTCGTCAGTAAACTGGATCGCCACCAGCTTCCTCCTGGCCTCAACCGCACTCCAGCCTCTGTATGGCCGCCTCTCCGACATCTTTGGCCGTATTGAGACACTGATGGTCGGCCTTATGATATTCTTAGTCGGCTCCGCCGTGTCAGGCGCTGCCACCAGCATCAACATGCTCATCGCCGGCCGTGCCGTACAAGGCCTGGGTGCGAGCTCCCTGATCTCCCTTGTCATGGTCATTGTATCCGATATTACGATTGAGCGCGACCGCGGCAAGTTTGCCAGCGTGTTTAGCTCTGTCTGGGCAATTTCGTCTGTGCTCGGCCCAGTACTGGGCGGCGTGTTCACAGAGTCGAGCGCGGGCTGGCGCTGGGTGTTTTATTTCTCGCTGCCTGTCGGAGCTGTTGCCGGCGTCGTTATCTTTGTCTTCTTGAATCTTCCGAGACCACGCGGGTCGCTGATGCAGAAGCTGAAGCGGGTGGATTTTATCGGAATCGTCGTTCTGATCGCTGGTGTTGTGATGTTCCTGCTGGCGCTGAACTTTGGCGGCAAAGACTACCCGTGGGTGTCCGCACCCGTGCTCTGCCTGCTGCTGATCGGTCTGGCTGTCATCGGCGCGTTTGTCGTTGTTGAGTGGAAGCTCCCTGCCGAGCCCATCATGCCAATGCGGTTGTTCCAGAACCGCAACGTTGGCCTTCTGCTCACCCTCAACCTGTTCATGGGCGGTGCATTGTTTGGCCCGACGTTCTACATCCCCATCTACTTTAGCGTGGTTCAGAATGCCGGAGCCATCTCCTCCGGTCTCCACCTGCTGCCATTTATGTTGCCGATCAGCGCCATGTCCATCTCCTGCGGATACTTTACTGCCAAGACTGGCCGGTACCGGGAGCAAATATGGATCGGTAGCGCAATCCTGACGCTTGGTCTCGGGCTGCTGGCGTTGCTTGATGAGCACTCGTCGCTAGGGAAGAGCATCGGCATCCTGATTGTGAGCGGCCTGGGCATTGGCATGTGCATTCAAACATCCATGATAGGCGTGCAGACTGCCACTGAGCCCAGGGACATGGCCACAGCCACCACTATGTTTGTGTCGCTGCGCACGCTCGGGGGCACGATCGGGCTGGCTATTTTCCAGACTGTGCTTCAAAACACACTCAAGTCGCAGATGAAAAAGGTCGCTACTCAGTTCCCAGAGTTTGCCAAGCTCATTGCCGCAGCTGTCGACAACCAGACCGTCATCTACAGCGACAGTGTGCCGGTGGAGCTAAAGCAGGCCATGATCAGTGCATACACACACGCGCTACGACCTGTCTTCTACTCGATGATTCCATTTGGAGCCCTGATGCTCGTCTGCGCACTACTTTGCAAGCATATTCCGCTGAGGACACGCATGACAAAAACCATCTCCGAGTAAATCTCAGGCTTAGAACCACTACGTACATATATGCCACATGATAATTCGTTCCTTCTAAATAGCACTATTCTAAACACCGTATCTCTACATTGGCCTGAACTCTGACGTCCACACGACTGGCCGCGATGTCTCAATATACACCTCTGGATCGTCAATGATGTTGGATGTGCTCATCAGCCCCTCGAACGTTGACGGGAAGTGGTCCAGATTCCACCGCAGACCGCTGGTCGTCAGCACAGCCTCTCCTGCCAACGGCAAGATCCCACACGTTGGGCCGTCGACCTCCTTATTAACCTCGATCTTGCTCTTGCCTTCAGGCAAAACGAACGTGAGGTTCTCAGTCGAAATCACAAGAATGTCGCGGTTCGTGTGCTCGTTCACCAGAACCTTCAAGGCATGCAGCGTGTGGTCAAGCCGCCCATTGATACCGCCAAACACCACAACCACGCATTTCTTTGGATCCTGGCCAGCCCGTAGTCCGGTGTCGAGGTACTTTAGGCTCTTCATGAAGTCGGTCGAGTCCTGGTCACTGTAGTGCTGGATCACGGATCCTTTGCTGGAATAAAACGCCCGCGGCCCTGCTTCCAGCGAATCCAGGTCGCCAACAACTACATCCGGAATATACTTGTCCAGTGTCCCTGTGCGCTTGCCAAAGCTGTACAGCTGGTTGCCGCCACCGTCCACACATAGCTTGTAGGTTGCGCGCTGCCACAGTGCCGGGAACAGGGGCGTGTCGCTGTGTGGGATCGGCTGGTTCAGGATCACGAGTGCCATTTCATCGTAGCCGGCCAGGGCTCCGTCCTTGGGGTAGAGCACGTAGCTGCCCGGAAACTCGCGACATTCGTCTACTGCTGCGGTCATTGTACAAATTGGCAATTCAAAGTGGATTAAAATGAAGGCTGGGGAATGGGGATAAAGAGAAAAGCTAACTGCTTGGATTCCCCGCATATTGCACACCAAATCAGGGAACTGCTTTTAATGCGGTAAAATATGTACGCTTAGAAAGTAACGGGTGTACGAAGAGCGACCCTGGAGGCAGGCCCTATGGCCTTTTATAGCCACATCGGCCGGATGTCGGGAGACCAATAAAGAGAGCCAGAGAGAGAGATATGGACGTCGTAGCGGCAAGACCCCGGATCAGTACTGGAGGCTCGTCGCACGGCCAATGGTTGAGCATGTTGGCACGCTATTTGTAACCTCATCCTTGCCATTTTAGACTGTGGAGGTGGTCAGCAGCGGCACACTTAGCGACTTTGGTACTGCCTGAGCCCACACTTCAGATCGGCTTTCCTGCTGTGCACTTGGAATATCGAATATATATGGACTTTGTACAATATAAATTCCTTACCACTCGTCATCAGCAATAAGCCGCCCAATCTCTTGGTTGATGGCCGTGACCCACTGCTCCATCTCCGCACTCGTGCGCGCCTTATACACCCCAATGCGGCGGCGCATGCTCGACACCATGCCAATTGCACCCATGCGTTTAATCCCGTCATGCCTGTCATCGACATTGACCTTGATGCTATCGCCTACCCGATACGCACCAGGCTTGGTGGTGTCGACAGGCTTGCTAGATTTGCGCGCCGAATCAGCCGACTTGCGCGAGGCCTCGCTTGATTTGCGCGACGTTTCTCCCGATTTGCGCGAGGTCTCGCTCGACATCCTTGATGGTTTCCGCGGGGCACTGTTTGGCGATGACAGCATGGCATCTGCAGATCTCCGGCTCTGGTGTGTTGGACTGCTCGATGATGATGACGGCTGCAGCATCTGATGCAGCTCGTCATCAGACGACATCTCGCTCTCCGTGCTCAGCAACACCTCGGGGACAGCCATAGCGTTCTTGTTGCTGGAGCGCAGGATCCGTGGGATATAGATTGGCCGCCACAAGGTGAAGATACAATCCTGCACTAGCTCATGCGACACGACCCCATCGACAAAGATCCGGTCCGCTAGCCGCAGCCCATTGTGGTTGCCGATGTCGGTCATCACCCACGGCTCGCACATAATGTCATCCGTAGATAGATCGTCCACGAAACGACTCAGCACGTAGCACCGGCGCAGCGACAGAGAGCGCGACTTGGCAAACAGCAGGCGCCCCTTCGAGCTGCGTATCTGAAAATCGTCTTCGGATGGCTCGTCGGCGTCTTCTGCCAGTATCTTCGTGGTCGGCAGCGTGTCTTTGTACAAGTCGACCTGGTTGGGGTTCTCGCTCTTCATCCGGTCCGAAAACAGCGACTGAGCCCCGATGGTGTATGCCTTTGGGAAGTCATATTCGATCAGACGGCCGCGTGTCAGAATACAAAACACCTTGCGCATGCCTTGGTGCCGGTGTCGTTTCCTGTACAATACACCTGCCATGATGACGTCGCGGCACCCCAGAGCAAGACATGCATGCCACACAGCGCGATCAGCCCACGCCTGCTCGTCGTTCCAGTCCGGCATGTCTTTCTCGCGGCTCCGGCGGCCCTGTAGCGCGTAGTTGAGCGTGCACACCTGGCTGCGCACCAATGCATCGGCAAGCCGCCGGTGTAGCCAGTAGTCGCGCAGATCAGTCAGCCGCTTGACCCACTCGTGCATGCATTCCTCGCTGGCTGTCCACAGCACTACTGAGGCGCCCGCCCGGGTCACAATCTTGAATTTGCACGCTGCCTGGCGGGCTCGCTTAGATCGCAGAAACCCAAGCTTCTTGCTCTTCTGCTTGTCGCCAAACTTGCATCGCATCCGGCTGTCCAAAGAGTGCCGGCTTGGTGCCTCGGAGCCTTGACGGGAGCCGCCGGTATTGTCGGTGTCGTCCACATCGTCCTCCTGGTTATACGGTATAATATGTTCGACATCTATGATATCAATCATGTACTTGGCCAGACTGATCTGCTTTGGGCACGACCGCATGTCAGGGTGGTAGTGCCGGACAACTGGCTCGCCCTCGCTGACATTGGACTGCGCCGACATGAACGACTTTGTCGGAATTGTTGTCAGACCAATGTTCTCCTCGTCGTCCACTGCTTGCACAGGGTCATCACAGGCATTGAGCGACACGTCCAGGTACCGCGATGCACGCGGTGCATGGATAAAGAACAGAAAGCTGCTGTGTGATGTCATCAATGTCGGGCGGTACACCACCATTTCGGTTCGCCGCTGCTTATCACGCTTGAGCATCACAAATCCCTCGACTGCCAGTGGCTCGGCAACCCGCGTCTCATCGACATCGACGGAGTCTGGATAATGCTCGAGGATACGCATCTCCAAGGTGTGTGTATCCTCGAGCATCTGCGGGCCAACAACCATCTCATTAGCGGTGCTGGCCAGCGAATCGGCCTGGCCAATTGCGCCGGTACTTGGCATCACCCACTCAAGCCGGTCAAACCGCCGCCACGCCATGCCAATTGTCAGTAAGCCCATGTTCTCTGCATTAATCCACTCGCGTATCCGCAGCCCAACGACCGGATCGTTGAGCAGTGCATTGACCACGTCTCGCCGCACATGCCACACAGTCGTCGTCTCGCACCGCCACTGCCGCTTCAGCGCGTTGTCGTCAATGTCGGCTGTCAGCGACCGAGACAGCTCCGAGTTGTGACGCCCGAGCTTGACCTGCACTTTGATTCCGAGTTCAGGGATATTTACCATGACCGAGTCAGGCGCCGGCTGCGCTGCCAACGATACTGGGCCCAGGAAGCTATAGGGGAACAGTTCGCGACCGATCATCAGCAGCCGGCCAATCTCGCGGTACCAGGCACACGCAATCTGCGGGCTGGGAAACTTGATAACGACCACCCGCACGCTGCCTTCCTTGGAGTCACCATCATCCTCCATATCCTCGTTGGTGGTCCTCTGTGGCGCCTTGGGCTCCTTCGCCCTCTTGCCCTTTGACTTTTTGCGGTCAATCTTTTTCCGGCTGTAGTATGTGATAGCAATAGAAAAGTCCAGCGTCGAGAACAGTGATATGCGCGGCGCCACAGAGATAAACGGCGGAAAGAACACTTGCACAGTCGGCTTCTTCGATGATGTTAGGTAGAACAGCAACCCGCGCTTGGTCAATGCCAACCACATCTCCGTCCACTCTTGCGAACTCTGTCGGTACTTGCGGCACGTTGCCTCGTTGTACTTGCTCGCAAAGGCGCTCGGCGACGCCCGCTCGCGACGCACCACAGCACGCGACGACAGAATCACCGCCGTCTCTGATACCTGTGCATGCTGGTGATAGTACGCCTTGACCTTTGCTGCCATAGCCCGCCCCTGCGCCCACCGCGAAACCCCATGTGATCCATGAGTTGCCTCACGCATCAAGGGTGCGCCTGTCGGCGGCGACACTCCACGATAAACCTCCGCCGCCCTTGACCTCTCGCTGCTCCACAGTGATTCAGGTGGTGCCGGTGCGGTTGTCTCGTCGCCGAGCTGTGACTGCCATGTAACTGACCTCGCACGCTTGGTTACAGCGATCCGACGCAACGATGACGGCCCTAGCGCTCTGGGTGCGGGCTCAGTTGAATGGTGCTTTGCAGCAGCTGATTCGACTTCCTGCGAGTCAGCAGTCGGCGGCGGCGGCTGCGACTCAGTCAGTGACAATCTTGACATGTCTTCATCTGGGACAGGGGGCTATGATCCCTGTCTGCAGTGGCAAGTGCTGCATTGACATGTTCCACTGATGTGTCTGACTGGCTGTGCGAGTGGCGCTTGCGGCGAAACAGACCCTTTATCATACTAAGGCTACCCTTGCGCTGAGTCTTTTCCTCCGGCGACAGAGACGGCGGTGCCGATTGCGCAGGCGCCTGGTATAGTCCAAGGGCATTGACGTTGTTTTGCCTCTGCTGGCGTTGCCTCGGCAGCGAGTCGATGCTGGCGCTCCTCTCGCCGCACTGTGACCCATCGCGCTGCCCGCTGTCAGCCACTATCTCTGACTCTACTTCTGACATTGACCAGACCGACCCGTGCGCATCGCTCGAATCCGAAAGGCTCTCCATCGATGATAGCGACTCTATCGACCTGTTGTTCTTGCGTAGCGACCCAAACATGTTATTGCTGTTGTGGCCAGACCCTGCCGAATGCGTCTGCCGCCGCCTGATCTTCTCCTGCCCGTTGCTCTTGCGTCCTTCTAGTTTGTCTGCTGTCTTTACCCACCACCGCTGGTGCCCCATCATCCAGTTGGTCGCAATCGGCCCGATAAACACCCGCACTGGCCGCCGGCTCTTGTCCGCACTGCAGTGGTTGCTACACGCTAGCTCATAGTCCCGAAACACTGTGTCGCGCGTAGGCTCGTCGGGAAGGCATATGGGCCGAAACGGATGCTTGTGGACAATACCACCCGAGAGCGAGAACGCCCGTCCGTGCGAGTCGACTGTCTGCTCGCGGTGATATTCGTCGATGGCGATGGGGGTCTGACGGTCAAGTTGTGGCGGCGAATGGTTAATTTTGTTGCTCATTCTTCCGCAGAGAAATTAGAACTGGAGTGCCAAAGAAGCCATTAAGCGAGAGTAGAAATTAGAGCAGGGATAGAGTGCTGGAGGGACAGTAGCTGAAGATTACTGGTGTGGAGAGGAGAAAAGCCGCTCTTTTCTTGAACGAAACGGGCCAAACCTGCTGTTTGCGCTGGGGGCAGCCCGGCTTTTTTTTTTGGGTCACCATTTTCGATCACAGGCTGTGGCAGGTTTGTTTACTCATGCCACAGTAGCACGACACCAGGCCAGAGTCGAGACTCCAGCCTCCATTGCTCAAGGCGCCAAAATGCGGGCCGCTCGCCAATGAATTGAAGCTACAGCTCATGTACAATCTGATGCGCAGGTGTCATCGATGTTTGAGGGAGGCGAGCAGAGCTTCCCTTGTGAACTCAGTGGCGGCCCTCTGGATTGATACCCACGCATGCATGCATGTGCAAATGGGACTCTCCAGCCAGTCGTGCATCTCCCTCGCTCGAATGCCAGCATCAGCAGATTGAACCAGACAGGCGCATACTACGCAGCAGCCATCATCTTCGCTACCGCTATTTATGCCAGGCATGCTGTCTGTATATATTCACCCCGGCATTCCTCGCTTCCAAACATTTTCTCCTGACATAAACCACAAGCTGTGCATTCATTTCCCTAGTTTCCATTTTCGCCTTCGCCTGCACAAGTCCACCTGCAATCTACCAGCCGGTCATTAGGTCATGGGGTTTGCCAGGCTAATATACGTAGCGCTTTTCTGTCCATCCCTCATTTCGCCCACCACGGCGTTCGACCTCTCTTGCAACACAAACTATGTATCATACTACGGACAGAATTCAGCGCGCAATCAGAAATCCTTAGGCGCCTACTGCCAAGACGCCATTGAAGATGTCATTGTGCTGTCCTTTATGGATGGCTTTCCAAACATCGACTTGAACTTTGCTAACGCATGCGAGACGACATTCGACAGCAGCCACATTCTGCACTGTCCAAACATGGCTGCTGATATAAAGTCCTGCCAGTCAGGAGGTAAGGTGGTGCTGCTGTCGCTTGGTGGGGCGTCTGGTGCGTACAGTTTCTCGAGCGACGAGGATGGGAGAGGTTTTGCCGAGACTGTCTGGAACAAGTTCTTTAGGGGCTCTGATCCTCAGCGCCCCTTCGATGATGCTGTTCTTGACGGCATTGATCTTGATATTGAAGGCGGCAGCACCACGGGATATGCTGCCTTTATTGAGCAGCTGCGCTCGCACTACAAATCGGATCCAAGCAAGAGATATTACATTGCATCAGCACCACAATGCCCATTCCCAGACGCATATCTTGGCCCCGTTCTAAACTCTGCCTGGTTCGACATGGTGTTTGTCCAGTTCTACAACAACTACTGCAGCCTCAATGCGTTTCCCAACTGGTTCAATTTCAACGACTGGGATAACTGGGCCAAGACCCAGTCTGTGAACAAGGGTGTCAAAGTATTCATTGGCGCCCCCGGTGCATCATCTGCCGCGTCATACGGATATGTCGATGGAGCCACATTGCAGAGAATATACGAGTCTGTGCGAGCAACCTACTCGAGCCTTGGTGGCGTCATGACCTGGGACGTCAGTCAAGCACGCACTAGTGGCCTTGCGGGCTCAATCCGTGCATTCCTTGATAACAGCGGCCACTGCAATACCAGTTTGACAACATCTGAGAGCTCGTTGGCTGATACCAGCTCGGTATATACAGCATCAAGTGAAACTCAGGCTGCACCCCACTCATTGCAGACCAGTCCAGAAACTGAGGTGACAAACACGACAACTGTAAGCAAAACAGCACCTGAGGTCCCATCCACATCCAAAACACGCACCATGACACTCAAGGTGCCCAAGACCAGCGGGTCCTCCACAAGCAGCTCGACAGCATCCACCGAGAACCAGCTAGGCACGACATCTAGCTCAACCAAAAATCATCTGTGGGGATGGTCAAAAGCAACCTCACACAGCAAGACCAGCGCTCAATCATCTACGCCTCTGACTAGCAAGCAGTCCACACATGGTCTTCCGACAGACTCTGTCTCATCAAGCGTGCTCCCAATCAGCACACCAGATGCACCCGCCAGTCCAGCAGACTCGAGCTGCCCAGTCGAAGGCACCCACTGTGACGCCTTCAGCCAAGCATGTACGCTAACAGGCTACGCGCTGTGTGTCCGTGGTAAATGGGCGCTCTATCCCTGTGTCTCGGGAACTGCTTGCTACCTGTTCGGAGCCTCAGCTGCCTGCGATTGGCGTAACACCAATGAAAAGCCAACCTGCACGGTGTCCTCGGCCGAGCAATTTGCACATATCACCAGGCCGAAAGCTCCGCTGGCCAGATCCAAGGCGTGGACGCTGTGGCATTTCCCAGTAGTGGACAAGCAGGGCGTCAAGGCAAGAGTCGAATTCTTGGCCAACCATATTCGCGACGGGCACTACCAGGCACTGATCAAGCTGACGTCACTGGAGGACCCGATCCCAGACAACTGGATGTTACGGTTTGAGCTGCCCTCTGGCCAGACTCTGGAGAATGCCAACGGTGGAGCAGTTTCCACAGCCAACTCGACAGTGACCATACATGCTGATGACAAGTTCAAGTTTAACAGACAGAGCCGAATGTCGGTAGCCATTGGTGTCAGCGGCCAATACAGCGGCGGCTACGTCGTTCCTGATCTGTCAACGGCACTTATTGCCCAGCACCAGCGTACATTTTGATAGTTTTATTTTCTTTATTCAACCAGACTAATCGACGGCACCTTTACATCAGCAGCAGCATCTTCCCTGTTCGGGTTTTGCTTGCTAGCTTCGTCCTCGCTGCGGAATCGTCTCTGCAGCATCGCAACCTCTGCAGCCATGAACTCCCAGGGCTCAGTCTCTGTAGACATCTGCAGCACAACACAGAGCAGAAAAAACACCCGTCGCTCAGCTCTATGAATATGTGCCTTCTTTAGATGGCCCCGATCTACAGAAGGCATGGCCAGTAGAGTGCCTAGGAGAGCATGGGTATCGGACACCATGGAGGCAATGTACCTAGGGCCCAAGTACATGCTGAGCACGTCGTCGAGCATGGCGCATTTCTTGCTGCACGGCATGCCCTCATCGATATTGCAGAGTCCAACAACCAGCGCCTCGTGCGCATTAGTGTAGATATCTGCCTCTTTGCTGGAAAGCAGCGGCGATACCGTTACCAGGTCCTGGAATGCATCAGCGATATTCTTGCCGCGTGAGTCTCCGTTGAGATGGCGCATCATGTACGCATATGCAAGCGCTAGCTGTGCTATCTGGTACAGGACACTGGGGTGGACCTTTTTGGCCAGCGACTGCACAGGCACAGCACATTCTGATATTTCAGGGATAGTGGCAGTAACCTGATAATCGTCTTGGCCAACTTCAACGACACCAGGCTTATCGCTCTGCTGCCACCAAGGAACCCATGCTGGTAGCACGTTCGCCAGATCGCCTTGGTCGACAAGCTTGAGAAACTCCTGTCGCTCGTCCTCACTCATTCGCTTCCAGATATCATCAACCGAGGCATTATCCAAATTCAGTCCTTCCATCCTCTCTGCGATATCCTCCCCCTCCTGCTCGTCGCTGTCTGCGTCCTCCAATGTTCCTTGGTGGTATTGCTGCAAAAGCTCATGCATCTTCTTCTTGACATCGTCGTCTGCCTGGCGGGTCTTGAGCTCGTCGGCAACTTGCGCCTGATAGAACGACTCTGTGCACTCAGAGTGCCTCTAGAATTTGCTGATACATGCTATCGTTAGCCTGATGCTATTACCTAGAGGGGGCTGTAGGATTATGACCATCGCTCTTACCTGGTCGCGGTAACATGCCAGGGAGCAGTAGGCAATGTGGCACTTGGGACAGCTGTATTTTGCGCGTAGTTTTCCGCAGCTACAAGAGTATTAAAGGAACTGAGCAGGCTGTTTCGAGGTCTATATACTTTTGTTAGCGCTCACTTACATTTGGCACCCTTTGCGATCGTGCTTTTGCTCCATGCTTCGATTCTAAACAACTTTTATACAGCCCTTCAAAACAAATACGCCAGTTCAATCGGCCATGCCAAGTTTGGCAGGTTTGGGACCACGATATGGGCATGCTATAGTGAGGCATTTCGGGACTAGGTCATCGCCAATTTCTTTAGTATACCACTTCTAAATTCCAATATTTCACATTGGCTGGAGTCTGCCTCTGGTATAAGGGCCAGCAGCAGCCATCCTGGTTTCTGGGTATCTCCGCAGCCACACACTTTAATCCTCTGATCTGATCTCCGATCTTTAGATAGATGTCGACGCACTGATTTTTACGCAGCACAGCTTCTGCTTGGAAAAAATAAAATCAAGGACCGATTGTATAAGAACTGCCCAGGAACGCGTCTGCGAAATTGCTGTACAGTTCTTTCCTCCAACATTTTGCTTTCAACGTACTTAATGCAACAGCGAATTGGTCGTCTAGCACTCAGCACTTTTTACTTCCGCAGCTACCAAAGCCTAATTACAACTTCACTTGGTTGTCTTTGCCCTCCCTCCATTTGCAGCATTCGCGCGCAGTTTGCTTTCGACTTTCCGCAGCCACAACAACAGCGGCGCCAGTTTTGTATTAGCTCAGCTAATCCCATATTCCTGCAACACCAGTTGTTCTACCCGAGAAATATCCGCAGCATGAAACAGCATAGAGACATCACGTACGTAGAGCACCATCACCTGTTGAACTGCTTCGGCAATCGGTCAAGACACTAGTCTGCATGGCCATGTCTAGATTCGTGGAGTGGTGATGGACATGCCAGGCTAACACCAGTGTTCAGCATGTAGTTCGTTCTTTGGAGGCATGGCCAAGAAGGGCGTCAACAAGAGTAATGTGAAGAAGCCGGAGACCGGTTCTCCAGGGGCGAGCATGGAGCCGGCCTTGGAGCCATCTGACAGCGATGATGTTTCGATGGCTGAGGGCAAGGAGGAGGAGGAGAAATCAGCCAGTTCGCCCAAGCAGGATAGCACCAGGTCCAAGCGCCGGATTGTTGAGTCAGACAGTGACACCGAGATGACTGAGGTCAAGCCCGCAAAGACGAGCAGATCGAACAAACCCACGAAGGCGGCGTCAGGTGGTAGCTCACCGAGCAAGAAGGCGGTCAAGAAAAAGCCCGCAGCTCAGATGGGGCTGATTGCGACCAAGGATGGTGAAATGTAAGTGGGGTGGCAATGACAAGGCTGCGAGTGCTATGACCCGCGCTGTTTATGTATTTGCTGTCACGCCAGCAAGCAGGTGCCACACAAAGATGGCTATGCAGATATCCTGCGATGTTGACTGACTGTATGCATATATGCCGTGCAACGTAGGGTGCCGTTTTCGGAGCTATGCAAGGTCCTGGAAGCGATCGAGGCGGTCTCGGGCAGGTAGGCTTTGTTGTGCATTTCTTCAGTTCGTCCGCCGATTAGCAGGCCGTGACTGGTGCACCGGTGGGGACATTGGGCAATACTGAGTGAGAAATCTCCGATTCGCAGTGTGGATGCGATGCTCACTGAGAGCCACTTTTACTCTGGGGCACGGAGCGGGTGATATTATTTTGGACGTCCGATGTCAGACCACAGGTCTAGAACAGCCTTTGCAATGCCAGAAGCGACTCTATTAGCTAACTGCCACGAAGCACGCGGTTCCGACTGGTCTTGTAGGCTTGAGATTACGGCCAAGCTGAGGGACTTTTTGATCCAAGTCATGGCCGCCGGCGAAGAGCAGCTTTCTCACGTGGTTATGCTCTGTATGGCGAAGGTAAGCTGGCTGTACAGGGGAGTTTGTCGGCGTGGGCCCCTCGCGAGGGACAGGTGGAGACACGCTGGTAATGGTCTGGCTGTGAAGCCGAGAACCACCCCTCCCCCGAGTACGCCGGGAATTCACGTCTTGCATATCCGTCTGCTACTAATTATAGCCGCGTGTGCGTAACCGGTGCATTGGCAGAATATGTAGGTCGCCCCAGACTATGAAGGCATCGAGCTTGGCATCGGCGAATCGATTCTGCTCAAGGCCATTGCCACGGCGACAGGGCGGCAGCTGCCCAAAGTGAAGGAGGACCACAGGAAGCTTGGTGATCTGGGTGCGGTTGTCGTGGCTAGCAAGTCCAACCAGCGGCTCATGTTCAAGCCAAAGCCGCTGACGGTAACCAAGGTGTTCACGTCGTTCAAGGAGATTGCCATGACCAGTGGTGCCAATGTGAGTAGATGCACCCAGAGTGCCCCACCCGCTAATCCCGCTGTGGTTAGAATGGCCCTGCAGTACCCAAACCCATGCGAATGCGTGATGCTGATAAGCGAATGGGTGCTCTGACATGTAGACTGTGCAGAAGAAACAGAGCCAGATCGCCGGTCTGCTGGCGTCGTGCTCCGACATTGAGGGCAAGTTCCTGATCCGGTAAGTACAACAGCGGCAGCTGATGCCCAGCCAATATGCACACAAGCAGACGCCCACGCAGCAGCATCGCTCTGTCTCACTTGGCCGCTCTATGCTCTGCATTGTGTGTGCGGGTTCATTGTAGTGGGTTGTTTGGAATTCCCGTCTGCTGAAACCGGCATTTATTTGCTGGTCCTAGTATTCTAGAATTTAGATTCCAATAATTCTACTCTGGATTGCTTTCAGCTAATGGGCGTTGAGCTGCCCTGGTGTTTTGCTTGATTCCTGCCTATAGGTCGCTCGAAGGAAAGCTTCGCATTGGTCTTGCCGAGAGCACGGTGCAAACTGCGCTGGCGCAGGCGGCCCTCATTTACGAAGAAGGTAAGAAAGCGCTGCCAGCAAGACATGTCATAGCTGCTGCAGCGCATGTGTGCGTGACTGCATAGGTCAAAATATGCCCGATCCGCCACCAACCCCCATATATGCCTGGCGATATGCGCACTGAGACTTTGAAGCAGATGGGCTGTCGCCCCCTGTTTCAGCAGCACACTGTCGCTCTGCAGGAAAAAGAGCAGCATGAGTGTGGCAGAAAATACAGCTGTGGGTTTATTCACCGCGCACACTTCTTGCCAGTCTGCATCTGGCTCCAGTCAGCCCCGGCCACAGGCCAGTTCCGCTCACCATGTGAAGGCATGCCTTTCTGTGCTTTATCGCTGATCTGCCACACGCCTTCCAGCCACCGTATATTGAAACTGTCCTTTCACATGGCCAGTTCCTAGCTGCCAACACATATCTTGACTCGTCGCCGTGGGAGGCTATTGTCGCTGCTTGTCCTACCCTGGCCTTGGTGCTGGGTGCTTTATTTCCACCCCTGCCGAGCTTTTGATTGGCTGACCGGATATCCAGTCTCTGCCGGCCAATCGTAGCATGTTACCACCATCTGTAACCCAAGTTTTAATGACGCCCAAACAAGCAATCAGTGCAACCACTGCGCTGTCAAGTGGAGACACAGCGCCAACATGTACCCCGTGTTGACTACAGCATTGAAGTTGCGTTGCGGTCGGCTATTTTAGGGAGCAACTGCGCGCCGGTAGCATTTGTGCGTCTCGCTACTGCTAGTGCTGGGAGAGATAGTTGCATGTTAGCGCACCGCGCTTGTGTGAGGATGTGGCCGACATTGTAGCTGTGGTGGTATATCAGCTGCATACTGTACCACACCTCTGGTTGTGGGGAGGAGGTCGCTCTGGTCCCAAAAACTGGCGCTTATGATACTCATGTGTTGGCGCTTTTCTTGTCAGTGTGGATGGGAATTGGATCCAATCCGCTGCTTGGCTTGGCGAAGCGACCTGTGTGCCCGATCTTGATTCCGATCCATATTCCCGTTTTGATGCTGTGTGTCACAGAAAACGATGATATTGACACGGTGTACTGAGTGTGCAGAACCATCGCATCTTAGAAAGGTTCCCACTGCGTTGCCTACCAGTGAGCGAACGGGTGCTATAGCGCCACTGATGTGGTTCTCTATATCGACTGTCCCAGTATATGCCTGCGGTACCAGCACCCCACTGCATGCAAGACGGGCGCTTATCAATCTGGCGTATCAATAATCTCCGCAGAGGAGCGGGACAGCATTGCCAAAATGAGCTATTATGAATATCGCCTTTTTTTTTTTTTCGCTTTGCTGACTGTTGGGTGTGCGCATATTTCTTTGTGGTAGGCGAGGACGCGGACTTGACGCCCAGCGATTTCCAGAAAGCGACCGAAAGCCTGAAGCAGGTGCTCAGCGAGTACCCTGTGTACAGCTCTGTGATCTCGGCGATGTACAAGCATGGGATGAGCAACGTGCATAAGCACTGTATGCTGACGCCGATGCTCCCAGTGAAGCCGATGCTGGCCAAGATCGAGAAGGATGCCAGCGACATCCTGGGGCGGTTTGACGGGGTCGCGTTCACCTGCGAGTACAAGTACGATGGCGAGCGTAGCCAGATCCACTACTCGCAGGAGGCGGACTTGGGCCAGTGCATGATCTATAGCCGGAACTCGGAGAACAACACCAACAAGTACATGGACATTGCGGGATCTGCCAAGGAGTTTGCCAATGCGGGCGTCACGTCGTTCATCCTGGACTGCGAGGCCGTGGGGTGGGATCTGGAGACCGGCAAGATTCTGTCGTTCCAGACGCTCAGCTCGCGCAAGCGCAAGGTGGCCGACGAGTCGGAGATCAAGGTCCGCGTGTGCTGCTTCGTGTTTGATTTGCTCTACCTGAACGGCGAGGTAGGTTGGATGAATAGTGGTGCTTGGGATGATGCACTGATTTTTTGTTTGTTTCTTGCATGTGTTGCATGTCGTCGCCCCCAACATATGCACGTCTGCATATGCGGGAATGTTGGAGGCCCGAGCGAGCATAATGCCGGGGGGCATCATGTGTTTAGCCCGTGCATGCGCGAAAAGGGACCGCTGTTTGTGCTGCGTGTTCACCGCACTTTTGCTATGTGAAGAAAAAAGAAAACCTGCCGTGGGTGGGCACCATTGTTGGCCGAGCATCTGTGCGGTAGGGCCATTCTGGGATTCTTATTCTCGTGCAGATTGATCGAGCAAGGCTGGATCTGCCAAGCATGCGCAACAGGCACGCTCAAAAGCACCATTACTGTAGGCCCTGATCCAGCAGCCGCTAAGGCGACGCCGCGAGCTGCTGCTGCTGCACTTTACGCCCGTGGAAAACAAGTTCCAGTTTGCTGTGTCCAAGGACTGCTCGGCGGTTGAAGACATGCAGGAATTCCTGGAGAAGAGCATTGAAGGTATGTAGCACCGCACCTCCGCCCATTGTGGTCGAGGCTGAACTGAAGATTGGCATATGCGCAGCCTCCCCTCCCCTCCCTGTTTTCTGCGCATTTTTCTTGTGACTGGGACTACATGCGGGAACCGCAGTAGACATGGTGAAGAAAGCACCTATGCAACCACCCCCTCCACCCCTCCCCCTTAGACATTGCGTGGGTACTGCGCTTCTATGGCTCTTCATGTGAGCATTTTTCACAACACGTACTGAAGGGCAGTACTGGATATTTGCCCAAACGTTGGCTGATAATTTCATACCGGCCATTCATTTGAACAACGCGCTTTCTTGTGCCGCATCCTAGAAACCAGTTGTTGCTGGAGCGATACTGCCCGGCATCTACAAACATTGTGGAATGCGCATGCAGCAGCGCTACTGCGTGGCCGGGGCGCGTTGGGTGACGGCTGCTTATCATGTCGCGATATGATGGGCGGGCAGCCCTTGGCACGGAAGACCGCATTTCCGGCATAAGCACCGGGCTGGAATTCTCCTTTTGATCTGCTGGTCTCACGCTCTGGGTGCGGTCCACGGTTGGTGTGCCTCCCCCATAGCACCCACAGCCCACAGTCCACACGACAGAACAGCAGCTTATTAATACCCTAGCGTGGATCCGATTGGGGAGAGGCCTTTGACGCATTTCACCCGAGAGGCGCGACTTTACGGTAATGGATGCGTATTTGGAGGATGTCCGCAGATTCGGGGACGACGGGTGGGGAGTCTTGGGAGCTGCCTTGAGCTATTTTTTGGCTGTGCGGACCTTTTTTACCGCGGCAATCGGTACTAATGCTTTTTGGGGCGGGTGATGGTGCACGCACTGTAGATAACTGCGAAGGCCTGATGATAAAATCCCTTGACGGAAACTCTGCGACTTACGAACCGTCGAAGCGGTCGCTGAACTGGCTCAAGGTATGTTGACCGGTGTGATCCGGTATGCAATGCACACGTATGCACAGGCGGTCAATCAGCAAACCGCTGGTCTGTTTTTTTTCCCATCGATCTGTGCATATTTGCCTAGTGCTGGCCCCTTTCTGCGGGGCGCCTTGCTGGCAGTCCAGATGGCGGTCCCCAGTCTCTCGTATTGCAGATTCAACGGACGCCATGCGTTTGTCTGTGCAGAAAGAGCCGATTATCTCAGAAGGCACATTTGCAGCGGCGGCTGAGGTGTCCAGCCACACTCCTACCGCCACGCTTACCCAGCAAAGGATGAGTCGGCGGGTTCTATTTGCTGGTTCATGCGGTGCGGGTGGATTCTGCAAGAAGTTGCACTTTTCCACAGAGGATTGGAGGGGGTGCAAGTCGGGAGGCTGGTGGCGGTTGGGGTGGCCCATGGGATTGGCAGCATATCCATGTCCATCACATTTTTTCGGCGAGCCAGGGGACGTGGGATTTGCAAGCTGGGCAGATCACTTCGTGGAGTCTGTTTTTACCACACAAACATGCTTTTGATGTGGGACGGAGCGAAGTCATCCGCTGCTTTTCTCGGATTGTGCGGCCTCATGCTTTCACGCGGATGGCCATAGCCATGTATCATACATGCCGACATGGCAAATCAGAGATGGACAGCGTCGCCAAATGAAGCTGTGTTTTTGGATAAGCGAGGTGGGGTGCTGCATGCTGCACCTTCCTAATTTGCTCTCCCTTGGAACAGCGACGAGAGGGAGAAAAGTGCTCTGAATAGTGTTGCTGCTTGCCAATCGCGTGTTTAAAGTGCCACTCTCGCAAGCTGCCCAGATGCGAATGAGGTCTGCACTGCATCATGGCCCCCTGCTGAAATTCCCCGATGGTTTTGCTGTGTGTAGCTCAAGAAGGACTACGTGGACGGGCTGGGCGATTCGCTCGATTTGGTGGTGATTGGTGCGTACTACGGCAAGGGCAAGCGTGTGGGTGCGTACGGCGCGTACCTCCTGGCGTGCTACGATCCAGAGCGCGAGGAGTACCAGACCATCTGCAAGATTGGGACCGGGTTCAGCGACGCGGACCTAGAGGCACATAAGGCGCAGCTGGACCAGAACCGGATCGAAGCGCCAAAGTCGTACTATGCGTTTTCGGATAAAACGAAGCCAGACGTGTGGTTCGAGCCGGCGCAGGTGTGGGAGGTGAAGGCAGCCGATCTGTCGCTGTCGCCGATCTACCAGGCAGCATATGGCGAGGCAAGTATAGTGGGGGTTGTTTCGAAGGGGAGAGGGTGGTTTGTGCAGCACGCTAAAAACCGGCTGTTGACTTTCTAGATCAGCGAGAGCAAGGGCATTTCGCTGCGCTTCCCGCGATTCCTCAGAGTGCGCGAGGACAAGGGCCCTGACGCAGCCACGTCGAGCTCTCAGGTAAGTTGTTTGCTATTTTTGCCCAGTGTGGCATGTGGGTTGGGTTGTTTCGGGAAGACGGCAGCATTCATTTCTGAGCACCGCGCATGGCTTCGCGATTGTCTGAGAAATTCTGTTCAGTTTGTTCGTGAGGCTGCCGTCTCGCGGCATTGTCTGGTGGCCGCTGTCAATCACGATGGCAGCAGCTGGGTCAGATGTGCACTGTGCCCGTTATCCCTAACACCGTCCGCTAACCCGCAGCCAGCCCGAAATGCATCCCTCCCTCATTTGTAGGTTGCCGAAATGTACGAGAACCAGAAGATCAACGGGTAGATGGCATGTCCGGTTTGGGAAATAAATAAACCTGGCTGACAGCAGGAATTTGATGTTTGAACTGCATTCATGTGCATAAGTGACTTTCTTCCTAGGCCGCAGTTCTGGCGTCCATATTGTGTGATAGGCCGAACAATTTGCAGACACTCTTTTCCTCCCCCTGGGATTCGCCTTGCCCGAGGTGTGCATGTATTGGATGCCCGGCGTGTTTTGGGGGATGAGGGGATTCTATTAGCAATGCTAGGCAGGGTGGCTTATAACCGCTTCGTGGCATAACCCGGCCATTCCTAAACAGGCAGCAATTTGGCGCTTGCTAGCGGATCTTCACAGTGCAATATATGCATTCTCTGCCTGGCGTGCATAAACGAGGACAAGCAGCGACGCGGGCGACCTCGCGGGCGGGCTGGCTGGATGGCTGACTACCCTGTCCAAAAGCGGGAATGGTGGATTAGGCTATGCATACATTACAAGAACGGGACATATGGAGCAGGTGCTCGTACGACATGTAGCGTTGGGGGAGGGGCGAGTGATGGCATTGGACGGTTGAATTCAGAAATTAAAAGCACATCCCGTCGAGGAGACGCGCACATCGCTGCTCATCCCACACGCCCCGCCATCGCCGTCACCATCGCCGCCGTCCCAGCGGTGGGCGCTAGAAAAAGACGCTAATCGGCTTGTGATATTAGCCCCTGTGCGAAGGTGGAGTTAAGCCCCGAAGCTTGTTTGGATCGTCTCAATTGCCGGGATTGTGTTGGGGGCCTGGCATACCGGGTCTTGAGGATCCCTTCTAGTGTGAACATTTCAGCGTGTGGAGAGGTGGGCCTGGGTGAAATAGGGCTGTGTGGAGAACATGGGGAAGGGCGCCGATTCGGCGAGCGCTGGCTGGAGGACCTGTGCGGGCATGGGAGAGAGGACGCGTGGAGGGGACGGGGCGCACATGCAGCGCATCGAGGGCCATATTCCCCCCGACGCAAAGTGCCCACAGCCGAACAATCTGCCAGCACAAGCTGGTTCGGCAGCTACAGGCTGCAATTGCGAACAGCCTTGGCCAGCGCCTCCCCTGCTGATGCGCAGCACCCCGCCTGCCCAAATGCTCCTGGTGCGGTACCAGAGCTAGCCTAGGCAGCATTCAGTCTTGGCTGCTTATTGCTGGCTCTCCATCCCGGTGTCGCCCCTCCCCCGCATACGCGCACGCAATGCAGCACTGGGCCTGTGTCCCATGCACGGCTTCTTCACCTTGTCGCATAGCTGGCATGTGCTCCTCGCCGCTGTCCCCGCATACGCAGATTCTGCTGGGTGGCCTGTGATGGCACCACTCTTGGCTCACCAGTGGGCCGTTTCTCGAGTCTCGCTTGCTGTGCGTCTGGCCGGCGCTGGCTTGCTCACGGCACAGCGGCCTGCCATGCGATACGGCCCCGACCACTCAGCAGCACCTTGGCAGGAACAGAGACGACAGAGCTTCAGCAGCCAAAAAGAAAAGCCACAGTAGAGTACCTCGCCGGGTCGCCAACCCACCCCCCAGAGGCCAGTAAGAAACACGCAGGGGGGTGTTACTGCCAGTGTTGCAACCCCCCCTCTGCGCGGGCAAGGTCGGCCCTTGTTCTGGTTTTTGTTTTCTGGCGGCGAGCGGGCGTGTGGAGGCAGCCAGGTTTTGGCCCACCCGCCCACCACGATTTCTCGCTGAGGCCTAGATAATGTCGCCTAGCAGGAACGCTAGAAAATATAAAGCCCATGGCTAGCGCGTATCCAGCCCCTTCCGACATCGTTCATTCTACTTCTCTTACTTTTTCCACCTTCTCCCCCTCGCCGCTCGTTTTTGTGTGTTGACCTTTTTTATAACTCCTTTTCTGCGCATACTCCTAATCGCCTCTTCTCTTTGAGCACCTTTTCTCTTTGAGCACGTCCACTTTCGTCCTTGTATCTTATCTTAATCTCTTCCGCCTTTGAACCTGTTGATAGACATAAAACGGCTCTAGTCACAACATGTCCTTGCGAATGTCACAGCACACCACCACATCGCCCTTCACATTTTCGCCGTCTACGGCGTCTGCCGGCGCTTCCCGCCTAGAGTATGTATACCAGCCCTCCCTGTTCCAACATTCTTGCTAGAGCCAGGCCCATCTCTGATGAAAGCCCCATCGCCGGTTTCACATCAGCGACATTGTCGCTGTCTGGTTTTACTGGCTCCTCAGCCCCCGTCGTGGAATAATCGTGTCTGCCTTGCTTGTTTTGTCTGGCGCGCGCTTGGGATCATACAAGGGCCTATGCTCGTCGTCATGGTCGCACACGAAGGCCCGCGATCTTAACTCTTTGTGCTGTCGTCTCACTTCAGCCCTTATGTCAATCAGCTACAAAAAAGCTGTGCGACGTAGCAGCTGGAATATACCGCCGTCTGGGCTTTCCTATTGATTTACTGGCTCGCCGCCCGCTGGGTGTGTCCCCCTCTTCTGCTCTTTGGGATGCGACTCGCTGGTTTGTTTTTGGGGAACGAAATAGAAAAAATGGCCCATAGGGGGATTTGCACTCTTTAGCCAGAGCACTTTTTGGCCGATTTGCCTGCCTGCCACTGCTCCTTAAAAGGCTTGGTGTGGGCGACGGGCCGCCTTCTCCTGCTGATTCTGCAGCTTCATACATCCCAGTCCTCCTCTCCTGCGTGTGCGCTCTTTTATATTCTCCACCTTCGTTTCCCCCCTCCCGGTTTCTACCTGGCTATATTTATTCCCACTTGGATTTTCTCTCACCTTTCCTCCCCCGGCTGTCTCCCTATTACCAACCAACCCATCTGTTTCTAATATCCTCCTTTTCTCCTCTATTACTATGATGGTAAAACAAAATAGGCTTCTTGAGCTTCCCGCAATCGGCGTCCCCTCCACATCTCACATCTCACAGCAGCCACAGCAGCAGCCACCCATGGTCGACGAGGACTTTTACTATCCTCGCGACCTTGAGGCCAGCTTCTGCCGTGACTTCAGCTGCTGCGGCCTTGTGCTCAACGACCTGCACGACCTCCTCCAGCACTACGAGGAGTGTCATGTGCGGTTTGAGGACGACGAGGCTCAGGCCGATCTTGCAGATGACTGCTTCTTTGACGACGAGTGGGCGTCGGCTGACTGCTTGGTTGATGCGCCAGCGGCCACTGATTTGTCAGGTTTCGGGCTGACCCTGGAGCAGCAGCTGATTCTCAATGCTGCGACCACAGCTACAAACACAGCCGTGTGCTCGCCGGCCCTGAGCCCTGTGGCAGCCCCCGGCGACATCTCCTCGATCTCCCCCAAGGTCACCACCGGTGCCTCCCACAGCACAGCCTCGTCGGCCCGCAACACGCCGCCGCTGTCGCCTTCCCACACCGCCTCGTCGTCGGCCATCAGCTCGCCGCAAGAGACCTCGCTGTCGTACCCCTCCATCGATGCCGCCCTGGCTGGCGGACGGAAACGCGGTGCGATCGCTGATAGCGAGTGCACAGCCGCAGGGGCCATGAAGAAGCAGGCCACGCTGGGCGGAGCAAAGCCCGTCACGACGTCTGTGGACCTGTCGTTTGCAAGCACAGCCCTGGGCTTGTACGACGACGACATTATTGCAGCCCTGGCGTCTGCCACCGATCCTCTGTTCCTGTCCTCGGTAGCTGCTGCCGCTGCTGGCCAGGACGACAGCGACAATGCCAAGCACGCAAACAATGCCGCTGCTGCTGCGGTTGCTGCAAGCACCACGCTGGCCCAGGCCGCCAGTGCTGCGGTCGCTGCTGTTGCCTGTGACGACTCTGACGACGAGGTCCACCTGCCGCCCAGCGTCACCGCCGCGATGGCTGGCGCCGTTGCTGCTGCTGCTGCTGCCAAGGCCCACGGTCTGCTGCCGCGCGACGACAAGCCCTACCGGTGTCCGGTATCGGGCTGCGACAAGGCCTACAAGAACCCCAACGGGCTCAAGTACCACAATCTGCACGGCCACTGCAGCATGGGCGAGGAGGCGCTTGGCGTGTCAAAGCCCTACAAGTGCCGTGTGCCCGATTGCTACAAGGCGTACAAGAACCTCAACGGGCTCAAGTACCATGTCCAGCACGCCCACTGCGCCATGATTCCGTCAATCCGGGACCTGCCCCCCAATGCCACGCCCGCTGAGGTTGCTGCCGCTGTCGCTGCTGCTGCTGCCGCTGCTGCTGCTGCCGCATCCAACCACAGCAATGCTGCTCCTGCCCCTGCCGCCCGTCTGCCCCCTGCCAAGCCTGTGGGTGTCCCGGCCCACCACCCGCCTGCGCCCCAGAGACCAGTCCCCAGCACCGTGCGTGGCCCTGCCATGCCCCAGAACGGCTCGCGGCCCGCACCGGTCTTCCGCACCCCCCAGCAGCAGCAGCTGCCGCAGCGCCGGCCCATGGCCACGCCTGCCGGTCCCCGGCCCATGGCCCGCCCGCTGAACTCTGCGCTGCCGCCGCGCGCCCCGGCAATGGCCGCCAAATCGGTGGCTCCGGCCCCTCGTGCTGCTGCCCCACAGCAGCCGCGCCAGCCGCAACAGCAGGTTCGGGCACCCGCTGCGACTGCCTCGTGCTAAGCCATCCGCGGGCTGTGCTTCCTCGCCCGCACTGGCAGCACCCCAAAAAAAGATATCCATCTCTGTACAAAATCTCGTTCCGTTTCCTCTAACCCGAAGGGGGGTCTGGCTCTTGGGCGCGGGCTCTCTTTGTCCCTTGCCCATGGCGAGGAAGAGGACCCGGCCATATCGTGCGCATTTCGGAGGCTAAACAAAATTATTTCTGTTGCTTGGTGTCTTTTTTTTTTTTCTTCACTGTATTTTCACTTCTTTTAGCTTCTCCAAAATATTTCAATTTTTCATTATTATCCTCTATCTGAAAGTTTGGTGCTGTGCACTGTTTCCAGCAGCATGGGGGCGCTGGCCGGGCCAGGCTCTGGAGAGAGTCTCGGAAAGGGATGGCCAGGGCGCGCTCCACGCTACAAATCAGAAAAGGTGCATGACCTCCACACCTGCCTGGCTATGCGGGGGTGGGCAGGCAGCAGGGGCTGGTGCGCACTCCGACAAATAATCAGCTGTAGGGCCGATATTTGCCAACATCCGATAAACAGGAAACCCCTCCTTCTAGTATGCTATGTGAAATTAGGCAGTTACCTATATAGCAGTAGCACGTTTCCCCATATTTCGGCGGCCCTGCTGCTACAAGGGCCAGCGTCAACAACTCAACATCAACAACATACCATTGCCGGCTTCCCGACCTTTGAGCAAAGCAGCATCTCAGCTTTCACGGATCAACCGCAAACTAATCTTCACTCCTGCCTCGTGTAACAGAAACGCAGCCTTTTCCCCGCTGGTAACACTGTTTGAAACTGTCGCGCCTAGACGGCATTCTGCCCGCTTTGGGCCGCTTTGCTGGGGATTTGTTCTGCATTTGTGGGATCACATAATCCACTCTCCGTGGCATGCCCTACACATCTTGGCGTCGTAAGTTACGGGTGCCTGCTACCCGAAGCCCATCCATTTTTCAGTTGCTCTATTGTTTATTTGTACCCCTGTTGCTGCATCTATCTTACACACAATCACTCCTTTACCAATAATATCCGGATTACAAACAGAGCCCTGATGACCGCCGATTTCGATCGTTCCGGCGACCTGGCAGGGCCCGTGCCCACGACACTGCACCTACTACTCTCGGCCATGTATGGCTTCTTCAGGTCGCTGCTGGACGCCCTGGTCCACGCCTGCTTGCGGATATCAATGCCGCCAACTGTCCAGTTCATTGACTCGCCGGCGTTTGGTATTTTCGGTCAGCTAAATGACGCTGGAACCGCCTTCCGCCGGTCCATCTCGCGGTGTGGCTCGTCAATTGCGCGACCCAATGTTAGTGGAATCCCCCGGATCGTGCATGACGAGCATGGGGGCGACGGATGGAGCCAAGTAGTCAGTCAACGGAGGATATCGAAGATGTTCGTTGACCAGTACGCTACCGGCATGATTAGCCAGATTGCAGAGGCAAGGCGGCAGTCGCTGCCTGTGCCGAGCTTGTCACCTGGCAGCAGTCGGCCGAGCAGCCGGGCAAGCAGTGTCGGGTCAAGAGACCGCAGCCTGAGTGTGCAGGAGGAAAACGGGCGGGAGACTAGAGCAAATTTGCTGCTGGTGCCAGAGGCAGCGGCACAGCCAGGCACCCGGAAGCGCGCGCTGGGCGAGGGTGCAGGGCCCACTGGGCTACTGGCGCCAAATACCCCGGCAGTGCCAAGCGAACACGGGTTGGACTCGGACGCAGACTCGGCGCGCTGGGCTCCAGAAGGCATGGCACAGCTCGCGCAGTATTCCCTGGAATGCAAGCCAGGCAGTTCACAGGACTTGGGTCTGCGCGGACACTCCATGGGCATATTCTCGCCGACGAACCTGGTACGTGTCTGGCTGGCACGCTTGTTCTCGCACCGCCTCACCAGCTGTCTAATGACGGCCTTGCTGCTGGCGTATTTTTGCGTGTGCGCGTCCGAGAACCTCGACAGCCCCGAGCCCCACGGCCTGGTCGATTCGTGGCCAAGGGCTATTCGCAGCACCCTGTTTTTTGTGTTCACCATGGAGATGATGGCACGTATCATCGTCACGGGCTTCTTGTTTGACCAACAGCTCACACCGACTGATTTCTACGTTAACATCGTGGGCAAGATACCAGCGGTCAGGTGGCTCTGGAAGCCAAAGGACAAGACTGAGCAGCAAGGCCGGCCCTGTGGGAGGCGGCGGCGCAGACATAGGCGCAGGCAATCGCAGCACAGCAGCAGACCCAGTGCCCCAATGGTGCCACAGAAGCCGCCTAGGCTGCAGGTCCCCGAAAGCCCCAATCAGGCCGACGCTGCCTTGGGAGATCGACAGCAAACCGCTGGCGACGCGGCCACCACTCAGGGAACCCGCCTGTCGCCTAGTGTCATTCCTTCGTCGACATCCCGGTCATCGTATACAGTATCGACAATCTCTGGCATCATCCATGACATTGCCGTGCATCGCACCCCCAACACGCGCATTCGTCGCGAATCGCCAAATCCGTCGACTCCGCCCGGGTCACCTGAGTGGTCTGACGAGGAGCCGGCGCAGAACGGCCATAGGCGGCTTCGGCGCCATCGTGATCGCAGCCCCAGTGTCAGCGATGGGAATGCGAGTCCATATGACGGGTATAGCTCCGGCAGCAACCACCTGTCGCGTCGCCAGTCAATCACCAGCAACGAATCTCTATACGGGTCTACTGGGGTGTTGCGCGAGACACCATGCCAGTACGAGTATAAAGGCAATGCGCATGTATCAGGGCCAATGCGGCCATTTCTCCGGCACACGTACAACCGGCTCGACCTGGTCTCGCTGGTTGCCTTCTGGGTTGCTGCAGCAATCTCGTCCACGCACAGACACAAAGAAGTGATCACGCTTCTTGACGCCCTGGCTGCGATCCGCTTCGTGCGCTTCATGAGCCTGACGCCTGGGTCGTACTCTGTCATCGGTTCGCTCAAGCGTAGTGCGCCAATGCTCGGCAAAGTGTCGCTCTATATGGGCTTTTTCTTCCTGCTGTTCGCATGCTTGGGCGTGACAATCTTCCGCGGCGCATTCTCCCGCCGGTGCATCTCAGCAGCCACGCTGGAGTCGGCCGTGCCGGAGCGCTACTGCTGCAGCTACATGGAGAATGGCCGACGCCAGCCGTATTTGGTCGGTTCCGGTACTCCGACAGTGAATCAGTCGCCGCGCGCATATGCGTGTCCACAGGGCCAGATTTGCATGACCGTTGGCAACCCGTCGAACAGTCTGATGAACTACGACAATATTTTTGCCTCTGCCGTGCAGGTATTTATTGTCGCATCAGCGCAGGGCTGGGCAGACATTATGTACATTGTCATGGACTCGATCTCGTATGTTTCATCCGTCTACTTTGTCTCGTGCGTCATGATCATCCAGCTGTGGCTCATCAACCTGTTCGTCGCTGTCACCAACGAGGCATTTGCAAAGATCCGTGAAGAGGCCGACCGCGTGCGTATCATTGAGGGGCCAAACCCTGTGGCAGGTGTCAAGAGGCTGCTGCAGCCAATCCTGGGGCAGTGCAAGCTCGGGAAGGAGCCCGTGCCTGCGTGGAGACGCCTGACACCCGAGGAAGTTGAGCGTGCAGGTGGATGGCGGAACCGCGTGCGGGCACGATGGATTCGGCTCCGTGCTACGCTGCACAGGTGGATGGTGCCGGTGGCCAAATGGACGGGATTCCAGGGAACCCAGGATTTCTGGTGCTTTCTGGTCATTGTCGACATTTACTACAAGGTTGTCTGGCGTGTCGACAAGTCGGACCACACGGTCGCATCCTACCAGACAATCTCAAAGGTGGCCTCGGCCATGTTTGGCGTCGAAATTGTCGTACGCATGGCGCGCGCATGGCGCATTTGCCCGAAGCCGCGGACCGGTATAAACTACATTTACAACACGCTGATGCTTGACGGCAGGCCAGTGCTCAATATCGTCGACTCCATTATCGCCGTAGCTGATATTATCATGGAGTTTGGCCGCTTTTCGGACTCACAGGCCCACCGCATCATGTACGTGTTTTCGTCACTACGCACGTACCGCCTGATTGAGAACTTTCCAAAGACACGCGCCTTGATGCATAAGATCAAGGGGTCGATACCCGGTCTGCTCAACGTCATGGTGACCATTGGCCTGACAATTTGCCTGGGCGCCGCTATCTCAATGCAGCTGATCGGTGGATATGTGCCGGCAGAAGACGACGACGGCAGTTTTATCCAGATGCGGTACAACACATATCCACACGCACTGCTATCCACATATCAGCTGTTTTCGGGCGCCGACTGGACTGACCTGCTGTGGGAGGCAACTGGCCAGATGCAGGACAAGAATGAGAATTGGCTCGTGGCCATCTACATGTGCGCCTTCTACTACTTCACAAACTACATTCTGCTGAACATGATGATCGCCCTGATCATGGACAACTTTGAGACCAGCGAGAAGGAGAAACGCATTCGCCAGCTCGCAGAGTTCCACAACTCGCTAACCCGCACAACCGCCAGGTACAAGCGCAGCATCGTCAGTCGCTGGAACCCGTACTTGTACATCACGCCCAACTCAGCGTATGCGGATGCCCACAACGTCTCAAAGTCCCTGGCTAAGCCGGCGTCGCACCAGAAGGACAAGGACAAGGACAGCGACGATAACAACGATGATGCTGTGCGGCAGCCAGTCATCGACAAAGGCAAGGGCGTCGACCATGAGGGCTGCGGTACGGGCGTGTCGTCGGAGATCATGATCGATGTCGGCAGCAGTTCCAGCGAATTGCGGTCGCGCGGTGGACGCAGATCTGGCAGCGGGGTTAGTTCTACCGGAGTCTTGCGGTCGCCGCGGATCAGCATTTCACAGAGTGGCAACAGGTTGGAGGTCGGTGGTATGCAGGGCATCTTGTTTGGCAAATCGTCGGCGGAGCAGCGCATTGTCGCACAAGAAGTCAGCGATATCCCCCACTCACCGATCACCCCGGACCAGCGCAGCGTGGATGGTGGCGAGAGTGATTCGGATCGGGCTGCCGCCGAGCGGTGGGAGACTGCCCGGCGTGAATTCGAGTCTGCACACCCGACGTACAACAAGTCGCTGTTTCTGTTTGCGCCTGATAGCATGTTCCGCCAAATATGCTACATGCTGGACACTGGCTTTCGGTTCTCCGAGGATGCGTTTGGTGACGATACAGCATTGTGTGAGGCTTCAAAGTTCAGCACTACCTTTGGGAGTAACTCAGATGCGGTTGACACGACGGGTACACTGTCTAGCCAGGCAGACAAAGAGGATGATGCAGGTGAGAACGAGAAGACCGGCGTGCATGGACCGATCTGCTACCCACCACCACTCAAGCGCTCACACCGGGCAACGACTGTGCCGCGGATGCTATGGCAGCAAAAGGATGGCGCAAACCGCCGTCCTGCAAGCTTCAGAACGACACCTAAATACTGGCGCTGGGCGCACTATGCGTGGGAGGCTCTCGGCTTCGCGGTCACCATTTTATCGATCATGGTTCTGTGTATCGACACACCCATTAGGCGCAAGCATATCATGGACTCGGGTCAGATGGGGCAGTTCTCGTGGTTCTTCTTCACAACCATGGCGCTTGGCATATTCTGCACGATTGAGATTGCCATCAAAGCAGTTGCTCATGGGTTTGTGCTGGCACCGCATGCCTGTATGAAGTCCCCATGGAACATCATTGACTTGCTCGTGTCTGTGTCGCTCTTCGTCAGCCTACACACACTGGTCGGTGGATCCAATATGACGCGGTTTATTCGGTTTCTGCGGTCGCTGCGGTCTCTCCGGCTGATCAGCAAATTCAAGGATGCGCGGGATGCCTTCAACAACCTGCTGGTGGGCAGTGCCGCACGCATCATTGTGGCTCTGTGGATCATGCTGCTGCTCTTGATTCCATGCGCGATCCTGGCGCACAACATGTGGTACGACATGCTGTTTGCCTGCAACGACGACAGCGTTGACGGGCGCGTTGGGTGCATTGGCGAATATTTTGACTCGGACTTGGGAATTCTGATTCCGCGGATCTGGGAAAACCCGCGCAACTACAATTTTGACACATTTGGCAGTGCGCTCAGCATATTGTTCACAGCCATTTCGAACGAGGGCTGGACCGACGTTATGAGCAATACCATGGCAATCCGCGGAATCGACCTGCAGCCGCGCCCAAATCACTCGTGGTGGAATTCGCTCTGGTGGGTTGCATACATATTCTTTGCCACGATATTCATCCTCTACATCTTCATTGGCATAATCGTCGCTAGCTACACGCAGCGCACAGGCACTGCGTTTCTCACTACCGAACAGCGACGCTGGCTTGATCTGAAGATCCAACTGCGCGGAACTCACCCGCCAACACTGCCTCGGACACTGCAGAAAAAGGGATTTCGCCGGTGGTGCTTTATGGCGTCGATCAAGACCAATACCTGGTATTCGCGCACCCTCACAGCTGCCGCGCTGGCAAACTGCGTCGTTCTACTGACAGTGTACCGCGACCGCTCAGCTGAGATAGACAAGGTTCAAAAGTGCTTCAGGTACGCGTCGTACATTGTGTTTGTGCTGGACTTTGGCATCAACATGGTCGGTATGGGCGTGCGCGCAACATTGCGCAATGCAAACTACCAGCTGCTGATTCTGTGTGGGCTCATTATCATACTGTTCGAGTTCATGTTCACGACCCTTGGCGCTGCATCTTTGGGCTCTGTGATGCTGCTCTACAAGCTCATGTTGATTTCCGACACGCTCAACGAGCTGACACGCATGATTATCGGCGGCTTCCGACCGATCCTGATTCTGTTCTGGGTCTGGATGGTTATGACTTTAATCTTCACTCTTTTGACGGTTGAGCTGTGGGGGCTGACGCGCGCTGGGCCGGAGACATCAGCACATGCAAATTTCTGGTCGTTCTTGCCGGCATTCCTGACCCTGCTGCGATTCAGTTACGGCGAGAATTGGAACTACCTGATCACCGACCTGCAGGTTCAGTATCCGCACTGTGTCCAGTCTTATAACGGCAGCTATCTGCAAACGGACTGTGGGCAAACGGGCCTGACATACCTGATCTTCTTCACATACAACCTGGTGTCCATGTACATCTTTGTCAATGTGTTTATTGGCGTGGTCACAGACAACTTCCAGTACTGCTACCAGTCCTCATCGTCATACAAGCTCCTGACCCGCCAAGAGATCCGCCAGTTCCGCGTTACATGGTGGCGGTTCGATCCGGAGGGCACCGGGTATATTCCACGCGAGAAATATGCTGCCTTCTTTAGTAAGCTGAAGCCACCGTTCAATGTTGGCATGTATGGCGATCGGCTTAAACTTAAGCATCTGGTCAAGGCGCTGAAGCGGCCGCCACATGGCAAAGACAAGGTTGTGCACGTCGAGATCGACCGCGTGCGGTACACACACGGCAATTTCGATGCCTACACACATCCCGGCCACGACAACGAGCCCCTACAGTACGACCTGAACATCACTGAGCTTGAGCACTGCCTACAACATGCTGACCCCTACCAGATGATGTTGAATCGGCGTGAGTTCAACCGGATCTACCAAGAGGCGTTGCTGATAGATGACCCGAAGCGTGGCATGGGCTTCACCCAGATGCTGGTATTCCTGGCACGCAAAAAAATGGTTGACCCTGCGACAGCATTTCTGGTCGAAGAGACGCTTCGGTACAACGATCTTGCCGAACAGGTCGACGAGGTTTTGCGTCAAAAGTTTGTTGAGGACGTCATCATTTCATCTGTGCGTCGCCGCAAGTTTCTGACCGCCATGAAGCTGCATCGCAGCCTACAGGGATTGCAGAGCCGCAAGCAGTCGCTGAGAGTCCCGATATCCATGCCTCATCCAACTCTGCACCAAGCCGAAGATGGCCCGCCTATTCCACTTGTCCGTGTACATCAGCCTGAACTGCAGGTGGATACAACGGGAATACAGCGCTCGACTATATCAAACTGTGAGCCACTCTCCCCTCCGGCTGTCTATCTCTTTGTCACCGGACCCGGCACCTGAGAGGCTAGACACGCAGTTCGTAGTCTCCAGATCTACGTCGACTACACTAGAACAGTCAGTAAGGAAGAATGAGTGTGGCTCACAAGCTTCCCATTCGTCGAGTTTGCCAAGCGTCGTGGGCTTGCGGTCAAGTCCTGGGGTTGGCCCAGCAATCGGGTCGCCAGATCTGCTGCCACTTCCTTCATTGACTGGTTATCAAATAGGGAGCCCAGATCAACGACAAGGGCCTCCTTGTCAGCAGCGCGATGATAATACACCACCCCACACTAGATCCCGCAACGGATCCCTTCCCAAGTGACAGAGTACTACGTTTTACCATACACACAATTGTTGATATAAGCTGAGGGTTTAAACATCGAGGGTCCTTATGAAGTCTCATTTACAAGGCAATAAAGAGCGTCTCGTGTCTGCATATAAAAGGAGTGCAATCCAGACAGCCATGGAGAGCCTCAGCATCAGCAAGCACTAGTCCTGCCTTTCTCTCAATATACTTCTCTCTGCTACTCTGTCAATTCTCAACTGCATCATGAAGTTCACTGCCATTGCCTTCCTTGCCTCAGCCGCTCTTGCCCAGCAGCAGCAGGGTCCCGTGCACCGCATGCAGGATGTCCTGCCAACCCCACCTGCCACCAACATTGCCCCGCAGTTCGAGATGCCAGGCATCCAGCCCAACATTCCGGTTCCCAACGTCGAGGCAACTGAGCCCATGCAGTCTGCTGTGGCCCGCCTGGCTTCGTTCTTTGACTTTTCGCACATTTCGGGCGAGAGCACTGACACGCCGACGGTTGTCACCCATGTGTTTGATCCGGCTACGGGCAGGTTCACCCACCTGTCGTACAATGTGGTGCAGAACGGCAACGCGTACTATGTGCCGGTGTGCAGCGTCGACTCGATTGTGCAGGCTGGGTCGTCGGCTGTTCCAGCCAGCGATAGCTGCCAGTACGGCATCCAGCTGATGCCGGTGCCGCGCAATGCGGCCAGCGTGATGCTCAGGGCCATGCGCATGGTACTCAGGCTACTTGCACGCGTTCCGAGACTGCTGCCTGTGATTCTGGGTGGCCAGCCTGGTGCTGGCGAGTACACCTTTGCGGACCAGCCACAGATGTAGGATGTGGGTACTAGCTTTTTACCACATGCTGTTTGGCAGACACTCTGCACTTCCATACTGCCTCAATAAATGTTGTCCCTTGAGATCGCTTATACAAAATAATGCCTGTGCAAAGTATGCGGCTGCTGGCTGGAATTCTAGCCTGCTGCATGGCAGATTACCTATCGAATGAAGCGTATTGAGAACACCGTGCAGTTGCAATCCAAAAAGGCTGATATGGCTATTTTTCTGTGCCGTTTCTCAGAAATACAACAAGTATATGTAAGCCTAGTACCCCAATATATGGCTGAACTGATGTTATCTATTGTATTCAATGATATGCTGAGTTTAAATAAATGAGTAGCGAGTTTTAGGGCGTCCACGCTCGTACTGATCGTTCCACTTGACAAACACACCCAGCCTCTGGGCAGCCTTCAGCGCAAATGTCGGGTCACGGAGGAATTCGCGGCCTGCAAAAATAGCATCAGCCTTGTCCTGCTCCAGGATGTCGTTGGCCTGCTCCCCGTCAGTGATGATACCTACAGCACCGACAAGAACGCCAGGAGCACCATTCTTGACCTCAGTCGCAAGAGGCACCTGGTATCCACGACCGACAGGAATCTTTTGGCGCGTATCATTGCCAGCTGACGAGCAGTCAACAAGGTCAACGCCCTCCTGGTACAGGATCTCAGCTAGCTTAATGCTGTCCTGTGTAGTCCAGCCACCCTCAACCCACTCAGTGGTGGAGAACCGTATAAACAGGGGCTTCTCAGCAGGCCACACCTTGCGCACGCGCTGGACAGTCTCAATTGCAAACCGGGTGCGGTTCTCGAACGAGCCACCGTACTTGTCGGTGCGGTGGTTGGACAGCGGCGAGTTAAAGGAGCTGATCAGGCAGCCGTGAGCACTGTGAATTTCGATAAAATCGAATCCGGCCTTGTCAGCGCGCACAGCAGCATCAGCGAACGCCTGCTGGACAGTTTCGATCTGCCCAAGCGTCATCTCTTTCGGTTCCCAATGGTTATCATCGTAGGCAAGTGCAGATGGACCGTAGACGTCCTCGGGCCAGCCACCCTCGTCGACTGAGGTGCGGAAACTCGGACGCTTGCCATACTGGCTGAGTGGAATGGTGCTGGCCTTGCGGCCAGCGTGCGCTAGCTGGATTCCTACTGCAGCACCAAAGTAGTGCTCGTAGTCGACAATACGCCTGAGGCCGGTGATATGCTCGTCCTTCCAGACACCGAGGCATTTGGGAGTGAGGCGGCCCTCGGGCAGAACTCCTGTAGCTTCAATGAGAACGGCACCCGCGCCGTGCATGGCAAACTGGCCGTAGCGCGCCAGATGGAAGTCGTTGATGAACCCATCCTCTGCAGAATACATGCACATGGGGCTGACCCACAGGCGGTTCTTGAACGTGGTGCTGCGGATTTTCAATGGCTGGAAGAGCTTTGGCAGCGGGTTTGGGCTCGTTTCTGAAGTAGCAAACCCCTGCTTGATCTCCGAAGAGGTAGGCTCAATAGGAGTTCCAGGCGACGGATCCTGGTCAAGTAAGAATGCGACAGTATTCAGAACAGCCATTGCTTAACAGGAGGGGGTTTCAGTTTATGAGCAGAGAACATGGAGAGGAAGCAGGCCGGGCTGTCGTATTGATACCATTCAATGGACTAGCAAATGAGCCGTTCGTCTTTATAAGCGCAGTTCTTGGAGATTCTCTAGTATTTCTACACCTAGGAGTGACATGGATACCAATGGTGTTTGAGGCGGCATCCGATCTATGATTATGACACGGGCGCTGCATGCTGCATAGCTCTCAACTCATGGTATTAAAATGTGGTGGCCCAGGCCGGCTGTAGTCTCACGAGCAAGCCATTGCATCACTAGGTTTCCTGAAGATATAAATATTGCGTTCAGGTAAGGAGGTGCTTTAGGCTCAGCTTTACGCGTCACCAAAGGAGAATGTGATCTGACTGGTACAAAAACCCCATTGAACCAGGCAGATGTGAGGAGTATGCTACGCGGTAGTGACTTTGTTGGCGTTTCTTATCTCAAAAGAGCCAGCACACTGGCCATGTGACCCTGCATTGCACCTGTCCAGCGGCGCTTTGGGCAGGCTGAGCCATGGATAGACAAATGTGGCTGGCCAGCACACCACGCAGAGATCCTGGCCACCGGGTCGACGGTCTACAAGGAATTGCCACACGTGCTCTTCACATATTCTCCGACCTCTCGAAGAGCCACTGCTCCTGATGGCGCAATGACCACCCTGCCGATCCCGGCGAGAAAAAAATTCTTGACTCGGGGATGCATCTGTGCTGCGTTGGGCAGCCACCGGTTCAGCAGAAAAGCATCAAGAGTCGCTGAGACGTTTTGCCTTTCCCTCCACATTTTCACCAGGCTAATTTTCCACTCTATTCCGCATTTCAAGCCTACGGCAATGGTTGCAAACAGCGCTCTCTACGACACGCTTCTTACCCAGCTCTCGCAGCTCAGTCCTCTGCGGGCCTTCGAGGCCGACGCCAAAGTTCCGGCTGGTGCGCGCTATCCGCCTCAGCACTGCGATTTCAAGGTAAGGAACCCACTTAGAAATCACCTTGGAGCGAAATCTTGTCCTGGAAAGAGTCGGCGGCCTACTAATTTTGCAACATATTTTATTTTTAGATGCCTCCTGTTGACGCTGCTGCCACCCTTCCGCCTGAGGAGCGCGAGGACTACTTCTCGCTCACGTTCAAGACACTCAAGGCTCCGGTGCGCAAATTCACCCTGCACACGTCATCGATTCGTACGGTTGCACAGGTGAAGCGCCACCTCTCGCGGGTGTCAAACATCCCTGTCTCGACGATGCGCCTGGTCCTGGGTGGCAAGGGCCTGGTGGACTCGAAGCTCATCGGCGACTATCCGATTCAGAGCGACTCGGTGATCCAGATTATTTCGCGGCCAGCGGGCAGCGCCGATCCAGATGCAGACAAGGCCACTGAGGTGGTAGCAGCCGACGAAGCGAACCCTCTGTCGAGTGTGCTGGAGAAGGAGGACGATGGCTCCCGCTCCCGCCCGACCAGCATCGTTGCCAGCGCCGTTAGCAATAAGCAGACGGTGGAGGCTCAGAGCACCGTCGATGGACACGAAAGCGACGATGAGAGTGACGATGAAGCCGAGGTTATGACAGAGCTGACCAAGGACCGGCTGAAGCAGGACAATGGTGCTTTCAGGAACGAGCTGCGCCAGCTTGTTAGCCGCCAGTTTGGTGCCAGCCAGGCGACATCAGTCAACAGGTTGCTTGACTCGTACTTTGCATCTCTCTAACCATCTTATGCGTTTAGTGGACAGGGTGCGAATGACTTTGTCACTGCCAGCACTTGCAAAGTGCTATGTCCTAGTCTATTCTAGTCGGCCAAGTGTCCATCTCACATAGAACCCAACTAGATCAAAGCCCAGATCCTTCTCAGAGTGGATGTCGTGGTACTTTCCATCTTTGACTTTATTGGATGTTTTGTCCAGGTTCTCTGGCAGATTGTCATGGAGTCTGCGTGTGCCCTCAACGCTTGTAATCACATCAAACTTGGAGTGTACCAAGTAAACTGGTGTGCTGAACCTGCGAGCACCCCCAGATAAGCCTCTGTTCAAACAGGACGACATCAGATACCGTGCCAGCAGTGCAGCTCCAGATGAAATCCTTGCAGGTGTTTGATCTCTTCGATGCGTCCTGGTTGCTGGTCAGCATATGTACTTCATCAGCAATTGGTACTAGGGCGTTTTGTCGAGTCCGCCATCCCAGTACTGCAGCATGGCCTCCGCCATTTCTGCCATGGCATTGCCTAGAGCCATTGACGGTGCCTGAGCAATTACTCCTCTTACCAGCCCATCCTTGTTGTGCCATGCAGTAGTTCAGCAGGTTGTGCCTACCCATGGAGTGTCCAAAGAGAAGGTGTGGGATCCCGCCGATGCTGACAAGTTTGTTGAACTCTTCAATATCATGTGCAACAACACCCATGCCTCTACTATCACCCAGGCCACCGTTGCGCATACCGGTCTTGCCACAGCCACGCTGGTCAAAACCAAACACCTGGATTCCATTTCTAGCAAACTGGTGGGATAGGCTGCTGTACAGCCCAGTGCAACCACCAAGGCCATGGACAATTGTCATCACTGCGAGCGGAGGCTGGATATCAGGCTTGTATACTCGTGTGTAGAACTCGCAACCATTAAACACTACCCAGCTAGAGGATTCTTTTATAGGAGCATCATGCGATATATATTCAGCAGCGCTCTCGAAAACCATGACGGGTGGGGTACACGCAATCAATCTAGTTCAGATGTAAAATGATGAGGCTTGGTTTTTATGAGCCCAACTTCGTGCCTAGCAACTTTTAAAATCCACTACTATATCACATGCGGCCTGGCAATGCGGTAGGAGCATGCGTTTGCCAATGGACCCTAGTATGTTCCTTGTATACATGATGGACAACAGACATTGAAGCTAGTGGATTCATTATAATATTCTGCTGGCAATATTGGCGGTGAAGATTAATGGGATAAACATCTGCTGCTACCTTTGGTTCAAACATTTATTCAAAGTTTTCGATAAGCGGTGAATTTGCGGTGTTTTAATGTTAGGACACGAAATAGGTGTTAGATTGCAATTACTAGTTACTTATTGTTGCACAATATGTGTGTTGGAGGATTCTACAGGCATAGCCACCGTTTGCGCAATTTACTCCATTGCTGCTTTATTATTTAAATTTCAATCTGCCCGATCTGAATGGGCGCTCCGGGAGTCTGTAGATGGTCGTTTTCGTTTCCGTTCTGGAGGTTGTTCATGCTAACATCAAACAGGTCGCCAACAAACTCCTCGAAGGCTTCGATGGCACCAGTGACCTGGCGGACGTGCTTGCTCTTGTTCTTTTTCACATCGGAATGGCCGCTCTTATGGCCGCTATTATGCGGCTGGTGCGCAGTGGGCGTAGGAAGAACTACTAGACCATGTCCCATGCTACCTGAAAAGGACGTACTGGTGGCAAGTGGGTTGCAGCACAGCCACCGGGTGAGTCTATAAATAAGGCCAACTATACCGCTTGCCTCTTGTTTCTAGCTCACAAACTCTGAACGTTCCCCAGCCAATATATTTACGTACTAGAAATATCTGCTCGCGATGCGAGCTCGGCTGCTAGTCAGCATGGGTTGACACGTCGATAAGGGCATCACGGCGAACCGGTCATTTGAACGTGTCGGATGGTTGTTGGTGCAATGTCGATCATGGACATCTCCCATCTTGATGGCCTGCTCAGCGTAGGTGCTTCAGCGCTGGCTCGCTGCTGCTGGCAACAGAATCGCCTGCTGCTGCACGCCTCTTGCGCGGGTTCTTTGTTGCAGGGGTGGTGCCAGAAGTATCGGCAGCAATGGCCGTAAAGCGACGGAACCGTTCAGGAATACTGCCTGAGTCACAGAGTGACTGGAAAATGAGTCTGAAGTTTAGAACTGCTGCGAGGTCGCGGTTCAAGAGCCGAGACGAATAGGCTCGCCTGTATTGTGCCATGGCCCGCTTACATGACTCGCTTGTACAGCGGAGAAGGCCATGGCACTTCACAGTTGGGTTCTTCGATCTCTGGTAGGGCCGCGGATTGGGAACATGCCGGAATGTCTGCAGTGACTTATCGCAGCAGAACGGGCACACCGACGATGTCCGGAATTCGTCGATCAGATAGACTTCAAAGCCATGGTGCTTGAACTTGTCGCGCCATCCCTTGCCACGAATCGGCGCATGGTGCCGGGCCATCGGCGCACTCCAATTGCCCATGATCAGCACTGGGTCTGGACCGAACTTGCTCCGGAGTTTCGCGGCAAGCCTGTGGTCTGCACGGGCCTGGTTCATGAATGAATCAAGGCGCAGCTTGCGGTGAAGCGGGTACACCTTGGGACTGGTCCCGACACCCGGATGGGCCTTCCAGCGCCTCTGATGCTGCTTGTTTGACTTAGTGGGCTGCTGCTCTAGTAGCCTTCGCGCTGTCATCGTGTTGGCATAAAATGGTGCTAGGACACACCGCACAGATGCACGGGCAGCAACGTAGGCACGGAATTTTGCTGGGCTAAGGGTCCGGCAGCAGTGCTTGGAAAGCTCTGCCTCTGCTCTGCGGACAGCATCTTCTGGGACTTGATCCTTTGTAGCCCGACGAATCCTGTCATAGTGGCGCAGCTTGAGCTCCTTATTGTGCTGCTGCCGTGTGTAGCGGTAGAGCATTCTCTCACCCTCTTTCCCATTGCTGCTATTTTCGTGCATCATGTATAGCAAATCGCCCCGACCTGGATCGATGAATACACAGCGGCCTTTCAGATTCTGCAGCTCTGGCTTTGGGATCTGGTGGATATAGCGACAGTCAGCTATAGTACTGCCTCCCACAGCATCACCTCCTGCAACATCGCCTGTAGCATCGCCTGTAGCATCGCCTGTAGCATCGCCTGTAGCATCGCCTCCCACAGAATTGCCTCCCGCAGCATCGCCTCCCGCAGCATCGCCTCCTGCACCATCAGCATCTACTGCACCATCAGCCTTGGATATCTTGTCTTGTAACAGAATGCATATCGTTACACCATCTGTTGTCGCCATTCCGTGGAATTTTCTATCACCATGCGCCTTAAATGGCTTTGATGTTAGATCTGCGACCCGGCCCCATACATCCCACACAGGTTGTGTGATCCCTTGGACCGGGTCGTGTGCACAGACTGGGGGTGCTGATGCATATGCATTGTTAAGTGCTGCAACAGTGTCTGCTGCTGCCGCCGATGCAGCAGCAAGTGAATCAGCCACTACTGCTGCAGTTGCTGCAGTGGCCTCTGTTTCATCTGATGGCATCTTCGCTGCTTCGCGTGCAGCCTTCTTGGCCAATTTTTCGCCCTTTTCTGCTGCTTTCCTTGCCTCTGTTGCTGCCCTCTTTGCTGCGTTGATCTTGGTAACCTCCTCACGTGTTTTCGAAACAAACACCTGCTTGATTATTTGCTTGTCTAAGCGCACATGGCCTGGGATCCATGATGTCTGCAGAGGCAAGCATTGGGGGGAGACTTGCCAAGCTGCTCATTCTCAATAAGCTGGCATAGGCGAATGTATGCATGCAGATGCTTAAGTGGATTTACCTTGGCATCATAGTATCGGCTGTCTTTGGCGAATCTGTACTTGGCATCATAGGCATTAAGGACTGGTGCCAGCTTGTTGTAGATTGCAAGCATCGGTGGGGTGAGCACACTGAGATCAGGGTGCCTAGAGGCAACTGCCTGGCGGAGCTTCTGTGCAGGTGTATAAATACACACTTGGCATGCATTATTGAACTCAGCCTTGGACACATTGCCCATTGTACTGTGCAGTGTGGTTTTGCGGCTGCGAATATCAATCAATTTGGCCAGAATCTGCTGTAGGCAACTGCCATAGTGCAACACAATGTTGCTCTTGTATGCTGTCATCAGCTTGGTATCCACGTATGTTGCTACTTGATTCATGTCGCATATGCCATGTAGCTCGATATCGCCATTATGTAATAGATAATCATAAATATGGTATCTAACTACATCACCGAAATCTGCGCTCGACAGTTCTGACCTGTCCTTCCGGTTGACGAAATCCTCGGCAGATATGACAGTCTTCACCTTCAGGTTGCGATAAATAAATAAATAAATGGAACGAAAAAACCCCTTTTTCACAAATATTGCAGGGTCAAAGGCATCATCGTCAGCTAGTTGATGGAGTAATATCCATCGTGCAAGCATGTATGTATGCTCTTTGATGATATTGACGCTGTGTACAAATTGCTCTAGGCGGGGCAACATAGAATCACGGAAGCCAATACCACCAAGTGATGTCTTTATGACAGTAGTGCTGCGGATAATATCCATTTGAGAAATCCAATAGGCAAAGTAAGAAGAGAAATGATGCTGTTCAGTTTTGCTTTATTGCGTGTGCATAGCATTAAGAACTTTTTATTAAAGATTTTCTGGCTTGCATGGTTCTTGGGGCCCTTAGCACTGATATAGTCTCTTGAATCAGTCTATACATACTGGGTCCGTTGTGACCCAAATACTACCGCTTACGCATGTTCATAAGACAAATTAACTTATAAAATAAACCCACAAATATTGCATAACCACCAGAAGAGCTATATGGCCTTATTCAATAGGTGCTCATGAATGAATATCCTAAGGGTGTTGCGCAGCCGGTGATGACCACCATGATGACGCCATAGAAGTTATCAGGTCGACCGATACTGAGAGCTGCTCTTGCGCTGAACCAATGGAGATATCCAGTAGAGACCTGTGACCACTACAATAACAACTCGTCACCCTGGTTTCACCGGTGAGGTCAGATGCCGCACAAGATCAAAAGGAGTTTACAGAGCAAGTCACTCAAACCCGTGTTGAAGCTTAAGAGTTTTTTTTTTAACCAATTCAAAAGGTTCTAGCGGACGGTCGGACGCTTTTTGGACTATAAAATCTTATATATAGGTAAAGATATTTTCGCATATTACCCCGTGTGATCGGTGAAGAGGAAGCCGTGGCATCCAACACAGTCTTCGCCAATCTGACGAGCCTTCTTGCCCTTTCCGTCTCCCTTTCTATGCTTCTTGCCATGCCTTTTCTTGCCATGCCTTTTCTTGCCATGCCTTTTCTTGCCATGACCCTTCTTGCCCTTGCGGTGCTTCTTGTGTGAGGTAGCTGATGAAGTGGGATCTTCAGTAGCGTTTTCAGGCGTACTCTCAACAGAATCGATGTCAAAGGTATCAGAGGCCATATCCGCCTCGCCAAAGATATCAGAGAAGGATTCAGTATCGACAGGGATATCGGCATCTTCGCTGGCACCTTCAGTCTCGTCCTCGGCAGGCTGAGGAGCCTTCTTGTCATTCCCCTTCTTCTTGCTATGGCCCTTGTCGTGTTTCTTGTCATTCTTTTTGCCGCTCTTGTCATGTTCCTTTTGTGAGGTGGCTGAGGAGGTGGTGTCCTCAACTGAGCCATTGAGAGAATCACCATTGGGGTTGACATTGTCAACAGATGCCATATCATTGCTTTCGATATCATCAGGAAGAGAGTCGGCATCTTGGGTATCCTCAGAGGCATCGGTGCTCATATCATCTTCGGCAATATCATCTTCAGCGACCTGGCGGACATTGATCCTGTTTTGTAAATGGTACGACCAAGGAGTAGGGATAGCGCCGAAATGGCGGTAGGTGGTAGAATACAGATGGTGACCACTAAGGGTAGAAGAATAGGCATAGTGGGGAGCAGACGAGGTGTGGTGGACGACAGGCTGACTTTTCGATTGGTGGTTAGGTGCGTGGTTGATGGGAGCTGCAGCAGCAAGTGCGACACAGAGGACAAGTGGGGCAGAAATGATGGTGCCCATTGTTTTAAATTTGAAAGTTGGTGTTGTGTTTGTGGAGTTGATGCATTTGGTGATTCAGATGCAAGTGTAGACGCTAGAGTGAGATGTAGTTGTTGATGGAAACGGGGAATACTCTGGTGTCGCGTCTAGCTTATTTATACATCGCCTGACATGCGATGCTGGTAGAAACGTCTATCTCGCCTCAAGAGTATCGTGGTGAAGATGGAATTCTGATATCATAAAATGAAAAGATGCACTGCATACCAAAAAGTGCCAATCTTGGCATTGTCGCGATCCTACTTAAGGGTCACGAGCTTCGTCTAATCGTCCAGGCACAAATCAATTAATAGGGGCAATTAATATTATTAAACAAGAAGAGATGGCTCCTACCCGGGTTACCCCTAGAGTGGTCCGGTGTCTACTTTATAGTCCTAACTCTTATGGCCTAGCCTGGGTGATGAATCGGTCTCACCATCTGTGATCGGCTGGGTCGCAAAAGTATTGGCCTTGAGTGACTGTGGTGTGATCACCACAGCATGACTCAGTTTCCTTTGAACTGTTCCATGCTTCGCTGCCTGCCAAGCAAAATGATATCCTCAAATATACAAGAAGGATATCACATGTTGTCTATGTTTAGTTGTCAGGTATGCGCAGAGTCAATCTTGGTGCCAATTTACGCACCAGCAGCCATGTCAATCAGTTCTAAAATTGCAACCAAATGATCCATGGCATCCGCTTGCATGGTCCGAAAATACCCGCCAAGCTGGATCTCTGGACCAAGTCCTAGAAGCATGTTGCGTCAAATCGCCGCTCAAGAAACATCTGCCACAAGCAAGCACCTCTGGTTCTCCTTTGTTGGATGTATTGAAAGTATAGTTGGCTATGCAGGCTATACAGCCCATCTAGCTATCCCTCTCCACGCGCGACAGAATCCACTGTGTGTATTCATCGATTAGCTCTAGCTAAAGTCCAACCGCACAGTTAAGCACATGGAAAGGGCAGTTCTCAATTATCTTGAGCTTCTTGTCAAGATCATCGGGCAGACCAGCAAAGAACTTTCTCGTGGCATTCGGATCCGTGATAGTGTCACCATCCCCATGTATCAGCAGCACTGGCGTGGTGAAATCAGGCGCGCGAGCAGTAATGCGAGGGCCTAAAGTATACATATCGACCAAAGTACCCAAGGCAGAGTAGCCTAAATTGCGGTCGTTGCTTTCCCACCGCTTCAAAGACTCTTGGTTATTACAAAGCGTCTCTGGTGTGGATTTGTAACTTCTCTTGACCTTGCGGTTGGCAGAGTCTACTTCACAGCTCTTGACATCCTCATCACTCGGTAATAGGAACCCCAAACTCTTCAGTCCAGGAACTTGTGATATGATACCGGCGATATGACGATCCTGGTTGTAGAGCAGGCAGTAGTTGAGAACGTGCATGCCTCCCATCGAGATGCCAAACATGAAATGTTTCACACCGTCGATCATAGCAAGGCTGTTCATGGCAGCGATATCCTTGACAACGTTGTCCATACCGCCATTGTCTCCCAAGTCACTGGCCTTGCTCCCAGACTTGCCAAATCCACGCTGGTCGAACCCAAAGAACTGAATTCCAGCACGTGCAAGGTATGAAGCCATTGCTCTGTAGTTGTCAACTTGGTCACCTAATCCATGCATGAACAGCAGGGTGGCCTTGGGTGGCTGGATTGCGGACTTGAATAGGCGAGTATAGAATTGGTAGCCGTTAGCTGTGACCCACTTGGTCTCTTCCTCGACAATTTGTTCTGGGATGACCATAGTTGCAGCAGCTGTTGGATGCTTTTAGACTAGTAAGAAGAAAAATAGAAAAAGTGAAATGTATTTCTACGCAGTATTTGGAGTAGAGAGCGGCTAGCGCAATTGGCCCATGTCCACACACCACCTTGCATTGTTTGCATTGTATTCTCGCAGCCACCTGTTAGGCACAATAGTGCAATATACGGTGTGTGACATTGTTATGTAGGCTAGAAAGTAGACTTGGCTTTTTAGATCCGTGGTGGCATGATACAAGGGACACCGAAAGCGCTGAGGCATGCTCATTCAGCTGCAATTACTAAGGTGTCTATAGCAAACAGGATGCTCAACGCACAGCACCAGAACAGTCAGCATGCGCCAGAATCCACTGTGTATACAGCTCAAACAGCTCTGGTGCGATATCCTCCTGGAACTGGATTTCGTGGAACGGACAGTCCTCGTAGATCTTAATCCTCTTGTCCAGCGCTTCAGGCAGATGTGCAAAGAACGCCTTGGATCCCTGGGCATCGGCGGCGAGATCGCCATCGCCATGGGCAATAAACACCGGAACTTCGAACTTGGGCGCATGTTCGATAACCCGGCGGCCGAAGTTACTGACGTCAGCCATGGTCCCGACAGTGCAAAAATCGATCATATCCGCATCAGTGGCCAGTCTTGCTAACTCCTTCTGGTTGTCGGTCAGGTACTCAGTTTTGATATTAGTCTTGCGGATAACGCTGCGGTCAAAGTCACCCGACCTGAAGGTCTCAATGGCTTCGGGCGCCAGCATCAGCGCCTTCGCAGGCTGCAATGCAGGCGACTGTGCAATCACCGCTGCAACATGCCCGTCATTATTGTGGAACGAGCAAAAGTTCAGCACATTCAGACCGCCCATTGAGTGGCCAAGGAGGAAATGCCTAATGCCATCCACGCTGACAAGACGGTTCATGGCGGCGATATCTGTAGCGACTGTGGCAATTCCAGAGTTGTCGCCTAGGTCGTTATTTCGTTTTCCAGTTTTGCCGAAGCCGCGCTGGTCAAAGCCGAGGACCTGGATCCCGGCGCAAGCGAAATGGCGCGCAAGGTCGGCGTACCGGTCGACGTGCTCTCCCAGCCCGTGCACGATTGTCAGCGTCGCCTTGGGTGGCTGCACTGCAGGCTTGTACAGGTGCGTGTAGAACTGGTAGTTGTTGACCGTGACCCAGTCGACTACCTCATCAACGTGCTGGTGGTTGCTACTCATGGTTGGCTGTGGTGCTGGGAAAGAGGAACTCAGGAAAGATAGTGTAAAAATAACTAGTCTACTATTCCCTAGGTGTGGAGAAGCCTCGTTTTATAGTTACTGCTGGCCACGTGTCTTTTATCAGTCAGCGACACTACAGTGGCTTGCAGTACTACCAGCTGGAGGGCAGGAAAGCGGGGCTGAAACACGGCTGCTCGAGGTTATTGCAGCGCTCCGCACACCAGCCTATGCATTCTGCAAGTCTGTCTGGGTGTCTCCCGTGCGCTGTGGCAGGACAGAACATTCTCTGCTTTCTGGCATGACCACATTCTCCTGAGGACAATCCGCCAGGAGGCAGGCTGCAGCCCATGTACATGCATAGAAAATCACGCACAGCCCTTCTGGCACATGAAAAGGGTGTCTAGAAGCCGGAGACTCGGTAACAAATGCCGTCCACCCCCCTCGGTAATTTAAAAAGTGAAGAAAATCCATTTGAAGAGAAAGAAGAGGCAGAAAAGCAGCTTAGAAGCTCTTGCTCAGAACAAGGGCCAGCAGAGCCATACGCACAAACATGCCATACTGCATCTGGCGGAAGTAGGCAGCGCGCTGGTCGGTGTCGACCTCAGGGGCAATCTCAGTGACACGCGGCAGCGGGTGCATGACAATCATGTTGCGCTTGCACTTGCGCATGACGCTGTTGTCGATGATGAAGGCACTCTTGACAGCGTCGTAGGCAGCCTCGCTCTCGAAGCGCTCCTTCTGCACGCGGGTCACATACAGGACATCGGTCTTGGCCAAAACCTCGTCGGTCAGCTCATTGTACTCGTTCTGGACGACGTAGGGCGCACGCAGGGCAATGTCGCGCTTGATCGACTCGGGCATGCCCAGGGACGCGGGCGAGACGTAGTTGAGGGTGATGTTCTTGTACTGGCTGATGATGCGGGACAGCGAGTGGACAGTGCGGCCATTCTTCAGGTCGCCAACCAGAGTGATGACCAGGCCGTTGACAGTGCCGAGCTCCTCGCGGATCGTGAAGGTGTCGAGCATGGCCTGCGACGGGTGCTCGCCGATACCGTCACCGGCGTTGATCAGCGGCACATTGGCGAAGCGGGCTGCGCCCTGGACCGATCCGGGCTGCGGGTGACGCAGCGTGATGATGTCGGCGTACGAACCAAAGGTGCGGATAGTGTCCTCGAGGGTCTCGCCCTTGGCGACCGATGACGTCTCCGAGTTGGCTGTGAAGACCTGGCCGCCCAGACGCAGCATGGCAGCCTGGAACGACGACGAGGTGCGCGACGAGGGCTCGTAGAACACAGCAGCCATCACGCGGCCCTTGAGGATCGGCAGCTGGCCCGAGCGCTGCACGGCCGTGCGCATCTCCTGGGCCACAGCGAACAGCAGATGGAAGTCTTCACGGGTGAACTGGCGGACGCTCAGCACATGCTTCATGTAGAACGGGTTGACGTTGCCGTGGCGGGCGAGCACGTCGGCAAGACGGTTCTCGCGCAGCGGGCGCTCGATGGCGCCCTTGACCAGAGCCGAGCTGGCCAGGTCGATGGCAGTCGGGGCAGTCGGGCTCAGGGCCTCGGCCTCCTCGCTAGCCTCAGCATCAGCCGGCGCACCAGCAAGGTGCTTGGGGACCGGCGACATCGGCCCAGCAGCGATGTCGCGCGAAGCACCGGCGGTGCTGACAGCGAGCATACCCGCAGACGCACCCTGAGCCAGCTGCTTGCTGCTGGGGCCTGAGCTCATGGTACGCAGGACGTAGCCCAGATCGCGGCCCATGGGCTCGGCAGTGGCGTCGTAGAACTTGCCATCAAGGAACACCGTCTTGCCACGCATGACCACGCGGTGGACCACGCAGCGCACCGGCTTGGTGGCCAGGTCGGCGAACCACTTAAGGTCGTCGGAGGTGGCCGGCACATGGGCCAGGCGGTCCTGGTGGATCTCGACGTAGGTCTCGGGCTGCTCAGGCAGGCCGAAGATGCGGCGCGGCGCCTTGCAGAAGCGCTCAACAATGTCGCTCGACTGGAGCCTGCCCTCGGCAACGGCCGTGTACAGCAGCGGCAGCGCAATCTGGTAGCCAACAGCACCAGCGTTGACGCCCTCAGCACCCAGGGCCTTGAGTACCTGGGCCGGCAGAACGCCGATGGTGAAGCAGTCAATGGCCGACAGCTTGCTCCACAGCGGATCCACATCCTTGGACAGACCCTCGATGGCCGGCAGGCGGTCGGCGAACAGAGCGTAGACCGACATGTCGCAAGTGACGTTCAGACCGCGGGTGCGGCTGAGATCGATCAGCTCCAGGTCGTCGGCCGAGCGCACATCCGTGATGTGGATCTGACGGTTGAACAGCGAGGCCAGTAGCAGAGTCGATGCCAGGTCGTTGCCCGATGCGTTGGTGATGATGGCCGAGCCCTGAGGCCACGACTTGAAGTGCTCCGACACGGTCGCGTACTTGTCGACGTGCGCCGACTGCGACTTGTCAAAGGACACGAACAGGATGGGCGCATCGGCACTCAGAGCAGCAGCGGAGGCCGGGTTCGCGTCGGTGGCAGCAACCTCGACAACGTAGTCGGCGTACGAGTGGCCGCGACCGGCGGTCTTGACCTTGGCGACCTGCTTGTCGCTGGTGGCAGCCGCACCGTCGGCAGTGTGGGCGCTGACGCCCAGCATCGTGAATCCGCCGCAGATCGCTGCGCGAGTGGACTCGGTGATCGCATCGCTAGTGGCGCTGGGCAGCAGGGCAGAGATGTTGACCAGACCCGGCAGCACAGTGGTACGGTGCGAGGTGATGTAGTCGACGTTCTCAATCTCCCACTTGTCGACAACGAACCGCGCCAGGGCCTCGATGAACATCTTGGCGCACTTGACGTTGGTGATCAGAGGCACCGAGAAGTCAATGGCCATACGACGGCTGCGGTATCCGTTGCTGACGTAGCTGGCCGGGCGGCGGAAGCGGTTCTTGGACGGCAGGTTGATGTACAGGTCGATCTTGGTGTTCGACAGGTACTCCTGCAGGCTGTAGCCCTCGCGAGCCTTGTCGGCCTCGAGCGCAATCACGCTGATGCCGTGCTCCTGAAGGAAATCGGCGGTACCGGGCGTGGCAAACAGCTGGAAGCCGCTCTCAAACAGCCGCTGGACCGAAGGCAGCATCTCGACCTTCTCCTTGTACGAACCGATCGAAAGCAAGATGTTCTTCTTGGGCAGCTGGAAGCCAGTGGCCAGCATGGCCTTCAGGTATGCATCGTACTTGTCGCGGCCGAACGCGGCGACCTCACCGGTCGACGCCATCTCGACACCGAGGATCGGGTCGGCACCCTGCAGGCGCGAGAAGCTGAACTGCGGCACCTTGACACCGACATAGTCGAGGCGCTTGCCGCGGTTCGGGTACGGCGTGATTGGCAGGCCGAGCATGACCTTGGTGGCCATCTCAATCAGGTCAACGCCGGTGACCTTGGACACGAACGGGAACGAGCGGGCAGCACGCACATTGCACTCAATGACCTTGATCTCGTTGTTCTTGGCCATGAACTGGATGTTGTAGGGACCAGTAACACGCAGTGCCTGGCCAATGGCGGCAGTGGCCTCACCGATCTTGCGCACGGTGACCGGGTCGAGATCCTGCGGCGGCTGCACGAGAGTGGCATCGCCAGAGTGCACACCGGCGTTCTCAACGTGCTCCGAGACGCAGTGCATGACCAGCTTGCCATCGAGGGCAACGGCGTCGACATCGATCTCCTTGGCCTCCTCAATGAACTTGGTGATGACGACCGGGTGGTCGCGCGACACCGTGGCTGCCTCGTTCAGGTATGACTTGAGATCGCCAGCAGTCGAGACCACGTTCATGGCGGCACCGGAGAGCACATACGAGGGACGCACCAGCACAGGGAAGCCAACGTCAGCGCAGAACTCCTCGGCGTCCTCGAACTGGGTCAGCTCACGCCACTCGGGCTGGTCGATGCCGATCTGGTCCAGCATGCGCGAGAACTTGTAGCGGTTCTCGGCGCCGTCAATGTTCTCCGGGCTAGTACCGAAGATCTTGACCTTGTTGCGGTGCAGACCAAGCGCGATGTTGTTCGGCGCCTGGCCGCCCATGCTGATGATGACACCAGCGGATGTCTCAGCCTCGTAGATGTCCATGATGCGCTCGAGCGTGATGTTCGAGAAGTACAGGCGGTCCGCCTCGTCGTAGTCAGTGGACACCGTCTCGGGGTTGTAGTTGACCATGATGGTCTTGAACTTGTTCTCGCGCAGCGTGCGGATTGCGCGCACTGCACACCAGTCGAACTCGACCGACGAACCAATGCGGTACACGCCCGAGCCCAGCACCATGACGCCGTTGTCGACAAACTTGACGTCATGCTCCGACGCGTTGTACGTAATGTACAGGTAGTTGGTGAAGGCGGGGAACTCGGCCGCAACCGTGTCGATCTGCTTGACAAACGGCGTGATGTGGTAGCCGGTACGCGTGTTGCGCACCTGCATCTCGTTACGCTTGGTCAGCTGCGCGATACCGTTGTCCGAGAAGCCCTGCTGCTTGGCGTGGAGCAGCAGCGGGCGCGGGATGGTCTGGTCAGCCGAGTAGGTGGCCAGGCGGCGCTCGGTCTCGACCATGCTGCGCAGCTTGCACAGGAACCACTTGTCGATAGCAGTCAGGCTGTGGATCTCCTCAACAGTGTAGCCCATGTGCAGGGCGTTGGCGATGGCAAACACACGCAGATCGGTGGGCTTGGTCAGCTCCTCCTCAATGGCCTCCTTGGTCTCGGGCACGTAGCTGCTGCGGCAGAAGCCGTCAAAGCTGGTGTCGACCGAGCGGATGGCCTCCTGGATGGTCTCCTCGAAGGTGCGGCCAATAGCCATGACCTCGCCGACCGACTTCATGGCCGACGACAGGTTCTTGCTGACGCGGTCAAACTTCTTCAGATCCCAGCGCGGGATCTTGACCACAATGTAGTCGAGGCTGGGCTCGAAGCAGGCGGTGGTCTCCTTGGTCACGCTGTTGCGGATCTCGTTGAGCGGAATCTCGAGACCGAGCTTGGCCGCAACAAACGCCAGCGGGTAGCCCGTGGCCTTGGACGCCAGCGCCGAACTGCGGCTGAGACGCGCGTTGACCTCAATGATGCAGTACTCGCGGCTGTGCGGGTTCAGCGCATACTGGATGTTGCATTCACCGACGACACCCAGGTGGCGGATCACGTTTACTGCGGTGGTACGCAGCATCTGGTAGTCCTCGTCGCTGAGCGTCTGGCTGGGAGCAACGACAATCGAGTCACCAGTGTGGATGCCCAGCGGGTCAAAGTTCTCCATGTTGCACACGGTGATGCAGTTGTCCTGCGCATCGCGGACGACCTCGTACTCGACCTCCTTCCAGCCCTTCATGCTGCGCTCAACCAGCACCTGCGGCGACGCGGCAAAGGCCTTGCGGCACAGTGCGACCAGCTCCTCCTCGTTGGAGGCAAATCCAGAGCCCAGACCGCCAAGAGCATAGGCAGCACGCACAATCAGCGGGTAGCCGATGTCGTTGGCAGCGGCGATGGCCTCCTCAATGCTGATGGCCGCAGCAGACTTGGCGCACTTCTCGCCGATCTCGGACATGGCAGACGCGAACAACTCGCGGTCCTCAGTAACCATGATAGTATCAATCGATGTGCCCAGAACCTGGACACCCAGGTCCTCGAACTCGTCCTTCAGGCTGACACCGATGCTGAGCGCAGTCTGGCCACCGAACGTGCAGTAGATACCGTCGGGGCGCTCGTGCTTGATGACCTTGCGCACGCAGTCGGGCGTGACAGGCAGGAAGTAGCACTTGTCGGCGAGACCCTTGGACGTCTGGATGGTGGCAATGTTCGGGTTGATCAGGATCGTATAGATGCCCTCCTCCTTCAGCGCCTTGATGGCCTGCGAACCCGAGTAGTCGAACTCACCGGCCTGGCCAATGCTGAGACCGCCCGAGCCCAGAACGAGCACCTTGCGGATGCGGCGGCCCTTGACGATGCGCCCACTCTTGTCGGTGTCATTGGCCAGCTCCTTCTCCCACTGCTCGCGCTGCTGGCGGCGGGCCTGTGCAGCCTCGGCGCCCGGGAACTCGACAGGGCCAGCGACCTTGCCGGTCTCCAGGCAGCGCTTGATGGTGCTGATGAAAATATCAAACAGAATCTCGGTGTCGCGCGGGCCGGGGTTGGACTCGGGGTGGAACTGCACCGAGAAGTACGGCAGATCGGTGTGGTAGATACCCTCGTTGGTGCCGTCGTTGGCGTTGACGAACAGCTCCTTGATGGTGGCAGGCAGCGTGTCCGCCTTGACCGCGTAGCCGTGGTTCTGCGACGTGATGTAGCAGCGGCTGGTGAGCATGTCCGTGCACGGGATGTTCTGGCCACGGTTACCGTACTTCAGCTTCTCGGTCTGGGCCCCCGACGCCAGCGCAAACACCTGGTGGCCGAGGCAGATACCAAAGATCGGGAACTTCTGGAGTGCCAGCGCCTGCTTGACACGCTCGATGGTGACCGTGATTGTGGTCGGGTCGCCGGGGCCGTTGGACAGGAACAGGCCGTCCATGTTGTCAGCCTCCTTCAGGAAGTCGTAGTCCCAGGGCACCACGAGCAGTTCGACGCCACGCTTGACGAAGCAGCGGATCTGGTTGTACTTCATGCCGATGTCGACGGCGACAACACGCACCGTGCGCCCATCGGGCCGCTTGATGGCCGTAGCCTCATCAGGCTTGTACAGCTTGGGCTCCTTGCACGACACGTCGGCGACCAGGTTGGTAGCGTTCGGGTCCACCCACGCCACGTTCTGGTACTCAGGCAGCACCTGCGCCGCCTCGTCGCCCGCCTCGGCAGTGTAGTTGTTGGTTCCGACAACAGAGGTCGGGAACAGGATCTTGCCCAGCATCACACCCTCCTCGCGGATGCGCTTGGTGATGGCGCGTGTGTCGACGCCGTAGATGGCGGGCACGCCCTCGCGCTTGAGCCAGTCGCCGAGGCTGGACTCGGCCAGGTGGTGCGAGAACTCAGCCGACGCCTGACCGACGACAAGGCCGGCGACGTGGATCTGGTTCGACTCAAAGTATGCAGGCAGATCCTTGAGCAGCGGATCGAGCTCAGTCTGGCTGGGTACACCGTAGTTGCCGATCAGCGGGTAGGTGAGCACCAGGATCTGGCCGCGATACGACGGGTCAGTCAGCGACTCGGGGTAGCCGACCATGCCTACGGATCGGGAAAAAGCCGCAAAAATTTTAGGCGACAGTGCTTATCTCAATCACAATGCTTCTTTGATAATAAAAATGCGCGCGATGGCAAGCTTTGGTAAGCTGCCCGAGCGCATGGGTATTTTTCCCAACAATAACGCTGGGACCTGGCCCCCAAAGAAAAGTTAATTTCGATGGGGTGGGATCGACTTTTGACACCCGCAAAAAGAGGGCAAAAAGACCACCATGCATGATCTGCGCAACGTCGAATTGCGCAGGGCGCAGCCCATATAGAAGGTCGCACCAGCAAGGGAGAGCACATGGCTACTTACCAGTCTGGAAGACGCATTCGCCAGAGACCGACTTGGCCTCAGCGCCGAACGAGTAGCCCTGCAGCAGGGCGCCGTCCTTGAGGGCCAGCGTGGCAATGGTAGGCTGTTGTGTGGAGTTCTCGATCTCCTCGGGCGACTTGGCGCCGCAGTTCGGGCCAAAGGTGGCGATGGCGGCTGTGCACGGAGGAACGATGGCAACCTCGGGAGTGGGCGATGCGGCCCGGGACTCCTGGACGTTGGTGGCGATCGGAACGGCAGGCATAGTGTCTTGAATTTTTGGGTTGAAGGTGTAGAAATAAACAGAGGCAAGAGAGGCGGGGGTGTATGCGACGACCTGGCTTTCTTGCTACGGGATTGGAAATTCTAGATCGCTTCCGGGATAGATGGAGGCAGGATGAATAATAATATACAGCGATAACGGGTGGTGTTGGTTGATGACCGAACAGAAAGACGAAGCTCTTGATTGTGTTCTTTTAAGCAGACGATCGATGATCTGAAACAGACACGTAAAGTCAAATACGTGTGGAATGTAAAAAGTTGCTCCGAAGCGATGGAAAAAGAAAAGGCTACCTCGGAGAAGGAACCAGGACGGAGGGTGAGGGCGCGGCGCCTGTCCTTTTATACCCGATCCTGCAGCCAAAAGCGCCCTTGCCAGCTGGTCCCCCCAACACTTTTTGTCTTCTCGCATTGTTATCTCTGCTGTGCGCTAAATAAAAATTTTACCACTGAACCGCCGTCATCCCCGGAGTGGGGGTGGACCTGGCTGCGAGCCAGAGGAGAGCGGACCGAGCTGAGCTGTCTACGCGAAAGCGGCGATCCCTTGGGGTGTATGCTCTTTTGCTGGCGATCGCAGGACTGCCATTGGCCTAAGCGAGCTCAACAGTTTTCTTGCTGTTTCAGATGGCTGCTGGCTGCCCTCTGCATTTGGATCTGGAGGCAGCGCAAGGCTACATGTCTCTAAAGCGACTCAGGGAAGCAAGTGCGCTTCTGGAGCCGGTGTGGTCCATATATAGCCGGGCACGTTGCACAATCAAAATCACATCTGCGAGCAGCTGGTTTCGTGGCATCTGTGCTCCGGCGAGAAAGCTGAGGATGAAAGCGACATTTGGTGAGAAAACTGGTTGTGTGGAGTAGTTCAGCTGCCAATTCGTCTGGAGTCCGCTACCTGCAGGCTGATACTGTGCCTGGACTCCGAGATGACTCTCAATCTTCAACAGAGCTCATGCATTGCAAGCCCTATTGGTGGGATTGACAGACAGCGGAGCGGAATGAATCCACTCACGACGTGCTATTGCTCTCAAAGACTCACTGGCCACCTGAGCCAGCAACAGCAGCAATATAGAATGCTGACATCACCGGCCTATATCGCTTGATCCGAATCGAAGTGGCTTGATCCCAGTAACTCCAACGCCGATGATACTACTACAGCTACCGTAGGAGAAAATATAGATATCGTGAGATTTATCGTGCTACGCCTACCCTCAGATCATCTGGCCATTCTTTGGTGCTGGTTTGGAGCGAGAATTTATATTCGAAGAAAACGTGTAGACAGAAACCAGAAACTTTTTGGGAGGATTCAGCGCGTGCAAGAGAGATAGCAAGATGCTAGACTAGTGTCCCCTTTTACATCATGCCACCCATGCCGCCCATGCCGCCCATGCCGCCCATCGGAGGAGCAGCAGCAGGAGGCTGAGGAGCATCGACGATCATGCACTCGGAGGTGGTCAGCAGCGACGACACACCCGAGGCGTCAAGCAGGGCAGTGCGGACGACCTTGAGCGGATCCAGAATGCCGCTCTTGATCATGTCAGTGTACTCGCCCTTGGCAGCATCGAAGCCGTAGTTGAACTCGGCCACGTCGTGCTCAAGGATCTTGCCAACGATGACGGCACCCTCGAGGCCGGCGTTATCGGCGATGGTGCGGGCAGGGCGGCGGATGGCCTCGCGCACAATGTTGATGCCAAGGTTCTGGTCAAAGTTGTCGGCCTTGAGCGAGTCGAGCTCGAGCGACGCCTTGAGCAGCGCAGTGCCGCCACCCGGCAGGATACCCTCCTCGACGGCTGCGCGCGTGGCGTTCAGGGCATCGACGAAGCGGTCCTTCTTCTCGCCGACCTCGACCTCCGAGGCACCGCCAACACGGATCACAGCCACACCACCCGACAGCTTGGCCAGGCGCTCCTGCAGCTTCTCCTTCTCGTACTCGGAGACGCTGGCATCGTTCATGGCCGAGCGGATCTGCTCGCAGCGCTGGTTGATGCGCTCCTTGTCGCCGGCGCCGTTAAGAATGAACGTGTCCTCCTTGGTCACCGTGACAGCACCGGTGGCGCCAAACATCTCGGAGCTGGCGTTCTCCAGCTTGATGTCGAGCTCCTCCGAGAACACCGAACCGTCGGTCAGGATGGCCAGGTCGCCCAGGATCGACTTGCGGTTGTCACCGAAGCCCGGCGCCTTGACAGCGCACACCTGCAGCTGGCCGCGGAGCTTGTTGAGGATGCAGGCGGCCAGGGCCTCACCATCGACGTCCTCGGCGATGATCAGCAGCGGGCGGCGCTGCTTGGCGGCGGTCTCGAGGGCCGGCAGGATGTCCTGCACCAGCGAGATCTTCTTCTCCGACAGCAGGATGATCGGGTTCTCGAACTCGACCTTCTGCGTCTTGGTGTCGGTGATGAAGTACGGCGAGATGTAGCCGCGGTCGAACCGCATGCCCTCGGTGATCTCAAGCTCGTCCGCGATCGTCTTGCCCTCCTTCACCGTGATGGCGCCCTCCTTGCCCACCTTCTCCATGGCGCGCGAGATCAGCTCGCCGATGTGGTGGTCGCCGTTGGCCGAGATCGTGGCCACCTGGGCAATCTCCTGGGTGGTCGTGATCGGCTTCGAGTGGCTCTTCAGGAACTCGACGACCTTCTCGACCGCCAGCTGCACGCCGCGACGCAGATCCTGCGGGTTGCAGCCAGCAGCAACGTTCTTCACACCCTCGCTGAAAATGCCGCGGGCAAGGACAGTGGCGGTGGTGGTGCCGTCACCAGCCTCCTCGTTAGCCTTGTTAGCGACGTCCTGGACCAGACTACAGCACGTGCAGATATCAGTACAACAAATCAGACGCCATAGCCGCTTACTGTAATGCGTTTTCCCCGCCTCCACCCCCTTGCTACTTACCGAGCACCCAGGTTCTCAAACTTGTCCTCGAGCGTGATGCTCTTGGCGACAGTGACACCGTCCTTGGTGATCTTGGGAGCGCCGAACGGCTGCTCGATCAGCACGTTGCGGCCCTTGGGGCCGAGAGTGACAGCGACAGCCTTGGCCAGCGTCTCGACACCGACAAGCAGCTTGTTGCGGCCCTCAATACCGAACAGAATCTCCTTGTGGCCAGAGTAGTTGCGGACAGCAGTCTTGGCCGTCTTGGAGGCCTTTGCGGCACGGGGAGCGATCTTGGAGAGAGTCGACATTTTTGCAAGTGGTTTAAAGTTAGCCAGAGAACAGGGTAGGGGAATAGGTGTACAGGAAAGTGTTTTGGAGAAGAAAAAGCAAACGAGGATGCGATGGGAGAGGACGGAGGGCCGCCGGGAGATAAACGCTGGCTCGGAGGGGCTCGAGCGATTGCGGTCTTGCACGCGGGGATGGGCGTGAGACTGGCTTTTCTCATTGGGAGGCACGCCCTGGTCCGAGCCGGATCATTATCGTAATCGTCGCCAATCTGGCCCGGGTGGCCCCTGCTCCGAGATCAGCGAGCCGGCTGGGGAATTTGCCAGAACCCCGCCGTATCTTTGGCTGCTTGGGCCTCTCTCATCTCTCGCACGCTCTGTATTTTTTCCTCGCTATTCCCGTTAGACCAAAAATCCACAATTCGCAACAATGTCGGCCGCCGCTAAGCGTATCATCCCCATGCTGGACCGCGTCCTGATCCAGCGCGTCAAGGCTGAGACGAAGACTGCCTCGGGCATTCTCCTTCCCGAGAAGGCCGTGGAGAAGCTCAACGAGGGCGTCGTCGTCGCGGTTGGCCCCGGCAACGTCACCAAGGAGGGCAAGAACATCCCCGTGGGTCTCGCCGAGGGCGACCGCGTCCTGCTCCCCTCGTACGGCGGCAGCCCCGTCAAGGTCAGCTCCAGCAAGGACGACGAATTCCTGCTGTACCGTGCCGAGGAGATCCTGGCCAAGCTCCAGTAATTACGTTTATTGCGAAAATAAAACCATCTAGCACCCGCAACCACCGTAGCCCGAGCTCACCGATTCGTCGACTGTCACTGTGTTGCGCCCTGGGGACCGGCGGATGGTGGGAGACTCTGCGATCTTGCTGACCAGCTCCTCCATCGCCTGCTGCACGCCGATCTTTGTCTTTGCACTGCACTCGAGGAACAGCGTCTGGTGCTTGCGTGCGTATTCAGCGCCCTCCTTGCGTGACACTGCCCGCTCCGCCTCCTTATCGATCTTGTTGCCAATAACCATCTTGACCACCTCGTCCTTGGTACAGTACGTGCTGAGCTCCTCAAACCACTCGTCGAGGTGGTCGAATGACTCGCGGCTGCACACATCGTAGACAAGGATCACACCCTGTGCCCCGCGGTAGTAGGAGGATGTGAGTGTCCTGAACCGCTCCTGCCCGGCAGTATCCCACTACAGCATAATATGGAATGTAAGCCTGCTCATAGTGTATGCAAGCGCCTGTTGAAATATGTAGCCTTACCAGCGTCAGTTTGTACCGTGTATCGTCCAGATCCAGCATCTTGACCTTGAAATCCACGCCTACAGTGCCCATGCCAGTCAGCTGTCTGCATCTTCACTAGTTGGCATCATAGCTGCATGCACCTGAATGCTTACCAATGGTCGCGCTGGCCTCGTCGGGTGGCAAAAAGTGGTCGTCAGTGAAGCGCAGCAGTATCGATGACTTCCCCACATTCGAGTCTCCAATAAGCAGAATTTTGAACGTTGCTGCAATTTCCGGGAGAGTGTCCATGATGTCGGTTCTAAAGCAAATGTAAATGTGTACGCGGCTAAAATGAAGGCAGGTCTGAGACTCCAGAAAAAAGAAAGACGAGTATCTTGGCAGAGTGGATGGTGACTTTTGGAGTCAGGTGCGAGCACAGCGGGAGGCGATAGTGACGTGTCATCACCTGACCTGACATGTGGACAATGCGCTTGGAGTTCTCAGAAACATGGCAGTTTCAGCCCTTTTATTGCCCAGAAACTCACTAGGATATTTATCACTTCTGGACGGTCCGGCCAGTCCCCAGGAACTGCGTGATCCGGTGCTCGATATCGCTGGCCATGCCCAAGGCCGACTTGTCCTTTCCGTACACATCGATAAACTGGCCATCGGGGTCCATGAAGTACGAAAAGATCGAGTGGTCCACCAGGTAGTCCTGGCCCTCCTCGACCTTTGGCGGCTTCGAAAAGTACACCCTAAACGCCTTGCACGCGCTGCGCACCTGGTCGACTGATCCAGTCAAGCCGATGAACTTGGGGTGGAACTCTGTCAGGTACTTTTTGATCGCCTCTGGCGAGTCGCGCTGCGGGTCGCACGTAATAAACACCGGCTGGATCGTATCCTTGGTGGCCGGGTTGCGGTCCAGGATCTCTAGTGCCTCGCCGATCTTGTCCAGCTCATCAGGACAGATATCCGGGCAGTGGCAGAATCCAAAGTAAATCAAGGCAAACTTGCCCTGCAGGTCCGCGTTTGTCAGCGGGTTGCCATCCTGGTTGGTGAGGGAGAATGGCCCGCCCACGTTCGGCTTGCCGACTGTCTGCTGCTCGCCGTGCTGCTTCTGTTTGCGCTCCTGCTGCACGCGCTCCTTGGTTACCGTGAAATAGTAGACAATACCGGCCGCCGTGGCCAGAAACAGGCTGATGCCGATCGGCGACAGCGGACCAGTCGCTGGTAGCAAGCTCTCCTTGGGCTTGTCGCTCTTCTCGGTTGTCTGCCCAGTGGTGCCCTTGGGCGGCTCGGTAGTAAGCAGCCGCCGGGCCACAATCGACTGACTGAATTTGCTGCTAATCGGCGCCCGGGCCATAGCAGTAGCGCCAACAAACGGCGATGTGCGGGCCAGCACTGGCGTTCTAAGTGCTGCCCTGCGCACGAGGGGGATAAGACCACGCATGTTGAAATGTCCTAAATTGAAGAGAAAAAAGCTTTGCGGAGCTGAGCAAGGCGGAGTCAGATCGGGATGGCTTTTGAGTTGCTGACAAAATAGCCGCAGATGAGGGGCCGATTTTTAGTATCTGCGTAAGCTGTAGAATTTGCGACGATAAAAAAAAGCACCTACTGCTCCTCTGGCGGGCAGATCAGCTTCTTGTACTCCTTGATGCCTTCGCCCGAGAACTTGGTGACCTTGCGGTCCGCGCACACCCACATCTCCGTGCACACCGAGTCAATAAAGCGCTCGTCGTGGGAGACCAGCACCACGCCGCCCTTGAACAGCTTCAGCGCGTTGGTCAGCGCATCAATCGACTCCATGTCAAGATGGTTGGTCGGCTCATCGAGCACCAAAAAGTGCGGGTTCTGGACTGCCAGGCCGGCAAACGTGACACGGCTCTTCTGGCCTCCCGACAGGGTGCGGATCTCCTGCAGACCGGTCATGCCCGAAATGCCAAAGGAGCCCAGGTGGCTGCGGTACTCCTCGTCGGTCTTGCCCGGGTACGTCTTCTTCAGGTGGCCCACGGCCGTCAGGCCCAGATCGAGCTGGTCGACATGGTGCTGCGAGAAATACGCAATTCTCAGGCGTCCGTGGCGGTGCACCATGCCTGTGGTCGGATCCAGCTTGCCGATCAGCAGCTTCAGCAGCGTGGTCTTACCGGCGCCGTTGGGACCAACAATAGCAACACGAGCATCCATCTGCATGTCAATGTTGACGTTCTCAAGGATCTTGCGCTCGCTGTTGTAGCCGAACGTGACCTCATCCATATACATAACCGGCGGCGAGATGGAGTCGGGATCCGGGAACGAGAACGTCACAATCTTGTCGTCCTCGGGCTTCTCGAGCTCCGGCAGCTTCTCAAGGATCTTGATTTTCATCTGCGCCTGGGCAGCACGGTTGGCATTATACCTCCAGCGGTCAATGTACTCCTGCAAGTGCTGGCGGTACGCCATCTGCGACTCGTACTCCTTGATCTGGTTCTTGCGCCGCTCCTCGCGCGTGTCCCAGAACGACTTGAAGTTGCCTCGGTAGTGGTCAAGCTGCTCCGAGTGCTGATGGATGATGTCGGTGGCGACCTCGTCCAAGAACTCTCGGTCGTGGGACACAACCAGCAGAGTACTGGTCCACGTGCGCAGGTACCGCTCGAGCCACACCACAGCCGGGATATCAAGCATGTTCGTCGGCTCATCGAGCAGAAGCAGATCGGGTTTGCAGAACAGAGCACGGGCCAGCGACAGACGCATGCGCCAACCTCCAGAGAAGCTCTTGGTCGGGCGCTGGAAGTCAACCGAGCCGAAGCCCAGACCATTGAGGATCTCGCCGGCCTTGGACTCGGCCTTGTCGGACTCGATGTCCTGCAGCTTGGTCATGATGCCGTTCAGACGGTCGCCCAGTTCGTTCTTCTTTGCCTCGATCTCCAGCTTGGTCATCTCCTCGCCGTTGTCATCGAGCGGTGCCGGGGCATCCAGCCGCTGCAGCTCCGCATTGACGTCCGCCTCGTCACGCAGCAGCTGCTCACGGAAGATATCAGCCTTGAGCACCGAGCGAATTGCAGGCGTGTCGTCACCAGCCATCTCCTGCTCGACAAACAAAATACTGATATACGTGGGCACTGCCAGCTCGCGGCGCGCAATGTTCCGCAAGAGTGTCGACTTTCCGATACCGTTGCGGCCGATAAGGCCGTAGCGACGGCCATACACAAGGTGGATGCTAGAGTTGGTGAGAATGCGCTTGCCAGCATACGAAATGTCAAAGTTGTCGACCTTGACATCCTTGATTTTGCCGCGGGTCGATGTGTAATCCAGAATCGGGTTCACCTTCATCAAAAGCTCGTCATCATCCATCGGGTTTTCCTCAATCAGCTTCGATGCCTCGTACAGCGACCGGTGCTCGCGCTTTTGCAGCTTGGCAGCAATGCGCGCCTCTGCCTTCTTCAGCTTCTTTGTGTCCACCTGGCTCGCCACCGAACGGCCCTTGGTGTGCGACAGGTCCGCAGGCCTGGTCTGCGCAAGGCGGGCCGCCTTGTCGATCTGTGCCAGCTGCGCCGCCATGTGTACGGGCGCTGCGAGCTTGGCCATCCCGGACCGTTTGGCCGGACCAGCCTTTTGCTCGATTTCGCTCAGCAACGCGGCAAACTTGACGCACAGATCCTCGACCTTGGATTCCTTGCCGCCGGCCTCCTCCAGCATCGGCCTGATCAGGTCTTCCACTGGATCTTCACCCACGTCCTTGTCGCCATTGCTGACTGCTGTCGCTGCGTCATTAAGATATCCCTGCACGTACTCGACAATGACCTCGTCGATGCCTGGCACATGGGTGTGCAGCAGCTTTTCAATCTGCTTCTGGTTCAGCAAGTCTGCCATTCTAAGATTTCCCGCTTGATTTATAACAATTAGTCACTGCAAATGCCAACAAAACTAGTGAGAAGCAAAAGTGAGAAGCCCCCGCGCCAGCCTGCGGCCACCCGAAATTTTTTCCCTCCAGAAATGCAGCCCACCTTGGAGATCGAGTCACAATCGCTGCGGCAGCTCGGCTCGCCGCGGAGAAGTAAATTGCGATTGACATCCACGAGCCGATCCAGCCTTTGGCAGTACTGACAGCAAGACTGCCCTATTTGTTTGGAGGCGACTGCTTCAACCACCAGCCCAGTAAGGCGCAGTGTAGAGAGAGGGATTCGATCCATTTATTGTAACGAAACCAGACGTCGGTTATAGACATGTATTGAAGAAATGAGATAATTTTATACAGGCTGCAAGTGGGACGGATACCATCTAGCAGCGATCGAAGGCGGTTGTGGTAATGGTAGAAAGGGACTGGGGCGAGTTGCCTAGGAAGCGAGACGAGGGGTGCAGAAAGGGAGTGGGAGCACCGATAGAGTGAATGCGGGTGCTCTTTTGGCGGTGGTGAGCGTGGGCTCATTTATGATCCAGCACTGCACGCCCATGCTTTGTCCTTCTAGTAGACGGCGCCGCAGATATCGCCCTTGGAGATGTTGCCGTCGTCCTCAATGAACAGAACGTCAAAAGTGTTGACGAAGGCGCTGATGCTGTTGCTGTTGGCGGGCATGGCTGAATGTCGATAGCAGGAAAGACGTAAATCGGAAGGCGCTAAAAAGGAAGCGGGCTGCGTTATTGTCAACGAAAAGGGAAGATGCTTTTGAGCGAACAGAAAAGAAGTGGGGGTTCCAAAGGGTGGAAGACAATATGTGGACAAAGGATGAATAAAATACCGTCATCGAGACTTTGGTGTCGGATTATATAGAGAATCTCCAACCAGGAAAAGGTCACCCAGGGTGCACTGCCCCCACGCACCCCCTTGCCTGTCACTAAGAAAAGCTGCCCAAGAAAGGACTAATTAAAAGCGGTTTGCATTAGTACGAGCAAAAGTGTACGCAGCCAGTCTCCTCCCGCATGGTTTGCTGGGTTCGCCCGCCCGCAAGTGCGTGCCCTCTCGGCGCGGCTCAGGAGCGAACAGGAACGCTTTGCATGTTCGCAACTTTTTAGCAATTTATGCATGGCAAAGGAAACCCGCGAAAATCGACGTGCATGTTATAAAGCGAATCGTGAATAACAGGCGTTCACGGTTGCTCATCCTCCTCCGCTCGGCGTACTCCCAGCGCGCACTAAGAGCTGAAGGAGGGATCCACTGGGCAGCAGGCAGAATGTGTGGCTTCACACACCGCCAAACATCAGAGCTGTTCCGTGAACGACCTGGATTTGCCTCTGGGTGCTCGCAAACACGCGCGCCACCAACGCAGTTCCAGTTGACGGCAGGGTTTGGCTGCGTGCGAGGCCAGTGCTGGTTGGGCAGGTCCTGGGTGTTTGCCACACAAACCGTTGAGCTTGTCGGTTGTGGAGTCGCCATGTGGCGGGAGAAGCGGGCAATCTTGCTTGGTGTTCGTTCGCTGTTTGAGCTCGGCCCGACTGTCGTTCACACAAAAACAGTGAGCCCTCTACTTTCGTCATGCAAAGATATGTCTGGGATTCAAACTTTCTTTTCAACCCCAGCGCCCTTTCTACGCCCTGTGATCTGCCCACGACCTGTGCCGCCCAGGTTTCTCGGCATAATGTAAAAAGGGCTGGCTGCATGGTACAAAGCCATTTGGGACAGCTTCCAACTGCATTTCCTCATGAGGAAATGGCCATGATATATGGCATCAGAAACCGTGCCGGAGAAACGCTGCATGCGTTGGCAGAACCCTCCCTTTGCCACAAAGGGCGCGTCCTTATACGCCGGGCCACCGATCACACATGGTCTTTCTACATGATGGTCCATCTTTGTGCCAAAGAGCCACTGGGTCTTTGTATTGGAGTCACTCGCATGCGGGAAGCATGTGTACCAAGCCCGTGTCCTCGGCATGCTACTGGCATGCTACTGGCATCCCTACTCCCCGCGGCACTCAGATCCTTGGTATTTGCACGTTTCTGTGCATTAGCCGTGCTATGCTGAGGGGATGCGGGACATGTCACACTTGCACTGGTGTTCTGTTTTCTTTCAAGCGCCGCAAAGGCATCCTTTGTATGTTCTGCAGATGCACTTGCTCATCGGTATGCACAGCTGCTGCCGTGAATGGCCCGAAACAAAAGCAAAGAACTGCATGGTTTCCTGAGGCCGAGCCGACTGACGTCTCTGCACAGGTGGTGCGCTCTCCATACAGCATGAGCGAGGCTGTGCCTTGGATGGGTTTGGCAGAGTGCGATGGGAATGCAGTCGTCAACTGCACGTATTATTTGTTTGTCCCCAGTTTTGCAATTTTCCAACTCATCTGCCATCAAATCTGCCAGCTTCAGCCCATGGGGGCATTTTCTGGCACAGAGAAACAAACCAGTTTGAGAGTAAAGCGACTTCTGCTCCTTGCAGCTAGTAAATGGGGATTACCGCCCTCTATGACCGTTTGAGATGCGGTAATCCCACCCGGGTTTGTTGCGATTAAGCCAGTGCTCACCAACTCCAATTTACAGCCTGTTGGAATCCGAACGTCCGCAACGCCAACTGCGAATGTCAGTGCCCACTGCCAATTACGCTGTGGATGCATGGTTGTCGCATTCACGGTCGCCAAAAAAGGAAAAATTAAAGCAGGTCTCAAATTACAGTGTTGCCGTCATGGTCGTCTCCCAAGGACCCCTTGCCCACTGATGGCACGGGGATTCGCACCGCGGTGCATAGTGACACGTATTTTTGCACACTAGCATGCACTCACATGACATGCACAGCTTTTTTGTTCTACACAAGATGGGAGGACCAATTTATGTAGTATGCGCCCTATGTGCCGAGCAGGTGCATGTTGATTTTCAACAATGTAGGTTTTCGTCCGAGTACAAGAGGACGGCGGAATATATGCGTGTGGCGAGAGAAAAATCGCCGACCCAACATTCCCACTGGAGAACCCATTGTCAAATGGGTGCGAATGCTGTCAAATGCATAGTGGTGGAGGTATGGTCATGAAGGAATACATGCAAGCACCTATTTATGGCGGAGTAGGAGGCAGCGGGCATGGTGGGAGCAGTTTTGACCATTTATGGACATATCGCTTTTTGCCTCGGGGTTGTCACTGCAGCGGCCATTCTAATTGATTTGAATGGTGTGCGCAGGAAGAACACCTTTGATTGTGAGAGGTGGCACTGCAAATTCTGATTTCTCTTCGGTCTCAACCTCAGCCACTCATCTTTTGGGTGCCAAGTCTCTACGAATTGAACTGCGTTATCAAGTGACCACCGGCGCCGATCAGCAAGTCTGGCCATCGGTTGGAGGATGGTGATCTGCCAATGCGAGACTGGCCGTGGACCACATCTCCCAGTTTCCGCCCTTGTATGCATACTGCGGTTTGTAGGGATCTGCTAGCTGGCCCTACTATTGTACCAGGATGGTCACGGTAATCGTTGCGTGGAAACGAGTAACCACAGTGATATCAGAAAATACCAAGCTGTCCAAGGGCAACGTACCAGGCAGCATGGAAACTCCTCTCGAGCATTTTAGCAGAGGTGCAATTGGTTCATCCAACGGCAAATCAGGCAGCTTACATATATTTGATCTGCAAAACCGCACCAAAATGCATATGGTGCGGGCTGAATCTGACGCGTCCAAACTCACAGTCGCAAACAATACAAGTGGAACTGCAACAGAGACATGGTAGTATACAGGGAATGATTTTCCGGTGATATGCCGCCCAAGTTTTTCTTGGGCTCGACGCGTGGAAATCATTAAGACAAGCAGCCTTGGCGGCTATGTTTAAAGCTGTAACATAACATGTCTGGCCAGTGAGCCATTTTTGGCATAGTGATCTCCCGCTCCTGGTTCAGTTATTCTGATGAGAGGGGTGTGGAGTAGTGCAGAGGATTTGTAGACACACTCTTCAATGAACAGAAGCCCGGCTGCCCGACAGCCCAGCAGCCCAGCAACACTCAGTCCGTCCGGCAAATTCCGTTCGCAGCACATATCTTTTAAAGTAATCTACTTGTCGACGGTATTCTGTGGGGTTTGCCAACTGGTTATAACTGGTTATCTATTCAACTCTGGAAGCATTATTACAGTGGTGTCTTGTGAGCGACCAAGGGCCATACTGTTTGATGCCACGTTGGTTTGGGTGCTCACTGGATAAAGCAGAAATCCTACCGATCCAACTGCTGCCTTTGGCAGAGCAGAAATGCTCCAGGCAGGATCTCAGTGAGCTGGAATACAGGTTTCCGCAGTGCCATTATTTCTGGGATTAAGAGTGCCAGCGCCACCGATTATATTACCTGATCAGTACCGCAGCACAGATGGTCCTGCTTTGTTTCTCTAAGGCAAGGGTGTCTGCCCACACATGAGATACCACGTTGGGGTTTACTCAGCGACACACAGGCTGTTGCCCACCTTGCAGCTGAGGGAGGGAACTCTGGTGATTGTCATTGAAGACATGCATTCAATGTTGTTAGTCAATTCGGATACGTGGATGGGCACCAGCTGTTTGTGTGCTAGCCTATCAACAGGCCACAATGTACGTTGCCGTACCCTCGCAGATTGACTAGCACACAGTACCTGTTTTCCTGTTTTCCTGTTTTACTATACTGCACACATGTTGCTACACAAAAATCGTCCGCTCCTTGATGTACAGGACTCGTTCAAAGTGGCGTAGCCCCACAAAGAGACCCATGCCTTTCGCCACACCATAGTGAGGCTGGTGAAGCATTCACCCGCATGTATGGGTGCATTATGAACGCACTACAAAGGAGAGGGGCTACAAAGAAACTCTGAATGTGCCGCTCGCGGTAGATCCCTCATAACACCTTGCATGGACTGTGGCGAAACCCAGCCCTCTCACTGTGGCGCGGATCCTCGCATGGACCGGCGTTCAATGTTGAACAATGCCCACCCGCCACACAAATATGCGTCTCGTGTGTGGCAAAAACAAGGGATGGCGGGAGAGGCAGTAAGTCACCAGGACAGCGGTCAATCGCGAACGTGTAGCTCAGCATTTCATGAATCAGGAGGGGGTGGGTTGTGTGTATTGATATAACAAACTTTTTCCTCATGTGGTCTGTTGCTCATTGGATTATCGGCGCGCACAGCAGCATTCGCCACATTCACAGTTTGCCACATTCGCAGTTTGCCACATTCGCAGTTCACAAGCGCCAGGGTATGGTGCGACATAAAAAAATCGAGAGCTGGGCAACTGCTGTGCGAACCAGGTGTTCTCGCTGTTCCACCTCCGATGTGGAAATTGCTGCAGAACACCACCATGCGCGTTCTTTGTATTCGTTGCCCATCGAAACGGGCTGCAAAAATAGCACCAGTTCTTGACGCCGTTCGGTCCGGTCCCCATGTCATACGCGTGCTTGCAATGGGCCGCACCCGTGCCGGGCTCGTTGGGCAGTAGTTGAATTATCCTGCTGCGCAAAAAGTATCCAAAAAGTTGGGACAATGGAGGGTTTAATTGGAAATTCAACCACTTATCCAGATCAGGCTGAGCCGCAAAATGAAGTAGCTGCGTGCTGTGTGATAGTACCCGAGCTCTGACTCGAATACGTCCTTGGCTGCAGCTCACAGCTCGCCTCACCACCGACAGCAGCCGAGGGATCTCCCCTTTTCTCATTTCCAGCACCACTGCCGTCATGTCCGGATATGTCGGCCTTCCTTGTCCGCAGGAGAGAGTGGATTAGCCACCTTATTTGTGGACGAGAAAAAACAACGCGCATCTACATTCCATTTTTAGAACAGCAAAAAGTAGGGAATGGCAAGCCGGTTTCTGAAATGGAGTGGGCTAATTGGCTGGAGGGACGCCAATCCCAGGTCGATAGCAGCCGGCATAATGTAAAAACTGCACAGCCGATGTGGGCTACGGGCTGGAGACCGCATCGTCCTTGCCAATCCGTTGTGCGCTCCGAACTTGTGCTGGGCCAAGCGAAGCGCGGACCAAATAGGCAGCGGGCCGGATGTGCGCACAGCATCCCACCACATCTGGGCACCAAGAAATACCTATTAATGGTTGGCAACATCATTGGCTGCGAACGCGACCGAATCCTCAATACGCGCTTTGGCGTGCACATGTTGGCCCGCAACTATTTCTAAACCCCTGCGCAACTAAAAATACTTACTACCAAGTAAGGTTCTACTTTCTATTTTTGTTGGAGCTGATTTCGGGGAAGAGCTTCGTCACAGCCCGCTACAAAGCTTGGCAGACCGCGACGGGTTGCAGGGTGTGGTCCTGCCCGAGAAAGTATCGAAATCAGTAGAATCTATGTACTGGTGGTAGCGGTGGTGGACTGGGAGCTGAATTGTTGCACATGTGCTGGACAGCAGACCATTCGGAGGGAGATCCATCGCCAAGCGGTCCTGCGGGCGTAAAAGACTGACAGCTCGACTGAGTAAGAGAGCGGGTGTGGGGCAGCGGCTGTACAGGCAGAGCACATCCGCCCTCACCATGTAGGCTGCAACAATCAACTGCATCTGCCGCGGCCGGAGGGAGCACTCGGCACCCACTTGCGCTTAATTGACTCTGCCCCGGGGGACTGCAGCCCGCCCCCGGGGGTCCGCTGACCCACCCCGTTCATAATCCAACCTCCCCTCCGACCCCTGTGAGTTTTGGGCGCTCTTCGCTTGAGTTGCAATTACTGGCAATCATTTCTTCTAACGGTCAGAGGGATGCCCGCGAACCCGTGCGGCACACCCCCTTGCCCCGCATTTTCCTCCTTGCTACGCACAGGATTCCTCTTGCCTGCTTGGCAGACGAAAAAAGAACTGGGGGATTTTTGCCAGTGTCATCGAGTTCGATACCTATTTTTCACTATTTTTCGGGCATGGCCACCTCACAGCATTTCCTTTTTGCCCTTTCTCCAAACGATTGCATATAATACCGCGGGTGTCCGCTTGCCTTCTCCTTCAAACTTTACAATTTTCCTCCCAGCAACCAACTCTTCATTTTTTCATCGCGATATCGCCACCGCGCTGCCCATTTCTTTTATTGTACAATCATAGCCAGCCGTAGCCAGCCTTGGTTTCTATTTGCCCAATAAGCACACCGCGCTCCTGGCCACACTCCTGCACCACCCAGCGTATTCCCTCCCTTTTTCGCACTATTAGCGCACTTGCCCGCATATCATCGCTCCACCACAGGCTATTGTAGCAAGCGTCTTATTGTACAATCACGCTTTGCCCTTTCTGCCCGCTCTGATCCTCCTTATTGCACAATAAGCAGCTGTCAGTCCTGTTCTTTTCGATACTCTTACACTATTGCATCGGGCCCCACTCGCCACAGCACTCGCCACTGCTGTCTCCGCTCAGCCACATCACAAGAACGCGTCTTTCAATTCTACAATGGACGGCCACCACTTTACATATGCAAGCGATCAAGCCGCCGGCCATACTGCCGCTGTCCCTTCAATGGGATTTGCGGGCATGGGAGGGGTCACAATGATGCCGCCCATGTCGCTCCCTCAGCCGTCAATGCACCACTACCAGCACCCGCCACAGCAGCACCTCCCCGGCGTCGCTGCTATAAATGGCAACTGCCTGCCGCCAGCTGGCCCTTCTTACCTCAAAACAACTCTCAACCTCCCTTGCTCTTCCAAAGTCATTAACCACCCGGAAAGCACCATTTACCGCTACAACGACACAACCGAGACCATGGAACAGAAGGTTCGCCAGTTCTATTCTGCCGACGGCACCTCGTTTATCGAGCACGTCCCTGGCCACTGCCTGGTGTTTATTCCCAACGGTGTCAACATTGACTATTTCATGCGCGAGATGAGGAAGGTGCGCGTCCCGCGTCCGCAGCGCAAGCCAAAGGAGAAGTCGAACAAACCGACCAACGCCTTTATCAAGTACCGCAACTTTAAGATTGTTGACCTCAAGGAGAAGCACCCTGAGATTAGCCAGACTGAGATTTCGCGCATGGCTGGCGAGTGCTGGAAGACAGAGAAGGAGGAGGTCAAGGCCCGCTTCCGCAAGCAGTACCTTGAGGAGAAGAAGATCTACGACGCCAACAAGTCCAACAAGCGCTCGCGCCTGGAGAGCGAGGCTGACTCGGAGACTGAGTCTCAGACTGAGGGCTCGCCTGGCCTCTCCACCTCTAGCCATCTTCAGCAGTCGACACCGAGCAACGCTAACACAACCAGTACCGCCGACCGGAGCGCTAACAATGGCTTCGGGCTCGGCCTTAGCAGCTTCGACGGTCCTATGGGCTTCAACCCGGGTCGCCGCCGCAGCCAGACACTGCCCTCCAACAGCTTCTCGCGGGCAGGTGCCAAGCGCCGCATCTCTCAGGAGCTGCGCAAGCATCTGGCTGGCAAGTCGAACGTCGCGTACGCCACTGCTGCTGCCACCGCCAACGCACAGAAGAACCACGCGCACCCCGAGTTCAACTTCACCAACGGGCCGCTGCACGAGAGCCCGGTCATGGCCGACGCTTCGCACAGCCCGTTCATGGCTGCCAGCATGTCGCCCATGCTGATGCCGCTCAACCCGGGCTTCCCCATCTCGGACTTCTCGACCCCGGCACTGAGCGCCGCTGCGTCCGCTGCGCCGATGACAGTCAACACTGCCGCCGGCTACGCCCACAGCGCCGACGGGTTTGAGGTGTTCTCGCCTGACCAGGAGGACATGGCTGCTGCTGCCGCCGCCAACAGCTGGAGCGACGCCGGGTTTGCCGCCAGCCTGAGCATGATGGCTACGTCGACTGTGGCCGCTGCTCCCATCAGCACGGCGCCCTTCATGGTCGACGCTGCTGCTGTCGCTGCCACAGCGGCCGGTGCTCTGGCCAACACTGGCTATGCCAGCATCTCCAGCGACATGGTGGGAAGCCTCACTGCTACCCCGCCGACCATCGCTGCAGTCAACACCTGGCCGATGCCCCAGAGCTTCAACTTGGTACCTGAGCAGTCATCCATACCTCCTCAGTAAGCGGCTGGAACGTGTCCCCCCGGACGCTTGATTAAGCTTATAGAACTCGCGTGTCTGTTGCACTCCTCACACCTCCCCACCATCATACACATTCCCCGTTCGACGGTTCCCGCCTCTGTACCATTTTCTCCTTCCTCGGCATTCGTATCTTTCTGCTTCATTTCCACACCTGCGATCCATTTTTTTGATTTGCTTCTATTTTTTATTTTGTAAAGTTCATATACACTCGTTTAAAAATAGCCAACCCCTCGTACATTGCAGCTGGCAGCCCTTGCCAAAGGCTTCGCTGCTGGTCTATCCGGCCCGGTTTACATCTGTAGAGCGCTTTACGTAAAGCAATTAATATTGTTGCATGTCGTATTTTTAGCTCGCTCCACCGTCGCGGGCTGCATTGGCATCCGAATGCCATTCTCGCGCACGCCCTTTCTGACAAAATAAAACAGGCTTATTGTCATCCACCTACTCATCGGCCAGCACATGCTCTCGATGCTGCAGTAAAACAAGTGTTGTTGCCATTAGCTCAGCAGGAAACAGACGGGCTAGAAATGAGAAAAGGCAGATCGCCAAAGTTGCTAATGGACTGGAATTTATTCCTGATCGACGACCATCTTCTCGGCGCCTGAGGCCGTGCTGGCACCATGGCTGCCGTCATTGGGGGCAATTTCGTTATACAGGTACTCGTCCTGGTACTCCTTCAGGTACTGCACCGAGCGCGCCTCATCCAAGAACAGCGAGTAGACACGCTTGATGTCGGCCACGTCGACCTTTGCCGCCTGGCGCTTCTGCGCAACAAGATGGCTGGTCGAAATCAGGTGGATGGCGTAGCGCAGTGATGTCTCCATGGCAACCTTGGTCAGGACACTCAGCGCATCCTCGGTCATGTCAACCTCCTCCTCGTCCGAGCGAATCTTGAGAATCTCACGCACCTCGGTTTCATTGTAGGGCTGCGTCGAAATGATCAGCAGGCGGTCCAAAAAGTCGATGGGGATTCCGTGCGGCGACTGGTAGTTGGTGCCACGGATTCGCGACATGCCGCGGTTCGATGCCATGATGACAATCGGAGCCATGCTGTCCTCCAGTGCTCGGTTGAGGTACGAGAAGCACTCCATGTCGAGCATATGTATCTCGTCGATGAACAGGACCTACGTAGTGCAAACAGCGCAGAGGCAGAAAAAAGGTAATATGATTAGCGCTACAGCGCATTAGGTTTGCATGTGAGTTTCAGACGGTGCAAGTACCAGAGCGCAATTGGCCACTGGAGACACGGTCTGCCAAAACATGCTATGCTATAGGAGGGAACTTGATCGGTCTGCCTTGGCTAAACAGCCCAACATCATGTATGAGCATGTATGCGCCTTGAGCGATCAGCCCCGCACCGCGGACTTTACATGGCAGAGCGCATACCCGATGTGGCCATGCATACACCAGATGGCACCCACATCAAAACAACAAGGATGTACAAGGAGGTTTGCTGGTGGAAGCGTCCATGGGGATGGTGAATCGCTTGTCCAGACCACTGCTGCCACACAGATATGAGGGGTAGGGTGTCTCCAAAACCGTCTGTAAAGATCTACGATCGCTGACACGGGCACCGACAGCTGGACGAGAGCAAAGAAGGAATGTGCACGATGCTGTTCAGAGCCCCGCCTCCCCCAACTAATACAGTATAATTTGTAAGCCGCGGTGCAAGACCGCAGGACCGATCAAAGCGGCCTGCTGCTGGCATTCGCAAGACGGATAGTTTATGTATGCCAAGAGCTGGAAGGGAGTTTGAAGCCGCACGTCCCATGGCAAAATAAATCAAGGCGTGAAGACGACCTAGGACTATCAGGGTGCAAGGCAATTAACATGCCCAGTGCTCACTAATTTCCTTTGGCTAATTCCTTTGTGCCCCGCTTAAACGCAAATGCAAAAATAAATGGCTGTCCAAACCACTGCCAAGAGCTGAATCCCATGCATATGCACGACATGGCGGGCTTCAATGAAGCAATTGAGCCAGCGAATGAGAAAATTCGTAGTCGGAGGAAGGGCACGAAAAAATGCGGCGTGCCAGCAGGTGGGATTTACGCTGGCAGAGCAGCGGGGAGACAGAAAACAAAAAAGCACACCCCAGGGTTCAAGCTGGATCGATTTTTGAGCAGCTGCGACAGCGTGAGGAAATAGTGTGCAACAGCGGCCGCATAGTTTGGATTGGCGACCGTCATCTCTGGCAATTTCCCAACGGGCATCAGCCAGTGGCAGCAGCGCCCATCCCCTCTTCTGAGCACATGCATATGTGTATGTGTGGGGGGATTTGGATCTCAGATAAATCAGTGTGCTACCAGCAATCCCACCAAGGGCACTCGAGGAAAAGTTTTGGCGTGTAGACCGAGCACTATTTTGTCAGAGGCATCCACAACACGCGCAAACCAAAAAGAATCGTCTGCAGTACAGCTGATTGCTGGCGATTTGCACAGGCGGCACTCCATGTTGGGCATGTAATATAAATCGAGCGATGTTGTAAATACTTACTCCTGGGACAATCTCGGCCTTGCCCTCCTCGCACCACTCTGAAACCTTTTGGTTGATTTGCTCCCGGACCTCAGGCTTGATTTCGCCAGTGTCGCCGGAGAACAGCGCCAAAAAGCCCTGCTGGCGACTGTTGATAACATCAATCTCGTGCATTGATACCGTGTGGACAGCTTCCTTGCGCGTCTGAAGCTCGCCTTCAGGACACTGCACAAACTTGACCTAAAAATAGACATACATCTAAGTATCCAGGCCACAAACATCACCACCTCCTGCGACACGGTTACACAGGAGAGAAGGTGCTCCGAAAAAAGAGCATCCATGATGCGCTTGACACATGAAATGTAGCTGCATAGGGGTAAATGCACCCCCAGGTGGAGCCGCGATCGACAGTGCGGAGGTGTACTTACTTCAGGTCCTGTCGCGTCAAAGTCCCGAGCCCGCGTGAATGACCGGCCGAGGCGGGTGATACGGCCCGTGGCCTTGTCGATTTGAATCACGTCTCTACAACATACACCAGCGAATCAGCAATCACGTGCACCTTTGGGTCTGCATGCCACTGACCTCATCGCCAGAAGCTGGCCTTCAACTTACCCGGCCATGACCTTTTCCTTGGTCAGCGAGTCGATCATCTTCTGGCCCAGCTCATAGATCGTTTCCATGTCTGTGGTCTTCAGCGTGAGCTTGCCGCTCTTCGGGCCAACGCCGGTGACAGAGCGGTCAATCTGGATCTCGACAACCTCGCCCTCGATGATCTCAGTCTCCTCCTTGATACGCACACCGATCGAACGCCGGAACGCCTGCGCCAACGCCTCCGTCTTCGACATCTCCAGCGAGAAAACTTCCGACGCAGCAATCGATGTGAAGGGGACGTCGCCCAGCTCCTGCGACATGGCCATGGCAATAGCCGTCTTTCCCGTACCCGGCCCTCCTGCCATCAAGACCGCGCGACCAGAGATCTTGCCCTGCTTGATAACCTTCACAATGACTCCGGCTGCCTTGCGCGCCTTGACCTGGCCAACCATGCCCTGGCTGGACGGGCGGCACTCCATTTTGTCGTCCAAACCAAGTCCGCGAATGTGCGAATGAGCGCCTGTACGCTCCAGCTTGCCAATGTCCGTAGACTTTGTAGTAATAATAGACTCCTACATTCCAAATGCAGCGTTTAGGTTAGCAGAAATGTTCCACCGCTGCCTCAGCTCCAATGTCTAGCACGCCGACTACACACCATTTTACGCGTTTCCTGTGAATTTGGCTGCAAGTAGAATGTGACTGAAAGGCTAAATGCGCGGCAAACAAGTGACCAGAAAAGCTATGAGACATGGAGACTGGTTGCGTAGTCTGAAATATTTTAGCAGACACTGAAAAAAAAGCATGGATCTGAAAATCAGATCTTCTGATTAGTTGGCTCATGGATGTGTTAAATGAAGAGGCAAGTGCATATCGCATGTCTATTACACAGGGTTTGCTAACAAAACTGGATCTATATATTCAGCATTTTACATTGTAGCATTTTTGTATATAGTTCAAGGGACAACATTTATTGAGGCAGTATGGAAGTGCAGAGTGTCTGCCAAACAGCATGTGGTAAAAAGCTAGTACCCACATCCTACATCTGTGGCTGGTCCGCAAAGGTGTACTCGCCAGCACCAGGCTGACCACCCAGAATCACAGGCAGCAGTCTCGGAACGCGTGCAAGTAGCCTGAGTACCATGCGCATGGCCCTGAGCATCACGCTGGCCGCATTGCGCGGCACCGGCATCAGCTGGATGCCGTATTGGCAGCTATCGCTGGCCGGAACAGCCGACGACCCAGCCTGCACGATCGAGTCGACGCTGCACACCGGCACATAGTACGCGTTGCCATTCTGCACCACATTGTACGACAGGTGGGTGAACCTGCCCGTAGCCGGATCAAACACATGGGTGACAACCGTCGGCGTGTCAGTGCTCTCGCCCGAAATGTGCGAAAAGTCAAAGAACGAAGCCAGGCGGGCCACAGCAGACTGCATGGGCTCAGTTGCCTCGACGTTGGGAACCGGAGTGTTGGGCTGGATGCCTGGCATCTCGAACTGCGGGGCAATGTTGGCGGCAGGTGGGGTTGGCAGGACATCCTGCATGCGGTGCACGGGACCCTGCTGCTGCTGGGCAAGAGCGGCTGAGGCAAGGAAGGCAATGGCAGTGAACTTCATGATGCAGTTGAGAATTGACAGAGTAGCAGAGAGAAGTGTATTGAGAGAAAGGCAGGACTAGTGCTTGCTGATGCTGAGGCTCTCCATGGCTGTCTGGATTGCACTCCTTTTATACTCTATTCAATATCCAGTCCGCCCCGCCCAGCGACAGAGTCCTGACCCAGATCGTACAGATCCATCAGCAAGTCAGGCACCAACAATCCTTTGGAACAAGGGGTCGGGACGCAGAGCCACAGTAATATCGTCTTCTGCCACACCCAAGCGCACCATCTGGTGCACGTCAAGCATGCTGGACTCTGCCAGGATACATCTGGTGGCACCCAGCTGCTCAATGTAGTTGTGAAATATTGCTTGAAGAGCATCAATATTGCATTTATTTTAGTATCTAATGAGTTATTGGATTAGTGGAATTTGTACGTAGGAATTCCAGTGACACTCGAAATAAAGCCTAAGTAGTAGTTAACGTGTGTATAGACGCCGAATCCATCATTCAACGCACAGGTTGGGTCGCCACTAAGGTTCGAGCCGTAGCTCGTAAGCCCTGCCAAATATTGGTTGCCATTAACATTGATGACAACGCCTGTACCCGAGTCACCCTGGCACGTATCGGAACCCAGCAATAGCCTATTCTCAGTACAGATCTGGGGGCCATTGCTAGACTGGTAGCCCCTAATGAACTGCTTGCAATCGTTACGGTTCCCGACAATGATTTCGGTCTGCTTGAGGCGGTTTGTGGTACTGTCGACATTTGGGTTAGTGCCTGACTGACCCCAGCCGAGCGCAGTGAGTCTGGTACCAGACGAGATGTTGCCGCCATAGATTTTGATCTGCTGCACACCCCCGTAGCCAACACCCAGGCTAGGTGTGATGATAATAGCAATATCATTGACGATTTCGTTCGGGTCAAACCGCGGGTGCACATAAACAGCAGTGGCCCGTACGTTTCGCTGTTTTGACTTTTCCACATTACCAATTCCGACACTGATATGGTTGGCACGGATGAGCGCGCCGCTATCGAGGTCCACGACGCAATGGGCTGCAGTCACGATAACGGTGTCGGCAATGATAGTGCCGCCGCAGAGGCCTGTGCCCCGTCCCCAGGTCAACTGGAGCGAGGCAAGGTAAGGGAACTGGCCGTCAGCTGCAAATGATCCGCCGATAATGCGCTCGTTGCCAGAGGAGGTTGGGCGTTCAGTCGCAGCAGCAGGCTCGCTGGCAGCCGAGTCGAGAGGAGCGAGTGACTGGGTATTGGATGGCTCGAACAGACTGCTTGCAAGGCTGCTGGGCATCTCGAGTTTAGGCACCGTAATTGCGGTCGCGAGCATGGCGAACCCGGCAATTGCAGAGGTGCTGACGATCATTATTGATTCTTGGCTTGAGCAGTAGAGGCTGACGGGTGTGTATGTTGGAGTGCTTGTGGAGGAAGGGCGATTGCTGTTTGCTGAGGCTAGTAGCGATCTACAGACCGCACCGATCTATATATATTCGATGTGCGCTGGTCTGTCCATTGGTAAGGCTGTGAGACATGTATCTGCAATGCACGGTTCTGGGCCAGGAACTTTTGTCCGAGTGCATGATGAAAGTGGTTGCATAGTGTGAATGGTGTCTCACATAACATCTTGCATACTTGGGGCTAGGAACTCTGCCCAGGAGTTTCACTCATTGGAAGCAGGAGCAGGGTATCACCAAAGCATGTTTAGATCCGCAAACAGCCTCAGCCAACCTACACGCAAGAAATGTGGACAGAAGCACCTCCTCATCGGTGTCAAACCAAGCACTGTTGCAAGCAGTTGAGTGCAGATCCCTGTAGAAAAGAGTGCTGCATCAAGACTCGCATATAGAGCTGGGTTGGTTCTTAGCACTCATTGCACGTCATGTGTTTGCGTACCGCCAAACCCGCCGCAGTGTGTTATCGATACTTTTATGCGCATGTAGCAGTCAAAGAAACGTGTTTGCATTTAGTGCATTTTTGGTCTACTTCTCGGCCTTGGAAGGGGTGCTTGGCTCAGTGCTAGCCTTGGCCTTCTTGGGCTTTTTGTTAACAGGCGGCCGGGTGCCCATGACAACGGTGCGGGTGATGTCCTCAATGTTAGCCTTCGGGTTGGTCTTCAGCTGGTTGATAACATCCTGCGCCATATTAGCAACATCTGACTTGCTGTAGACCGGCAGGTTGTTGTACGTGGTCCATAGCATGCGGCGACCACGCTTGACGACCTCCTGGGTGCGGTCGACAGCCTTCAGCTCCTCGGTGCTGATCTTGCGCGGATCGCGAGTCTGCATGTTCTTCTCAATCTGGGTAGCGTAGTCCAGCGACTCGTACTCAATGGCACGGTGCTTCATACCAATGCCAGCCGGGATGTTCTTGTCAATATACGCGATCCACTTCTTGACAACCTCGGGATCAGCATCACGCACCACCAGCACGCGCTTGTATGTGCGGCGCTCAAACACCTCCATCGACGACTTGTGGATGAACGGCGACTTCAGGACGGTCCAGCGGCGCGTCACTCGCGGCAGCCGGATCACTCCCGTGCACGGAATTCCCATGTGCTGCGCGGCCTTGCGGCAAAAGTCCATGTAGAAGTCAAGACGATGCAGCTGGAACGACTGGAATGCCACGCGGCAGACCGGGATGTTGTGCGGCATCGGCAGGATCGTTGGCTGCTTGAAGATCGCGTCCACGTCCTCGATCGGAATCGCCTTGGGTTTGACATGCACGTCCTGGCCGAGCACCTTTGTCAGAATCGAGGCATATGTGCTCGCCGCGCGCACCCCTGTCACCGGCGCGATCTTCGCTACTGTTGCCGCTGCCGAGCGAAATGCGGTGGCCTACAAGTATTAAACAGTTTAGCAAGCCAATTCAGCGCTGCTGCATGAGGAGCAGGCCCAGGCATAGCCGAATTTTGTCTCGGGTGCGCTGTCAGTGCCCAAGCCGTACCTGGCGGAGAATTGCTGACCGAATCATAGCGTTCCAAATGCAGCTGAATTTACAGAGAGTAATGGTTTGGAATTTGTGTAAGCAAAAAGTCTCGCTGTGCTCGATCGCTCTTTTCAGGCAGCGCCAAAGTGCTAAGAGGGCGAAAAAAATGGCGCTGATAACCCCTCACGATCCGGTGATTCCAATTGGGATCTGGATCAGCTACTGCGAGTTTTTTTTTGGGCTGCAAAAAAGCGGCCAAAAATTTTCGCAGTGGCAGCCGCGAAAACCAAGCTGTGTTGTTAGCGTTTCGCATATCCTCTCTCAATTTGTCGCTCACCTCTATACACATTTACATTTCAGGACTATTTGCAGATATGGGGAAGAACGGCAAGGGAAAGCTGGCCAAGGTAAGTCTCTGCTCGAGCGATCCCACGGTATGGCGTACGGAGCGGAAACTAACAGCAACAGCTTCTCTGCACTAGGGAACAAAGAAGGCAGCTACTGCGAAGGACAGCAGCAACAAGGATGATGGTCTGTGGGACGAGATCCAAAAGTTGGGCGGTGACAAGGCCGATCTCGACATGCTTGCTGATGTTGACACACCTGCGGGCTCGAAACACAGCAAGTCGGCAAAGAAGACAAAAAAGGGCGACGCTAGTGGGATCCAGGGCGATCTGAGCGCGTTCGCCAAGTCGCTTGGCCTGTCGACAGATGTACCAGAGTTCTCTGGGCTGACGGACAAAGAGCGGAAGGCGATGCAGGGCAAGAGCGAGAAGAAGGAAAAGAAGGCTAAGAAGGACGCGGCAAAGAAGGAGAAGCCACAGGCAGCCAGCCAGGACGACAGTAAGAAGACAAAGACGACCAAGAAGGAAAAGCCTAAGAAGGAGGCCCGGAAGGAGAAGAAGGAGGCTGCTGTTGCTGCTGCGACCACTGACAGCGATGACCTGGGTATTCCTGGGTTCAAGGTCAAGTCGGCCAAGGACTCGGCGCCGCTGTCAACGGTCCGGCGGCTTACCATCGACCCGAACCCTCAGTGGTTTGGTATTGCGCTGGACGACCTGGAGATTGCTGAAGACGCAGAAAAGCCAAGCGAGGAGATGGTGTTGCAAAAGTTCCAGTACGCCGAGGAGCTGCTTGATCGCGAAAACTCGCTGTACACGACCCAGGGGGCCGGTAAGAAGTCGATGTCAACGGCAGACAAATCGTTTGTGTCCAACATTCTGTCGTCGGGAACACTGACGGATCGGGTGTCAGCGCTGACGCTTATCGTGCAGGAGAGCCCGGTGCATGGTCTTGGATCACTCAACCAGCTGATGCAGATGGTCAAAAAGAACAACCGGCGCGAGGCCCTGCTAGCGGTTGCCAGTGTTAAGGATCTGATGGTCATCAACTTGCTGCCGTCGAACCGCAAGCTGCGGTACTTTGCTGACCAGCCGATCAGCGCTCGGGGCGTGACCAGCGCGCACTGGATTATGTGGGCGTTCGAGGACAAGCTGAAGCGGCACTACTTTGAGCTGATCCAGACCATGGAGGCCATGTCGTACGACCCGGTGGTCCATACGCGGCAGAACATGGTTACGTTCTTTGAGGACCTGCTGGAGCAGAAGCCCGAGCAGGAGAAGAACCTGCTGCGCTTGCTGGTCAACAAGCTTGGTGACAACGAGCGGCAGCTGGCAGCCCGCGCGTCGTACCTGATTCTGAAGCTGCTGAACGCGCACCCAAACATGAAGTTTATTGTGGTCAAAACCATCCAGGAGCTGCTGCTGACAAAGTCGTCGACCAAGGAGCGCGCGCAGTACTACACCATGATCACGCTCAACCAGATCATCCTGTCCTCCAAGGACGTGAACACAGCCAACCTGTTGCTTGAAGTGTACTTTATCTTCTTCAAGAAGCTGCTCAAGATCACCCAGGACAACGATGCTGCAGATGCTGCCGAGGCAGAGGCTGCTGGTCCTGACAGCGACAACGACGATGACGAGAAGAAGAAGGCCGGGGCCACTGCGCCACCCAAGAAGGAGAAGAAGGGCCGCGAGCAAAAGGTGTACATTGGGCAGAAGGCTCTGCGCAAGGCCAAGGAGGAGCTCGCGAAGAAGCATGCAGAAGAGGAGAAGTCGATGGACAACAAGCTCCTGGCGGCCATCCTGACCGGCGTCAACCGCGCGCTGCCGTTCGCCAAAATGGACGACGCAGTCATGGATCAGCATGTGGGAGTGATCTTCCAGATCGCCCACGCCGGTAACTTCAACACGGTGGTGCAGTCGCTGGTACTGCTGAACCACATTGCACGTCTTCGGCCGACCATCGCTGACCGGTTCTACCGCACCCTGTATGACTCGCTGCTGGACCCGCGGCTCGATGGCACGTCCAAGAAGGCCATGTATCTGAATGTCCTGTTCAAGGCCATGAAGGCCGACAGCGACACCAAGCGTGTCATGGCGTTCATCAAGCGCATCATGCAAGCGTGTCTACAGAACCAGGTCGAGTTCGCCTCGGGTGCACTGTTCCTGGTATCGCAGGTGCTGGCGCTCAACCCACAGCTCAACACGATGCTGACACAGCCCGAGGACCATGAGGACGCCGAGCACACATACGATCCGCTGAAGCGCGACCCGCGGTTTGCCAACGCGCAGGCCGGCTGCCTCTGGGAATCCGCGATGCTGGCGCACCACTACCACCCGTCGATCACGCACTCTATCAAGCAGGTGTTTGCTGGCGAGCAGGTGGCCGCTATCAGCAACCTGCACAACCACTCGCTGGCGCACTTCCTGGATCGTTTCGTGTTCCGCCGTCCCAAGGCGGAGGACTCGAAGAAGTCTTCTACCATGCGTGGCCAGTCGCTGATGCAGCCGTTTGTTGCCTCTTCGGAGAGCGCCGACTTTGAGCTCGGCGAGCATGGCGCACGCATTATGCGTGGCCATCTGCTGTCATCGAAGCGCGTCGGCGGCGTCATCGGCGGTCTTGATCTGACTTCGAAGAGGATTGCTGATCTGCAGAAATCTGATATGCCGGCCGACGAGCAGTTCTTCCTGCAGTTCTTCCAGACAAAGAAGGAGCGCATGGGCAAGCGTGTCAAGAAGTCAAAGCAGGAGGGCGAGAGCGGCCTGGCTGACGACAGCACTGGGTTTGCCAATGCCATGGGCGAGAATGCGGACGAGCTTGACGAGGATGAGGTCTGGAAGGCTATGACCTCGGGCATGCCGCGCACTGGCGAGGGCGACGAAGACGGCGAGGATGTTGACGAGGATGATGAAGATCTACTGGCTGCCCTGCAGGAGGATGAGGACGAGGGAGATGACGATGACGACATGGGCGAATCCGACAGTAACGATGAGGGCGAGGACAGCGCCGATCTGGATGAGGACCAGTCCGATGACGACGGATTCCCGACATTCGACGATGAGATGTCCGAGGCCAGCGACGACGGCGAGGTGTCTGATGAGCCTGCGTCCAAGGGCACCAAGCGCAAGGGCGACGACAGCGAGTCGGCCGACAAGAAAAAGAAGAAGAAGAAGGAGAAACTGCCCATGTTTGGCTCGTTCGAGGACTATGCCCACCTCATCGACAATGACGAGGGGCTGGAGTGAACGCAGCAGCTTATTCTTTTTTGACTCCACAGACTACTTTTTATTCCCGAAAATATACTTCATTCTACACCCTCGCATTTCTCTGTTGTTGCACGAATGCAAAAGCGAAAGGTCGCGGCAAAGCCACTGGGCCTTGGCCTGGCACTGAAGAAGGCGTCGGCACCGCTGAAGACAGCATCAACACCGCTGAAGGAGCTCCAGGGCGAATCGACAGGAAGTAAGCAAAATTGCCCAAGCAGGAAACACAGCCAGAGAATTCTGCCCGCATGCTGACCCTAACACTCATGCTTTCAAATGAGCAGACCACACACAGAAGCAAATAGCTCCAGCGAAGCCGCCAGTATTTACTGCAGACACCGACAGCGAGCAAGGCGCCGGTGAGGAGGAGGCTGGCAGACAGCAAAAGAAGAAGCGCAACCTGGACCTGTTCCTCGAGGAGCTCAAGCACACGCAGGAGCAGCGCGAGCACACAAAGTCCTTCGACGCCATGCAGTCCACGAACCTGTTCATCAGCAATGTCCACCCGACTACTGACGAGCAGCAGCTGAAGCAGGCGTTTATGCAGTTTGGAGAGATCGACAGCATCAAGATTATGTGGCCGCGGACACCTGAGGAGCACGAGCGTGGCCGCAACAACGCGTTCGTGTGCTTTTCTCTGCGCGCCCACGCAAGCCTGGCCCTCGAGGCCATGGACGGACAGGTCCTGGATGGCAACAAGCTGTGTGTGCGCTGGGGGAAGCCTGTGTCGAAGCTGGTCGCTGGCGCAGCGAAGGCAGCCAAGGAATCGGCTGGGGAGGAGCCTGAGAACCCGTTCAATGCCGTGCAGGACGAGGTCACAGTGCACCGGCCAAAGGACCCGGCGGTGCTGCGCACAATCCACTGGACCATCCAGCATGTGCTTCAGTACGGCACGCCATTCGAAGTAATGCTGATCAACCGTGGCGACCCGCGGCTGGCATTCCTGATCAACAGCCGGTCTGCCGAAGGCGTGTATTATCGCTGGCGCATGTACTCGCTTCTGAACGGCGACACCAAGGAGCGCTGGCGCACCAAAATGTTTGTCATGTATGACCAGGGTGGGCCTGTGTGGCAGCCGCCGCCCATCGTGCGTGACGTTTTGGGCTTGAGCCGAGTCGAGCGCGAGCAGCTGGTTGACGCCCTGAACCACGTCACCAACGAGCGTGGCAGTGTTGCCCATGCAATGAAGCTGGCCATCGAGTGTGCCAGCGCCTGGGAGGACGTCGTTGATGTTGTGACTCGCTCGCTGCTGGATGATGCCGCACCGTACATGAGCAAGTACGCCAGATTGCTGGTGGTCTCGGATATCTTGCACAACTGCTCAGAGCAGGGTGCGTGGCGGCTGAGGCAGGGGTTTGAGAAGGTGCTGGACCGCGTGTTTAGGCATCTGGCGGACGTTTATCGTGCAATTGAGGCGAGATTAAGGGCAGAGCACTTTCGCAAACTGGTACTGGCCGTGCTGGCGGTGTGGGAGGTGCGCATGGTCTTTCCACCGGATATGCTGCATGCATTCTCAAAGGGGTTCTTATAGATAGGCCTGATTAGCCTACACATGGAGCCAGCGTCGGCTGTATAGTCTAGAGAGCCAATTCTGGTGTGGCATACTTTGGACAGCAAATAAATGTTGGTTTCACCTGTGGCCAAGGAGCATGGCGATCTCATCGCATACCTGGCATTTCCACGCCGGATACGCTGGCCGCCTGGGAAAAGCCCGGCATTCAAGACTTGCCATCATCAGCAGTGTTTTGCAATAGTGGAATTGCGTGCTTGATAACAATAGCATGTTTAGAGACTCCCATCAATGGTATCGGTGTAACCTTTATTGTATTGCACAGCAATGTGTAAGCTGACTGCATTGTGGTTATATAATCAGCATTCATGACTGCATGCTGATGCTTAGGCAGCAAAGTGCGAGGATACAGAGCCTTCATCCGAAATAGGTGTGCGTCCATCTGCTGCTCGAACCCCCTTGCTGGCTCTAGAACTATAAGCATGGCCACACTAGCTATACAGGGGAGGTTTATGTCTTCGCTTTTGTATCTGGTGACGATTCCATTGTTTAGTGGTAGTACCGGGTGAATACGTTGACAGTGCATGATATGTTGCCTGTTTATCGATGTGTGAGGCAAAGTCACTCTCACAACCAGCCCGTTCATCTTGGGACCACACCCGCACTGTTTGAGCCTGCCGAATAGATAGCATAAAACGAATTGGATAGTTGTGTAATGCACATTTGTCTGCAAAAATGTGGGCTGCAAATATACTCAAACGAAGCTGTACTTGGTCTTGGGGCGGCCACGCTCGTACTGGTGCGGGTACTGCCCAAAGGCATTGAGCTCCAAAGCAGCGTTCAGCACAAAGTTCGGGTCACGCAGCAGCTGGCGACCCATGAACACCAGGTCGGCTGAGCCGCTGGCAACAATCTCGTTTGCCTGCTTCGCATCGGTGATTATGCCAACAGCACCCGACAGCATCCCAGGGGCGCCCTTGCGCACCGCCGTAGCAAACTGCACCTGGTAGCCAGGTGCCAGCGGGATCTTCTGCAGTGGGCTGTTGCCGGCAGTCGAGCAGTCGACCAGATCGACGCCCTGGGCCCTGAGGACCTTGGCGAGCTCGACTGTCTCCTCCTCGGTCCACCCGCCCGTGGGGACATCACTGCTAGGCGCAACCCAGTCGGTCGACGAGACGCGCACAAACAGCGGCTTGTGTTCTGGCCACGTCTTGCGCACCTTCTGCGCAGTCTCGACCAGGAAGCGAATGCGGTTCTCGAACGACCCGCCGTATGCGTCCGTGCGCTTGTTGGAAATCGGCGACAGGAATTCTTGGATCAGATACCCGTGGGCGCCATGCAGCTCAACCACATCGAAGCCAGCCTTGTCGGCACGGACCGCCGCATCGACAAAGTTCTGCTGCACACGCTGGATATCTGCCAGGGTCATCTCGCGCGGCACAAAGCTGCGCTCGTCGAAGGGGATGGCTGACGGGCCAATAATGTCCTTGGGCCAGCCGCCCTTGGTTTCGTCGAGATTGTATCCCTGCGACTTGATCAGCCATGGCGGCGACGTGCTGGCCTTGCGGCCGGCGTGCGCCAGCTGGATGCCGACCAGCGCCTTGTTCGCGTGCGCAAAGGCAACTACCTCGCGCAGCTTCTCGATGTGCTCGTCCTTCCAGATGCCAAGGCAGTTGGGCGTGATGCGGCCCTCAGGGGCAACGCCCGTGGCCTCCATGATCATAAGGGATACGCCGCGCATGGCGAGCTGGCCGACGTGCACCAGGTGGAAGTTGGTCGCAAAGCCGTCTACCGACGAGTACATGCACATCGGGCTGACAACAACCCGATTCTTGAGCTCAGTGCCGCGGATCTTCAGGGGCGTGAATAGCGCCGGTGTCGTCTCAGACTGCGACGACGCGAATCCCTGCTTGATCTCAGAGTCAGTTGGCTGCACGGCTGCGCCGGGTCCACGGTCTGCCTGCGGCTGGTAAAAATCGTGAGGGTTAGACATAATGTTTGGATTTGCAGTGTGTGGGCAATGGGCGAGATAAATGAAAGAGGCAAGGAGTGGCGGTCCCACGCTCCAGATGTGCGCTGGTTTTTATACGCGGGCCGCTGACTCGCAGCAGCAAATCGTATTTTATAGTGATTACAAATGATCGAACCGTTATCACTGCGAGTCGGGGCGACTCGGGCACGCATAAGCGCCTTGTCCCGGTTCGGAGTTCCACGCTGCACGAGCACTGCCCACAGACCGAACTTAATGGTAACTCTGGAGGTCCCCCTTTTGGCTGCCTGCGCCGTGAACCAGCGGTATCCATCCAGAAGTGGGCTCTGCTTTTTCTGAGGGGGTTCACGACCCTTTGGCTGGTGAGGGCGTCGGCATCGCAGCACCGGAAGGGTCGATTAGGTTCGGCGAAGGCGACAGGGATTGCTTGGCACCCGGGCGCAGCATCCCACGGATTTTGTTGCCCTGCAGGTGTTCGGGCGACGTTCACTCATCGTCGCTGATATCAGACAGACTACTGAGATCACTTGGACTGTCGTCGCTGCTGTCGTCGCTGCTGCCATCGGCTACACTGGCAAGCTGCCCTTCGTCGTCCTCGTCGTTCTCGTCATCCTCGTCATCTTCGTCATCGTCAGACGTGATGACGTTACGGCGCTGCCGCTTGGCCTGGCGCTTCTGCAGCCGTGTCATTGGTCGCCGCCGCTTAGCTGGGGCACCAGGGCCTAAGGGCCTCTCGGCTGCAGGCGTCTTCTTTGGCGGCATGGTCTTGGCAGCGGGCTTTGCCTGCTCAGGCTCTTCTTCCATGGGATCAGGCGCAGGCTCAGGCGCAGGCTCCGGCGACTTGGATTTCTGCCTGGGTGGTGGCGACTCTACAGGCACGGGTTCTGGTTCAGCCTGTATCACACACGCCTGCTCGAAAATCTCACACAGCCCAATCCTCAAGCCAAACCGGCTTATCCACATGGCGACAAGCCCGCCGATGCCTGGCTCGCCCGCCAGAGCTCGAATTCCGCCCACCAGGTCTTCGCGCCGCGACCGGGCCCACGCCGTCATCACTGAGCCACACAGGTCTGCAGCATCGTCTCCCTGCACGTGCTTTTGCACCAACACAGCCAGGATCTCTTTGGTGGGCGGGACAGACCGAAGCAGCGACAGCAGCCCATTTGCCGCCTCGCTGTTCATCGATGGATCGAGCTCATGCGTCAGCAACAGCGTCCGCGCAATCTTCCGAACTGCCACCGAATCGCCAGCCAGCTCACCAGCCACCAGCTGCCACAGACATACTTGCTCAAATGCATCGTACTCGGTCGTGCCGCAGATGGCAGGGGCTGCACGGTCGCCAAACAGCCGCAGCTCGCCCCTGGCCATCAGCATGTTGAGCCGATAGACCTGCGGCTGGTCGATCATGGCCACAACGCTCTTGACAATAATGCGGTTGCCAGGGAACTCGGCCGGGAATGCCTTGTAGATGCATGGCAAAACGTTGTAGAACAGCATATTGAACCGTTCCTGCAGTAGCCGCATATCGCGCGCCAATGCTGCCTGCAGCGTGCCCTTGGCGTACCGGCCAACGTAGTCCCTGTACAGCTGCGGACGCTTTGCATCGTTCACCGCGTATAATAGCCAGCGGAAGCCGATGTCGGGGATAGCGGTGGTAAGCTGGATTAGCAGGTCGAGCAGCCGGTCACGCGACATTGGCGCACGGTCCATGTACGATGCAACAACAGCAAACAGGGTATGTAGGATGTCATGCTCGACTGACTCCAGGTCGCCTGACTCGATTAGCTCTGCGCTGGTTTCGATGTCCTCAGGCTCAAAATTCTCCAGTGAGTATGCAAGCACGTTGCTGACAGCCTTGACAGGTGCCTCCGACTGTGCAAACACTTCGATAATCTCGCCGATAGCCGCCGATGCCTTTTCGGTTTCGTTGTTGCGGAAATTGGTGGCAAAATCCTTCAACGTAGTTCCAAACAGCCATAGCGACGGGTTCTCCAGCGCCTGCTCACCAGTTGGCAGCAAACCGCTGTCCGAATCGGTGTCCGTGTCGTCGATATCGGGAATCATTTCGACGCTTTCCAGATCCTCTGACTCGCTGTCATCGCACTCCATGGCTTCAGGGGGTTTCTCGATACTGCTGCCGTTTGTAGTTACTGGCCCTGGCTGTGAAACAACTGCAGACTCGAATGTCTGGGTAGGCAGCTCGTCCGAGAACATCTGCGAGACCGGATCCAGCGGCAATTGTAGTGGTGGTGGTGGTGCCAGCGGCAGTTCCGGTTCGAATGCGGATTTTGGAGGCTGGGCCATCGAACTTGAGACTGGGCTGATAGGAGGCGATGGGCTTGCAAGCGGCGCTGGGACGGTTGCGGGCTGTGTAGATTCTGTATTCAGCGCCAGGGGTTCAATTCCATTTCCAAACTCGGCATCTTCAACCATGTCAATATCAGCACCGGTGTCGAGCGCCATGGGGTCTGAATCAAACGCATTCTGCTGTAAGCCGGATTGTGCTGGGACCAGGCTAGGGAACAGTACCTGCATCTGCTTACGCGTTGCCTCGTCAACCTTTGGGTGCTCGTATATTGGCAGCAGCGACGGAATCACGCCCTTTTCGACAGCATCCTGCATGGTCAGACTGATGGATCTGCGGATCGCGGGAGCCAGAGTCGGGCAGTACGCATCGGCAGTGAATCCCAAAAACTCAATGAACGTCACCGTCAGATGCGTGTACCTGTCGAGCGACCGCGCCATGATCAGCACTCCGGGCTCAATGTTCATGATGCTATCGACCTGCGGATCGTAGAACAACCAGTCGTAGAATAGTGCCAGTTTGGCGTTGGCCGCAACGACCTGCGAGCGAATAAGGCGTAGAATGGCACCTAGTAAGACATACCGCGGCAGGATGTTGGAAGCCAGCAGGGCGTTTGACGGATGGAATACGCCGCAGATGTACCGGATCAAATCGCAATATAGCGACTCGGACTCGGGGGTGGCTAGGAAGCGCTGCGAGAACCACGTCATGTTTCTGAAGAACGTATTTGACGGCAGCTTCTCCAGCATGAACAGCAGCTTTGCCTCCATGTCGTATGTGAGGCGGTTGGCCAGAAACACGCGGGGCGTGGGCACGCGCAATAGCTGCTCGATGCCGGTGAAGTGCGGGCTGATCTGCTGCGGGCGCTGCAGGAAGTCGTGCCAGAGCGCCTTGAATTTATCGTGTTTTGCTACGTCCTGCAGAACCCGGACAAGGTCGCGTCCGATCATTGAGCATTCGGTGAACTTGTCGCGAATCAGTCGCACCACCAGATCGCACTCGCGGGCGCACAGGTCCGGTACCCGGCTGTGGTCTAGAATGAGCCGCCCGAAGGCGTACACAATTGTGGCAATGAGCACTGGGGACCGCATGACCCAGTCCATGTTGGACTCAATTAGATGCAAGGTGTTGCGGCACAGCTTGATGTTCCCGGGAGTCACGTCGCCGCTGCGGATCTGCCGCGTCAGAAATATCAAGATCTGATCGATGCCCGATGTGTTGGTTTTGATAAGCTCGCTGAGGAACCAGAAGAGCTGCTTCAGAACGTCGCCACGGACCAGGCGGAACCGCAGATACGTGACTACGTGCTGCAGCCGACTGACGGCATGGACGAATCCGTCGCGCGATACAATGCTTAGGTTGCGGAAGTACTAACAATGATTAAAGGAGATTGAGTAAACAATGTGTGGTTCTGGGGGAGGACGGCCTGTCCGCTGTGTTTGTACTTACAGTGCTGCCCTCGCTGGGCTCGGTTAGAATCCCGTATACTAGTCCGTTGACCAGATTGCAGTGGCTCTGCATGCTTTCCGAAGCCTTCTGCTGCAGCGTGTCGTGCACCTCGGAGCCAGACCGGTTGGCCAGCAGGGCGCGCAGCGCATGGAAGTTGTCGACAAGCTCCTGCTGCCAGGGCTCGGGCACGTCGATGGGCTCGAGGTTAAACAGCTGCGGTGGTGGAGGCAACGGCGACGTATCAGTACTAGGGTCAGCCATGTCGAATACTACTAGTGAATGTGAATTGCCTGCGCATGTAAGGCCGGGGTGGGCTGAAAAGGAAGAAAAAGAGAAAGCAGAGCGAGCGGGGGTTTGTAATTTTCTAGGACTCTCCACAGGGCTGGACTGCTCGGAGGAAGAGGAAAGCACTGCGACATGGAAGGCAGCACTCAGCGCCTTTTATACCCTGCGGGAAGTGAGATTTTTCTTCTAAAACAAGAACGGCAAAGTAATCAAATGTGATTTTGAGTCGCAAGATAATTAGCTGCAGAGTCTGCTCGCAGTCTCGAGCAGGAATTCGTCATCGCCGTATTGTGCCACCAGCTGCAGCCCGACCGGGAGCCCGTTTTTGGATACGCCCGCGGGGACCGAGACCGCCGGAATTCCCGCCAGGCTGGCTGGGACCGTCATGACATCGTTGACATACGCCTCAACGCGGCTTTCCTCGCTGCTCCCATCCAGCTTCGGCGCCGGGCCAATGGCGGTCGGGAACAAAAGCGCATCGACGCCTTCGCCCCTGGAGCGATTGCCTGAGTGCATGGCGTTCGGCAGGGCAAAAGCCGCGTCAAAGTCCTGCTGAATCAGCCGGCGGAGCTTCTGCGCTGGTGCGTAGAACTGCTGACAGGCAGCCGACGTCATCACGTACGTGCCAAGCAGAATCCGCCGCTGCACCTCGTCGCCGAACCCCTCGGAGCGCGTATTAGCGTATTTCTGCGATGCATTGGTGGCCTCGTTCGGCGGCTGCTCAGAAGACCTCCGGCCGTAGCGGATTCCGTCGTACCGCGCAAGGTTGGAGGATGCCTCGGCCAGCGCAATCGTGTAGTAGACGGGCAGGGCGCTTTTGGTGTGCGGCAGTGAGACACTGACGATGTCGGCGCCCAGAGATGCGAGCCGGTCGGCGCCAGAACGCCATGCATCCACGGTGGTATCGGACAGCTCGTCAACCCAGTACTCGGCTGGAATGCCGATGCAGATTCCCGACAATGGCTTGTTGACGCTGCTGGCGGGTGGGCGGGCCTGTGCAACGAGTCGGTCAATCCGGCTGCGCACCTGCTGGGTCATGCAGGTCATGTCTCGGGCATCGGACACTGACACGGCCTGGAATGCAGCCCGGACGTCGTCAACAGTCCGTCCCAACACGCCAACAGTGTCCAGCGAACTGCCATATGCAACCAGCCCGTGGCGCGAAATGCGCCCGTACGTGGGCTTGAAGCCGACCACGCCGCACCAGGCAGCCGGCAGCCGGACCGACCCGCCGGTGTCCGATCCCAGCGCAATACGGCACTGGCCAGCGGCGACTGCTGCAGCACTGCCGCCACTACTGCCACCGGCCGCCCGGGGCCCTGGGTCATCAGAGGCAGCGGCAGGGTTGACGGTCGGCCCGTGGATGCTGAAAATGGTCTTGGAGCCCATGCCAAACTCGTCCATGTTTGTTTTTCCGGCAACCGTGGCCCCGGCTGACTCCAGCAGCGACACTGCAGTGGCTGTATATGGGGACTTGTATGTCGACAGCGCCCCTGATGCGCATGTGGTGGGGCCCTCTGTGGTTGCGATATTGAGCTTGACACCCACACTCCATCCGCTTAGCGGACCATGGCTGCTAGCCGACGCATTAGCATGGGAAACGAATGCGTTAAGCGCAGCGGTTGATTTTGTTCGGCCCAAGCAGTGCTTGCTGGCTTGCAGCCCGAGGCGCGTTCTAGAACGAGTAAGTAGCAGTGACATGTGGATATCTAGAAGTGAGTGCAACGCTCAAGCCAGGGATTTTTTTGGCCCGACCACTAGCACGGGCCGTGAACCACTAGGTTCCAGTGCTGCAGATATGGGGGGTATGGCGGAGGTGCATCTCGCCACTGTTTTTCGAGCAGCCTATGCCCTATCTAGAGCACATTTCTGTCTTGCGTAGAGTGCAGGCACAGCCCAGTTTGCTGCGCTGTGCATGTGCTATGTGAAAAAGAAGAGGGTGCAGGAACGGTTGCTGTTAGTGCTGGCTGCGTCACCCACGATCCTGATTACCGAGCCCAGCCATTTTTTCCCTCACCTCCCTTTTGCCTCTTGTTACTTTTAGTTTCCCAATTTTATTTCACAATTCGACCCTACAGCAGGATGGACCAAATCGGCGAATTTATAGTCAGTCTGCAGTCGCTTCTGGACAACCCGAGCACACCACGGGACGCGCTGGTCAGCGCGATCCAGCCGGCAAACCGCGACTTTCTCGCCAACGCTCTGGCAGTAGCGACATTAAGCTGGCCCACCCGCACCCACCTGGAGCTTGTGAAGATTGTTCTCAGCATCCCGCAACCTGAGGTGCCGCTGGAGCAGATTCTTGCTGACCCAACAACCAGTCACGAGCCCCAGCCATTCTTTGGCAGCATATACTTTGAACAGCTACGCGAACGCCTGCTGCGTATGCCTATCCAGACCCTAGCCATGAGCGACGGCGCGTGGCTCAAGAACATCGGGTTCAGCATCGAGGCGACAATATTACAGGTCGGCCAGCGTATCAGCGCACTGGAGAAGGCAGACCAGCAGTCGCGAGTAGACGAGGCACGCCTGGGACAGGATCTGAGCCGACTGCGGGTGTACTGTGCGCATATTCTGGGCCACGGCATTATCGACGGTGCTCATTGGCGGGCAATTGCACAGATGGTCTTTGCCATGTTCCATGTGCTGCCATGGTCAGCACGAGTGATGAGCAGCCAGGGCGGCGAGATCGATCTGGTGGTTGCCCGACTGGTTGTGCAGTACGAGAGCTGGCTGCAGATTGTCAAGCAGATATTCGAAAACCACGGGCCGGCACTATGCCACCGCATGCCCACGGTCATTGAGGATCCGGCGTCGCGGCAGTTCACGTGGGGAATTCCAACACTACACTCGGTAGCTGCCACCGAAGTACTGCGAAATTTCGTTGTGCGACGCACTCTGCTGCGCACGCCCACGGTGTATGTTCCAGATAATGTCATGGGTGAGCAGGAGCTGCAGGGAATCGAGTGGGTGGCGGCTCCTGAGCGGATGCAAGAGCTGGAGCAAAGGCTCGAGCAGCTTGAGCAGACGATCATGGGCCAGATCATCACACAGGACGCAACAGCCGTGTACGGCATGATGACAGAACTTCACCACCTTCTGCAGATTCTCGGCGGCATCAGCGGCTATGACTCGGAGCTGGTGGTTCCCGGCTCAGAGCAGTGCGTCGCAGCCAGCTTGGCCCGCGCGTGCGCTGGCCTGGCGCCCATTCTTGGCTTCGAAGTCAGCGTATTATCGTCGGCGATGGATATGAGCAAGCTGGTTGCATGTCTCAACAGCATGAATGCCACAGCCATGAGCGGCTGCTACATGGCGTTGCTGGGTCAGTTCCCGCAGACCACCGGCGTGCATGCCATGTACGCAGAGGCGCTGACAGTGCGCATTGCCACAACCGTGCTTAACCTCGATGTCAGCTGGGCCGACCTTGGCCTGAATCTGTCGCCAATGCTCATCGATGGTATCACCCCAGGTCTGGCTTCGCGTATTACACGCACACTGCGCGTCATGTCAGCCATGCTCGATACATTCTCGCTGATCACATCTGTGCCAGCAGAGTCAGGCGAGCTGGTCACCGCGCTGGGCCAGCTGATGCAGTACCCGTTCATGGCCAGGACATACGGCGAAAGTCTGGCCAGTGTGGTTCGTGAAGCCACTGCTGGAACCAGTGAGTCTAAATTTGGCCTCTGGATGGTCGGTCTGTGCGAGATGGCCGTGCTTAACAAAGCCATGTTTGACCAGGCATGGCTATATCATAAGATACAGACTGCAGTAGATTCGGTGGCCATGTTTTGCGTTTCGGCAGCAAGCACCAGCAGCATGGTGCCAATTGTGAGCCTGGTGGCCGATCTGAATATCAGTCAGTGGCAGGCACTGGATGCGACCAAGCTGGGCGGCAACTCAATGCTCTCGATTCTTATGACGCTGCCCCAGCGGCTGGCTGAGCACGCCCAGGTACAGATCAGCAACAGCTGGGTCGTTCAGTGGTGCGTCACCATAGCGCTGTGCCGCCCGACTAGCGCATGTCTGGCCTATGCCTTGGCAGTGCAATTGCTCGACATTGCGCAGAAGTCGACCAAGCCTGACAATCGCGGTGGTTTTGACGTGGCATTGCGGCAAGATGGTGTAGAGGCGCTGAAGGCGACATCCAGCTGGTTTAGCAGCGGCGATATGCGAATGTGGGGCGACCGGCTGCTGTTTATGCCGGCTATTGCCAAGGACAAGCAGAACGGGCTGACGCTTGCACAATCGCGGCTGGAGGGAGCGCTGGCAATCCTGCTGTCCAGCACTGATGCGGAGTTGGCACAGACGATCGGTGTGCCTGTGCAGCCGCTTACTACCCAAGATATGCGGCAGGTTGCAGGGTTCTTGAGGGGGTATGTCAACAACGCCTCCGATCTTGTCCCAGAGTTTGCCGCATTGCTGTCGCAGTCGCCAGTAGTCCCGCAGCAGCAACAGCAGCAACAGCAGCAACAGCAGCAGCAGCAGCAACAGAAATCACGTAGTCAACAGCCAGAGAGAAATCCGTTCGAGACGCCAAATATTTTGGCAGCAGTCCCGACTGGCTCTGCTCCTGCGCCGGATCTGTGCAACGTGACCCAGTCAGCCAAGACGTGGCGTCGCAATACCTCGCGGCTGAGCTTTGCCGAATCGCGAAAGTACATCCAGTCGCTGGTCGCGGCCTGCTACCCGTCCCCGCACAAGCACTACCTGGACATTGTCATGGTTGAGTTCATGTCCACTGAGCCGGTCGTCGGGCCGGAGCTTGTGATCGGGTCAATCGCCGACCACATGTTTAACAACAGCATCGTGTATGGGCGGCGGGAGAGTCCGTTCTCCACAATACGCGGCATGTTTGTCGCTATTGAGCCCGAGGAGGAGGAAGAGCAGCCAGCTGCTGCTGTCACAGGCGAGCCTGTGTTCAATGCTGTGGTGGGCGGGCGGGTGCGGAAGGATGCCGGAGGCCAGGAGCTTAGCGTGCGCAGCAAGCGCTACGAGCCGACAGTCCGTGCACCAGTCGCCTGCAACCGCGTGCTGCAGATGCTGACGGCGCTCAGATACGGGCAGAGTTTTAGCGAGACGCCAATTTACAGCTGGCTGACAGATGTGCTGGACAAGACGCCCGAGAGTGTGCTGAAGACGTACTTTGGGTCGCTGTTTGGCAGCAGGCCCAATTTCTCGCAAGACTTTCCGACTGAGCCCGACTGGCCGCGCAAGGCAAAGACCCTGGTGAATATGTGGTCTCACGACCCCCGGCTGGAGGGCCGGTTGATGACACACGTCACTGGGTGTATGGTCCTGTCGCAAGCCATTGAGCGCGGTACCTGGGTGACATTGCTGACCGACTGGCCGCCAGCTACGTGCGATCTGATCCGCAGCCAGTTTACCATGCGCAAGACATCGCGGCGCCAGGCCGAGCTGGTCCATGCCATGTTGCAGCACCCGGTCAACACGGCATCGCCCAGAAAACACCCGGTATGGATACTGGCAGAACTGACAGCCAGCAGCCCCGACCGACTTACCTTTGCAAATGCACGGGACTGGTTCGTCGTGCATGTGCTGCCGGTGATTCTCAGCGAGTGGCCGAGCAACGAGAATGCGCGCGCTTTGCTGTGTCAGCTTGTGTCGTCGGTGGATTTGCTGTACATGGCGGTGCCCTGGATTGATGTAGCTACCAGCTTGGTGCAGAATATGCCCATGAGCAACGGCCCGGCGGTGGCATTCTCGCCGCGCCTGGCAAAAGACAAGTTTGTCGCATATCTGTCGCCGTTGGCGCGGGTCCTGCTATCAATTGCCGATTACACGCTTGGCAGAGCCATCTCGACGGTCGAGAATACCACGGAGCCTGAGGAGACAGAGAATGACGGTGACGACGACGACAGCAGCGAGAATAACGAGCGTGCATTTGGCTGGGACATACTGCAGCAGAGCCTGGGCGCTTACCTGATGAATGGTAGGAAGGCTTACCTGGAGGACTCGTTGGATGCCATGCTGGATGTGTATACGCACACTGGCTCCGCCGATCTGCGGAGGACGATCGAGAAGGTGCTAATGGCAGTGTGTAGCAAAGACGCGCACATGTTGAACACGTCTCTGTGTCGAGTATTCGCCAAGCGGCCTCTTGATATCTCGACTCTCCATAACCTGCGGCCCAAGGAGGCTGCCGAAGACGCAAAGCCGGCATCCACTGATCCCGACCCCGAGTTCAAGCCTGCCGGTGAGCTGTTTCCGCTGGCAAAGACTATCTTTGACACTGCAGTGCATGCAGATGCCCTGAACACGGCAAAGCTCGTGGAAAGCATGCTGTGGGCAGTGGCCGAGGAGCCCGATGTCCGGCGCAACCTGATTGCTCTGAAGCCCCGGCTGATTCCCAAGGACCAGCGCCCGCAGCCGACCCCCAACGTATCGCATGAGGCCGTGTTTGCCACAACCTCGGGCAGCCTCCACATCACGGTTGAGGCGCGGGCCTCGGCAGCGGCCTATGCACTCGAGCGCAACGTGAGCATTCTGAACCTGCTTCTGCCAGCCGTGAGCATGGATGACCCGTGCTGGCACACAGTGGTTGCGTACTGGGCACATTCCAGGCTGTTTTTGGCTGGAGTAATGACGGGCATTTGCGACTCGATGCGGCAGTTCACCACACTGGGCGTGGTCAGGGAGCTGTTTGCTGCGCTGTGGAAGCAGACCGGAGATGGCGAGCTGGTCGTCGAGGGAGTCGCAGTGAAGCGCGTGTGGACCGCGGTCAATTTCTATCCGCTGGCTCAGCGTCTAAGCAATCAGGTCAGCGAGGAGTACACCACATGGGAGGCGGTTCAGGAGATTGCCAGCCGCACCTGAGCCAGGGACCAGCGGCTCCAATATTTTCCTAATAAAAACGCATTTCGACTTTCTGTTTGTGTTACTTTTACTTTTTTTTTGCATTTGCTTTAATTCACAAACAAAATGCCACCGCTGTTGCACCAGAACAAGCTTGCCACAAAGCTCGCCAAGGGCGTCAAGCAGTCGCAGCAGCCGTCCAAGCGCAAGCGTGCCTACATCGACGACGACGCCGACGATGTCGAGGTATCCTGGGGCGCGCCCATCGGCAGCGTCTCCTCCAGCACAGTGACGCGTCGCGCAACGCGGCACAACGGGCTGTCGAACAAGCAGTACTACAAGTCGGTGGTGGTCAACGAAAACACATACGAGATCGGCCAGGCGGTCAAGGTGCGCGGTGCCAGCGACGACTCATTCCTGGCGATCATATTCAAGCTGTTTGAGAGCGAGGTGGGAGAAAAGCAGGTGGTCCTGCGCTGGCTTTTACGGCCCGCCGAAGTCATCCTCAATGGCCGGCTGGCGACGGCGGAGAACGAGGTGTTTTACTCGAATGCTGACGATCTGGTCGAGCCTGATGTGATTTTGGCTCCGCTCGATGTTGGCTCAGAAGCAGGCCAGTATGTTTGTCGCCGCTATTTTAATGAACAGACGGCTGAGGTGGGCGATCTCCACTGGAATACCTTTTACGGAGACAAGCGGCTGCTGGACGAATCCGTCGACCAGGCGATGTTTAGACCAAGGCAGATGAAGTCGAAGGAGGCGACCAAGAAGGCTGTGGCCGCCAAGCGCGCCAGATCAAATATCCAGACTAAGTCGCGGAAGCCGGCCACGCGGAAACGGGCTGCCTCGATCAATGATGTGAGTGACGACGATATGGATGAGGAATTTGATGAAGCAAGCGATGAGGAAGAAGAGGAGGAAGAGGAGGAAGAGGTTGCGAAACCAACGAGGCGTAGGCACAAGCCGCAAGCACCTGCGGCAGCATCCAGGACATCTAAGCGCAAGCTGCGTCTGCAGGATATCCAGCCGACAGGTGCTGTAGCTGCCACCCTGGCCAAGCGCGCAGCACGGCCAACACATACCCGACTAGCTGACCGGGATGGCGCGAGCATGTACGAGATTGCTCGCCAGCGCCTGCATGTCTCTGCTGTGCCTGATACCCTGCCTTGCCGCGAAGATGAGTTTGCCGAAATCTACGGCCACTTGTATACGGCGATCGAGGAGCGCACCAGCATGTGCATGTACATATCGGGAGTGCCGGGCACCGGCAAGACTGCGACGGTGCGCGAGGCTATCCGCACCCTGCAGGAGAGTGCCGAGGAAGGCGATCTCCCGCAGTTCCAGTTCGTCGAGCTGAATGGCATGAAGATGACCGAGCCGCAGCAAGCATACACGCAGCTGTGGCAGGCTATAACGGGGAGCAAGGTGACGCCAAAGCACGCTGCACAGCTGCTCGAGTCGCATTTCAGCACGCCCAGTCCGCGCCGCCATGCCTACGTGGTGCTGATGGACGAGCTGGATCTGCTTGTGACAAAGTCGCAGTCGGTCATGTACAATTTCTTCGACTGGCCGCACCGCGCCCACGCCAAGCTGATCGTCATCGCCATTGCCAACACCATGGATCTGCCGGAACGCATGCTCCACCACAAGGTGTCGAGCCGCCTGGGGCTAACGCGCATCAATTTCCAGCCGTACTCGCACACCCAGCTGTTTACCATCGTCGAGTCGAGGCTTCAGGGGTGCCAGGCGTTCGATCCGGATGCTGTGGAGCTGTGTGCTAGAAAGATTAGCGCCGTGTCGGGTGATGCAAGGCGAGCGCTGGATGTCTGTCGGAGGGCCGTGGAGATGGTCGAGGCCGAGTGGCGGACATCAAGGGGCACGGAGAAGCTTGTCACCATGATGGTCATCAACCGTGCGGTCAAGGAGATGTATGCGTCCGGTCATGTCGCCTTTATCCAGAATGCTGCCACTCAGCAGAAGATGTTTTTGGTTGCGTTGCGCGCTGCTATCCGCAAGGCCGGAGTCCCCGAGGTGTCGTTGGGCGATGTTGCCTATACGCACCGCCAGCTGTGCAAGTTGCATAACATGGCCATTTTGTCTGTGGACCAGGTCGCGACTGTGTGTGCGCAGCTGGGTGCCACCAGATGTATCCTGGCAGAGTCCAGCATGCTTGATGTGCACCAGATGGTGCGCTTGGGTGTGGCAGAAGACGATATTACTGTGGCTCTGCGTCCCGACCCCTTGTTCCAAAGGATTGTTGGTGCCTGACCTGCTGATGGATCTGTACGATCTGGGTGAGGACTCTGTCGCTGGGCGGGGCGGACTGGATATTGAATAGAGTATAAAAGGAGTGCAATCCAGACAGCCATGGAGAGCTTCAGCATCAGCAAGCACTAGTCCTGCCTTTCTCTCAATACACTTCTCTCTGCTACTCTGTCAATTCTCATCTGCATCATGAAACTCGCTGCCATTGCCTTCCTTGCCTCGGCCGCTCTTGCCCAGCAGCAGCAGGGTCCCGTGCAGCGCATGCAGGATGTCCTGCCAACCCCGCCTGCCGCCAACATTGCCCCGCAGTTCGAAATGCCAGGCATCCAGCCCAACATTCCGGTTCCCAACGTCGAGGCAACTGAGCCCATGCAGTCTGCTGTGGCCCGCCTGGCTTCGTTCTTTGACTTTTCGCACATTTCGGGCGAGAACACTGACACGCCGACGGTTGTCACCCATGTGTTTGATCCGGCTACGGGCAGGTTCACCCACCTGTCGTACAATGTGGTGCAGAACGGCAACGCGTACTATGTGCCGGTGTGCAGCGTCGACTCGATTGTGCAGGCTGGGTCGTCGGCTATTCCGGCCAGCGATAGCTGCCAATACGGCATCCAGCTGATGCCGGTGCCGCGCAATGCGGCCAGCGTGATGCTCAGGGCCATGCGCATGGTACTCAGGCTACTTGCACGCGTTCCGAGACTGCTGCCTGTGATTCTGGGTGGTCAGCCTGGTGCTAGTGCGTACACCTTTGCGGACCAGCCACAGATGTAGGATGTGGGTACTAGCTTTTTACCACATGCTGTTTGGCAGACACTCTGCACTTCCATACTGCCTCAATAAATGTTGTCCCTTGAGATCGTTTATACAAAATAATGCCTGTGCAAAGTATGCGGCTGCTGGCTGGAATTCTAGCCTGCTGCATGGCAGACTACCTATCGAATGGGGCGTATTGAGAACACCGCGCAGTTGCAATCCAAAAAGGCTGATATGGCTATTTTTCTGTGCCGTTTCTCAGAAATACAACAAGTATATGTAAGCCTAGTACCCCAATATATGGCTGAACTGATGTTATTTATTATATTCAATGATATGCTGAGTTTAAATAAATGAGTGGCGAGTTTTAGGGCGTCCACGCTCGTACTGATCGTTCCACTTGACAAACACACCCAGCCTCTGGGCAGCCTTCAGCGCAAATGTCGGGTCACGGAGGAATTCGTGGCCTGCAAAAATAGCATCAGCCTTGTCCTGCTCCAGGATGTCGTTGGCCTGCTCCCCGTCAGTGATGATACCTACAGCACCGACAAGAACGCCAGGAGCACCATTCTTGACCTCAGTCGCAAGAGGCACCTGGTATCCACGACCGACAGGAATCTTTTGGCGCGTATCATTGCCAGCTGACGAGCAGTCAACAAGGTCAACGCCCTCCTGGTACAGGATCTCAGCTAGCTTAATGCTGTCCTGTGTAGTCCAGCCACCCTCAACCCACTCAGTGGTGGAGAACCGTATAAACAGGGGCTTCTCAGCAAGCCACACATTGCGCACGCGCTGGACAGTCTCAACTGCAAACCGGGTGCGGTTCTCGAACGAGCCACCGTACTTGTCGGTGCGGTGGTTGGACAGCGGCGAGTTAAAGGAGCTGATCAGGCAGCCGTGAGCACTGTGAATCTCGATAAAATCGAATCCGGCCTTGTCAGCGCGCACAGCAGCATCAGCGAACGCCTGCTGGACAGTTTCGATCTGCCCAAGCGTCATCTCTTTCGGCTCCCAATGGTTATCATCGTAGGCAAGTGCAGATGGACCGTAGACGTCCTCGGGCCAGCCACCCTCGTCGACTGAGGCGCGGAAACTCGGACGCTTGCCATACTGGCTGAGTGGAATGGTGCTGGCCTTGCGGCCAGCGTGCGCTAGCTGGATTCTTACTGCAGCACCAAAGTAGTGCTCGTAGTCGACAATACGCCTGAGGCCGGTGATATGCTCGTCCTTCCAGACACCGAGGCATTTGGGAGTGAGGCGGCCCTCGGGCAGAACTCCTGTAGCCTCAATGAGAACGGCACCCGCGCCGTGCATGGCAAACTGGCCGTAGCGCGCCAGATGGAAGTCGTTGATGAACCCATCCTCTGCAGAATACATGCACATGGGGCTGACCCACAGGCGGTTCTTGAACGTGGTGCTGCGGATTTTCAATGGCTGGAAGAGCTTTGGCAGCGGGTTTGGGCTCGTTTCTGAAGTAGCAAACCCCTGCTTGATCTCCGAAGAAGTAGGCTCAATAGGAGTTCCAGGCGACGGATCCTGGGTGAGCATGTATGTGGTGGCAGTGGTGGCAGTCGGGGCAGGCATTGTTTGAAAGAGCTGCGTGATAGAGTAGTTCAGATTATAGAAAATACAGAGAATGTACGTTGCAGTGTTGATAATGACGTTGCGATGGTGGTAGGTCGGAGTAGATGATGCTTTTATAGGTAATAACGTTGGGTATCATTAGTAATCCCACTGCCTAAGGTGATATGTACAGAGTGACAAAAGCACGATGTACTGTGGTCACTCGGCTAGGACACAATCTGGTGAGCCACGGAACTGCAGTGCAACAAAAAATGGGAATCACGACTACAACGGTAGCAAAAGTAGCCAGTATGCTACACCACTCATTTCCGCGACTCTCAGCAATGGGGTAAATTCACATCAACAAGAGAACGCAGGTTGGCACCTTCTGTTAATCGCATGTAGATACTCCATTACATAGAAGCAATTGATGAAATTCACAGAGCTAATTTGTCAGCTGTGATCGCCACGTCAGGACAATTGCTCAATGTTGGGAAGTGGTGATCACGTCATGTTTATTACTAAACCACACCCCATTGTGGAGATGACGCTGGTCGAATGGACCATAGTTGATATTGAGAGACAAAGGTTTGTGATAGAACCATTCTCTGTTTATTGCCTGGTTATGTGGAGGATGCACCCATCTACTCTCAGCTCTCAAGACTGGCAAAGTTGCTATGCTCCTCGCTCAAGACTATTTACCTTGAGGTGCTCATATGTCTAGCAAATCCGCAATGTTTGCGGCGATGTTGAGGAATCCAGCCAGCTAGGATACCGTTTCCTTCATAAAATCCACAGCTCTTGGCCAGAGATTAAGCGGATATGTTGGCGCCAGAATTCCGCACGAAAAACGGAATAAAATTGTAATTCCCAATCTACACCTTTGCCCACAGTCCTGGTTGTTGGGGTAGATATTTGTCATTGCAGGTTCTGTATTGTCGTGTGTCTGCGACATCTGGGCTTGAAGCTCTGAATCGAGCCTCTGAGTTGGCCGATAAGCCGATGCTCTAATGATTACTGGTGCTTGGGGATTGCTGCCCCACCCAATGTTCTATATATGGGCCATATGTATGCTGGGCTCTTCCATGGCCGTGCATAAGTGCCCAACGATGGCTAATGTCATCGTTGTTGCTGTGCTGTGCGGAATAAAATCTTTCTATATATCATCTAAATTGTTGATGATGTACAAGAAGTGCAAAGAACTAAGAGAACCAATCCAATCGATGGCTGGTGAGGTGACTTTATATCTGTGACTATTTTTTATTTTATTTTGGGACACCACTATGACAATACCTGTTGTTTCAAGTGCACATAAGGGTGTGAATGCAGAATGAATTGAATTGTGTTGGTATGGAAAATGAAATGTGGAGGATACCCTCTGTCTTTTTATAGAAGGTAGTGTGTCGGCACATTACCCAGTATCTCCTAGCTAGTTATTGTAGTAGAGCTCCCCCAACCCCTTCGACTTGTGTTGTAGAGAGTCAATAGCGGTCAGCCAAAGCCAAGCACTGCTCATTAAACCCACTCACGCAAGCACCGCAAACGAGAAAGAAATAAGATGAAAGAAGCGTATTTTTGACCAGCGACGACGATTACAAGAAACTTGTGTTTCTTGTAGAAAGAGGAAAACGCAAGGTGCAAAAGAGCATCGGTACAGCTTTCCAAATGTCTGTGATTCAGATGCTGGCTGGGCAAAGCAGGTATTAATAATCACAGTTGTCTTCAACTTGAGAACATCAGCAGCGAGCCGTTTCTGGATACCCAAGAAAAATAGCTGAGTGCAGCTGGTCGTTTCAGTATGGCTTCTGTGACGTCTAAGAACTTCTCAGTGTGAAAAGTGATATCTATAAGTGATAACTGGAGAAGACAGGTAGAAAATTACACATCACGAAAAGCGCACGCTCTGGCTACGCCTTCATTTCAGTCTTACTGGCTGTACTCTTTGCGTTATTTCTCAGCACCCACTCATACAACGTAAATACCAGCGACGCCTGGATGCCCTTCCTCAGAACACGCAGCGAGATGCCCCTGAAGAATCCCAAAAACGACTCCTCTCGTGCAATCTTCACAAACGCCTGCATCACGCTCGTGTACTCGCTCGGACGCACCTGCATCCGGGTCTTCACCAGATCAAACGGCTGGGTTATGTACGATGCTGTCAGTCCACTAATGACACCCGCACCCATGGTGACCGTGGTCTCGGCCAACTTGATATTCTGCTTGGCCGCCCATGCGCGCTCGCGCTGCTTTGTAGCCTCGTACAAAAGCATGTAGAGTCCGGCGTACGGTGCATCTCGGATGGCCGTTGGCACTGCTCCCACAAAAAACCCGCGCAAACCCTGCGTGCGCCACATATCACGCAAAGCGTCCAGTATGCCGTGGTACTTGTACAGATTGCTCTCATACCGCACCTTGAGCACCGTCCCGGGCATCAGCAGGAATCCAGCAAAGGCCCGCGATGAGGCGCCGACCAGCATGTTGCTCGAAGGACTGAGCTTGGTGCGTGTCGGATCGTGGTGCACGCGTCGTTCGAGCGCCATGCATGCATTCCGTGTGTGATTCAGAAAGTAAAAGTAGAGCGAGGTTCCAGGTGCGTTTCTAAGGATATTTGCGGATTAGGCCATGGATCAGTGGGCGGGGGTTTGTCTGGGGGTGACAAAATGTGGGGTGGTTACTGCAGGTGTTATCCAGACTCGATGCTTAGCATCAGAAAATCCAGGGATCCAAGAACTATGCTTACCTAATGAGTGTCGGGATGGTGCCGCGCCACAGCCCGCGCACGCCGTCTTGCGCTACAACAGCCTGCGCTGATTTCAAAATCGAGCTACACCCAAGACAGTACATATCAGCACACGTGGTCAGCAATACCTGTGCCCATGATGGTGATGAGGAGTTACGCTGCATGAGCCATGCGTCAAACAAATTCCTGCATATCGCTTATAGTTCACGGCAACACGCAGTAGGCTACGAACAACAACCACCCCCGCCAACTTGCCCATCTGCCAATGGTCGGTAATATATCTCAGAAGGCGAAATGATATGCATGCCGTTACGCTTGCTCTATGTCGCCACCGCCATCACTCTGGTGCATTTGCAAGGCTCTCGAGAAAGAATAGGGCTACTGCGCAAAATTTGATTCATTTCCAGCCCTTACCTTTGTCGGAGAACCATGGCCTGCTGTGTGTAGCTCTGCTGCATTCGTGTCTTTAGCAGGTCAAACGGCTGGAGTAGGACGCATGATGTGACGCCCGAGAGCGCTCCCGCGCCCAGGTGCACAAACGATCCGCTCTTCTTGCCGTCGTCCATCGTCTTTGCTTCTCTGGTGGTATGTGTGCGTGGGTGAAGATAGAGCGCGTCTCTTTTATAGAGGTTGGTATAAATTTGTATAGGAAAGGCTGGAATGAGGAGGGGCAAATTGGTCGGTCGGTGGAGCAAGCAGGGAAAATATAGTTTTGTGGGTGGGGTGTCTGGCAGAGTGGAGAGGAGAGAGAACACAGCATCGAATCTTTCATCAGCACCATGCTTTTGTCTGCAGCGCGGGAAAAAAATTTTGAAGATAAAAAACTCCACACATCTGGCGAGATCAGACAGGTGGGTCCATCAAGTTGCAACAACGCCTGTAGCTCACGGAGAGAAAACAACCACATCCCCGCCCACAGCCCATGGCGCATACAGACCCGCTGCATCTACAGCGGCAATGCAGTGCTGCCTGTCAGCAAATTACCCACAAGCACTCGTGTACCCGCCAGCTCTGATGGGCAAACAAATCAGCGCACGCTGCCTGAAGCGAGGTGCATCTTACGCATATCACCATTTGCACACATCACGAGGAAGCCCATGCCCAACGCATCACGGAAAAGACGGCGCCGACAGCAAACAGGCAACCAGACAGGCGGGCCCGTGGCTTCGTCATCATCATCATCACCACCACCACCGCTATCAGCCGCAGCAACACCAGCACCGCCACGGGCGATTCCGGGGTTTGTGTACGACGCAGAGAAGAAGCGGTACTTTCCTATCACTAGCAGAGCAGCAAATGCAGTTGAGCAACGTGCTGAGCAGCGTGAAAAACAGCGGGTGGAGCGTATCGCCCGAAAGCAACAGCAAGAAAAGAAGCGGCATAGCAGTATGTCGCAGTGGTCACGACCCGCTATACTACGGCACCGAGCAGCGTTAGCGGTGCCAGCAACAGCTGCCAACTGCTGGCTGCGGTTCGCAGGCATGCAGGCAACCCGGCAGGTCAGACACCACAACCAGCGGTCTCCGATCACCGCTCTGTTTGCGTCAACGGTGCCGAATGGCAGTACGATACTGTATGTGGGCAGGCGCAACGGTGCAGTGACACCCATGGGGCTGACAGCAGAAGGCGAGGTGGACAGCGCCTTTAGAGACATGGTGCTCAATGGTCCAGTCACCAGTATCCAGGAGCTGCGGCCCAGCGCGTTGCTGCTCGCAGCCATGGGAAACTCGAACTCGGCTGGCGGGCTCACCGTCTACAACACCAACACTGCAGACGCTGCCGAGCACCTTCCCCTCTCGCACACGTACCCCGATGCCTCTGTGTTTTGTGCAAGCAGGCTCACCGACGCAGCCTCTAATCGTGTAGCCGTTGGTCTCACCGAAAAGGCAGTCGTCAGCACGGTCTCCAGCACGCGGATTCACGATATCTTCGATGCCACCACAGGCTCGGATATCCTAAGCACATGTTTTCTTGATAACAAGTCTCTGTTTGCGTGCGGCGGGCGCGATGGGCGGATCCGGCTTTTCGACCTACGGCTTAACGCCAAGAAGCAGAGCCGCACGCGTGGACTGCTCTCCTCAGACGACGTTCGGCACGCATCGTGCGTCTATGCAGTCAGCTTCTGTCAGGATCTGCTGGTAACTGCTGGCACCGACAACGCGGTCCGGCTCTGGGATATCCGGATGCCAAAGGCATGGGACGAGAGCATGATGTACAGCCAGCAGCGCCAGTCGGTGCTGGCCGTGCACCAGCGGCCCACTGTGCAGAATGTGGGTACCATATCGTGCCAAACGCGTGCAGCGGTGGGGCTGGGCCTATGGGCACACAACGATGTCATTGCGGCCGCCAGTGTGGACAACATAGTCCAGCTATGGCGGCTGCCAGGCGCCGAGCCGCTGTGTTCGTTTTCACTGCCTGCTGCTGGCGGTCCCTGCACAGCAATCCATGTAGGGTTTTCCCAGTGGTCTGTGCCGACCACATTTGCGGCCCAGGGCGACAACGTGTTCGTTTTTTCGCACCGGCCAGCGTGACACCGCTGTTCCTTGGCAAGCGGCACCCCTGCGGTTACACACCTCGGTCTGGCACAAAACCCGCATGGCTGCGTGGACCAACGAACAGGCCCAGTTCCTTAGCCATCTCTCTCCGCCTTGTCTTCCCCAACCCCTGTTCCCTCTCAACGACCAAACGCAGGCTACTGCCATCGAAATTGTTTATATTTTCAAAACTTGTTCGCTGCCAGAATAGCGGCGTCTAGGCCTGCTCGGCCGAGGAGCGGATCTACGAGGTGGGCTAATTAATTGCTTCCCCAGCCCAAGCCAAGCAATTTGGGGAGAGGCGAGCATTTGCGTCTGGCTTCTTGCTCGTTTTGTCTCCGTCTCCGTCTTTTCCTCTCTTGCTCGCTCGCTCGCTCGATATCTTAATATTTTTCCTAGTTCCTTAATATCCCTATTTTTCTTGTAGAAAATACCTAGTCCCCTGTTCCCACTTTATACTAATAATGCCCGGTGCGCCAGATATGATCGATGCCATTGACGGAACGGGTTTTGATGACAGTGTGCTGCTCATGAAAGGCCAGGCGAGCCTGTACTCGTCGCAGGGGCTGCTCAGCGGCATACTGTCGCTGTACCGCGACCGGGCAGTGTGGAAGGAGACGTCAAGTAAGTGTACCTAATCATTTCTGGGCAATAGAACCTACGCTCTAGTGCATCGGTTTCATGTGACGGCAAAGCAATACCGATCTACCGCGCTCTACAATGCACCACGCATACAGGTTGCGGAAACACAAACAAACCGGGGATTGTCTACGATAAGCACAGCCCAATTATGCTCTGCTGAACCACAGTTCTAACATCTCGGCCTGTACCCGTAGACCGGTCATCAAACATGCTGACGATTTCAACGGACGTGATGTTTGGTGCCACGCTGTCGCCGACCAACAAGTTCAAGTTCAAGTCGTTCGAATCAGCATCGGAGACGAACCTGAAGATTGAGTCGTCGACGCATTTCACTGTGTACACAATCATGGCCCGCGAGAAGGGCAAGCGGCCGCTGTGCGATACGTGGACATTCATGGTCGAGAGCGAGGAGGAAAGCGCCACCTGGGTCAGCCTACTGCGCTGCGCAATCCATCCCAACATCAACGGTAAGTAAACTAGTCACTTCTCTTACTGCCTCTGCTGGGTGGGGGCGAGCAGTGCTTGACCAACGGCGGCAGTACGAGCTTGGCCATTGTGGGCGCCATGCAGGGCACCGTTGCTGCTGCTGTTGTTTTGGCGAGCTATTCTCAGCAAACTGTCTGCCGACCTCATGCGATTGACCAAAGCCAGCATGCCGGAGAGTTTTTCTTCCCACAAAAAAGCAGTCACTGATGGCCCGCATTATCGTTCTAGATCGCAACGTCAACGTTCTGGTACTGCTGAACCCCGTGTCGGGCAAGCGGAAGGCGATCAAAATCTTTGAGACCATTGTCAAGCCTATCTTTGAAATCGGCGGTACGCCCTACACGCTGAAGCTGACAGAGTCAGCAAACTATGCGACGGATCTCCTAAAGAACGAGGATTTGTCGTCCTATAGCTCCATTGTATCGGTCAGTGGCGACGGTCTCTTGCACGAGATCCTCAACGGGTTCCTGCAGCGCGCTGACTGGCCAAAGTACCAGTCGCTGCCGCTGGCCGTGATTCCTGCAGGCACTGGAAATGGACTGGCCAAGTCCCTCGACTGCATCTGGCCCGAGCAGGCTGCAGTGGCCGTAGTCAAGGCGGAGGTGCGACCATTGGACATCATGAGTGCGACGCTGGGCAGCGGTCGCACCGAATACTGCTTTTTGTCAATGACGTGGGGGCTGACAGCCGACATTGATATTGAGTCGGAGCGCATGCGGTGGGCAGGTGCTGCGCGACTCGACCTGTACGGCACCATCCGGCTGATGAACCTGCGGTACTACGGCGGCCGCCTACACTACCTGCCTGCATACGAAAACGACGAGGGCCCCGCAATGGCTGCATCGAGCGGAAACTACACTGCGGGCACCAGTGCGGCATCATCGATGGCCAATATTTTGGCTGAGCGTAACAACCACGGAACAGATGATGCGTGGGGGCTGCCGCCACCCAGCTTTTCGTCCCCGCTGATTCGCAATTCGCCAAAGCAACTCCCGAAGCCGCTGTCACCACAGGTACAGCCTGCAGTGACACTGCGCCCGACGCTGACAGGCGGAATCCAGCTGCCGGTCCAAGACGGCACACTGCCGCCGCGCTGGAAGACCGTTGAGGGGCCGTTTGTACAGGTGATTGCCACGAATGTGCCATGGCTAGCGCCCAACTTCCTGGCGTCCAAACACGCGCGCATCGCCGACGGTATGATTGACCTGGTGTATTCGGGTGCTGCTAGCAAGTGGCAACTGATTCCGTACATGGCAAACTCGGCCAAGGAAGACTATCTGAACAAGGGCGAGGGAATTGAGCACGTAAAGGTGCGTGCCTTCATACTGGAGCCCAACGGCCTGCGCACCACCAGCAAGAGCCCTGAGACCCACCATGCCGTGCAGCACCCAGACACAGCCACCGGCAGCATCCGGTCCAAGTCCCTGTCCCCCCGGTTCGACTCGATCCGCTCATCGTTCAGCTACCGCAGCAAAAAGTCCGGCGGCTCGCAGGTCACCGTCCCGGCCCGTGTCCGCAGCCAGAACTACGCTGCGTACCACACCGCCAGCGGCCGCAATAGCTCGCTGATGGCCCAGGGCTTGAAGCAGCATGACCAGGAGGACAGCAGCCGGAAGCTGGCCGTTCCATCACCTGCTGCCTTTTCCATGCGCTCGAGCACGGCAATTGCACAGATGGCAGTCGAGGACCGCACGCCACTGCCGGACTTTGACGATGACACAGCGGATGTGGTCCGGCATGCACAGTCGGAGCAGCGCGAGCTGGAAAGCCCCGCATCCCCCGAGGTTGATGGCAGTGCTGTGGAAAAAATGAGCGGTGGGTGCCGGCTTGTTGGCGAGCACGGAATTGTGGATCTTGATGGCGAGGTTGTCGAGTTGGGACCGGTGAAGATTGAGGCATTGCCAAATCTGGTCCGCATTATCAGTCCGCCGTGGCTGAACGAGGACCGGTCGAATCGCACCATGGCGATGCCGGCTATGAAGGCGCCCGAGCTGATCCGCGGCACGCTGTCCCGCGAGGGCTCGTTCCTGAGCTTTGCCTCAGCGAAGTGAGAGGACCCCCAGATGCCATATGCGCCATATTTTTCCCACCATTTAAGCCAATCGCTACTTTGTTCTCCATTCGTGCTCTGTATTGTCTTGCTTTGTGCAATTGCAGCTTTGTAGCGTTTTAAGCTATCAAGCTTCAGCAGTTTCCGAGTCAGATAGGAGGCTCACGTGTATGTCTGCTGCATATGAAGGGTGTATGCGAGCGTTCCATGTCTCTTGTCTTTGTACAATGGCAGAAACAGGGACAGACGGAGTCGTGAATACATAATTGGAGAATACGGAGTTGGGTTCTCTGAATGCCGCTTATTCGTGAAACATATACACGAGACTGCTGTATGTACTGGAGCTTGCAGGACATCATGAATTCGACAAAACTGGTCAATCGCTGGAAAATAAAAGTACAGTTTTCAGGAACTTTATGATAATACGTCTAATTGGCCTTATACATATACGCTTCTTGTGTCGAAATACGACAGCGAGGATGGCTCAAGTCTCAGGCGCGTACCTGTTCATCTGATGGAGCAAGTTGCTACATGAAAACTCGGCCATTGCACAGCATGTTTGTTTGGCAAATCCCCGGATCCATACGTGCCCAACCCGATAAGAATTTGTCACTCCGAGCGCAAATATATGCCTTGTGCTCCCAAGATGACACAGCTTGCCTTCATGGTCTCCCCCAAAACGGCTTGTCGATGCCGAGCAAACGGGCAGCAGAAGGATAAACAATGGTGTGTTCGGTGCTGCACCAAATGGCATGGAGAAACATCTGCTGGAATACCCGTCGCCGTGACCATTGTGCCGGGAGTTTCTTTAGCGGCGACTTGGCATGTGAAAGCATACATGTTTGAACGTCTTGGCGCAAGACATTGTTTAGAGACAATGTATCGGGCTAATGCCTCGGCAGTCTGGTCCCCCACCATACTATACATAGCCCAGAGCGTCCAAGAGACGCTTGTCTTGCTAGCTTTGCGGTCCTCAGATCGATAGGTGCAGGAATTTCGCGCACTGCGAACAGCCACTATTGTGAGAGTGGGAAACCACAGGGAGGCAATGTGGAACAGATCCCACCGCATCTGCCTCTCTCATCCCTTGCAAAAAAATTCACCGCCCTCTAAAATTTGTGATTGGCGGTTCTATTCTTTTTTTGCTCAGTTCCTGGCTCTTGTAAAATGCAAACAATGGATCCTGGGCAAACGTGTTTTCGAAATAGGGACTCCAATTTGCACAATAAAGAATAGCGCTCAAGTGCGAACATTGAGCACGGGCTTCCAGGACCGGAAGTGGTGCAGCCAGCAGATCTGTACTGCGGGAGCGCTGTCCCAAACACCAGTCTCCACCGGCCTGCCTATGCTTCGACCGCAAAGCAGCTTCCATCGAGCCAAGAGCCAAGCCGGACACCACAGTGGTTTATCTGACAGCATCGGCGGCCGATACGTGCTGAGTTTCAAGCCGATACTCTCCTCTGGCCGATTGGCCGCCACCAGTGTTTGACTCCATAGGCGGCAAGTCCGTTTGAGTAAGTGTGTCGCGGGGCCCTGCGATCGCCGACTTTTTGCTGAAAGGCGCGGTGCGGATGGCGGACGTGATACCGCAAGGAGCGCATGCGATGCCAGCCTGCGATCTTGGTGTGTGGATCCGAAAAAGTCAACAACTCCCCTTTGGCAGATCCTGCTGGGTACACGACGCATACCTTGCCCACATTCCTGCCCTGGCCTTGCCGAATGACCCTCTCCGCCCCCTTTTCCCTTCTGATGCAGAGCAAAAGCAGGCGGAAGATCCCAATATGCTTGCCATAGCAATCATCCGTTGCTGTTTTGGGGCAACGGGAGTCAAGTGTGTGAGAGCCTAGTATACCGAAAGCAACGCGTCTAATTCAGACAAGACACCATCATGACGCGGCGCCGTGTAAAACAACCCGCAGCATGCAACTTATATTGGAGAGTGATTGACTGTACATGGGTGGACCTATCCGCAATTCGCGGCTGTGCTGGCCGCCCCTCCTTGCCACCTTTCCCGAGAGTTAAGCAGAAAAGACCTTGGTCATGGACAAAGACAGCGTGCCCCATTCTGTCGGACACGCTGGCTCTTCCGGACGGAAGCATGTTTTTCTAATGCAAATCGCCATTCACTCGCACAGAAAATATCCGTGCTGGCGCTGTGTAGCCACCCCGCGTTTTGTTTGTTAGCAACAGGAAGCAGCAGGCGAATGAGTAACGGGCATGCCCCGATTTGAATACCTCGGGATTACACTCGGTGTTGCAGAAAGACTTGGTTTGAAGAACAAACACTATCGCTGGGACTGCCATACCCGGCTGCCCACGCCTGCCACGGTAAGCGTCGATCCTGGCTGGACATTTGGCCGTCAAGAACATCAGCCGATAGGATGATGCATCCACTTTGTGTCAATCGGTAGAGCAGCACTCCCTCCCTCCCTCGCATATACCTCTATCCTTCCTCCCCCACTATTGCTACATGCTCAAGTGCAGTGGGAAAGAGGGAGGGGGCTAAAATCAGTGCTAAAATCAGTACTAAAATCAGTGCTCCAATCATTGTCCCCTTGGGGGCACTGTCGCTTGGATGGCACAGGATGCACCGAGGTTGGAGTGCGAAAAGTACTAGGTCAACAGTGTGGGGCAGGTCGTGTGCCGGGTGTGGATCATTGCACAGCCGGTGCCAGGTTCAGTAACGGCAGTGTGTGACGAAATGACTGCACGCACAAGGGATCCTAGCTCCATGCGTAACCCTTGTCTTGCCATCCCACCCTAATCTACCTCAAATTGGTCACACATCCGCCCCACGCCGTCCCTTTCCGCCCCACACCGTCCCTTTCCGTCCCTCTCCGTCATGCTGTCGGCCAAAGGATTTGTGCTAGAACAACCCAAAAAAAGTGCGAATGGAAATTTCCCAGGCACCGATGGTGGTTTGCTTGCCCAGATATGCCGTACGGCATTAGTGCCAGCAGGCAGCGATCCGGCTTTCTTCATGCCATGGCTCTGAGGCTGGTACGAAGATGCAGTGTCCTGAGAGAAGCGCAATAAATCTGCAGAATGCAGCATGCCAACAGCTCCTGGATCTGATGTGGACAATACGTTGGATGAGATCGCCTAACGCTTTTCGACATGGATCATCTTTTTGCGGCCTTCCTCACAAATCAACCTTACCCGACGATGGTGGGGAACGCATGCTGCACAAGCAGTTGCAGGCACACTTGTGCAGATCACCCGTGGGGAATGAGCCTTGGTCATTGCTGGGCATTCCTCCTCACCAGTGACTCGAATTTAGCCAGTTGATCCACGTCACAGGTGAGCGCTGTTCTATATTTGCACACATCTTGTAATTGCAATACCTGACCTGGTTGCTCTACGTTGCAGTCGGCCAAACCATCACTGTGTAGCAGGTCCCTGACCTGGTCACAAAAGCGCACTGTGACGAATAGATCCAACTGGCAGGTGTGAGTCTGCACCGCCCCCAAAGTAAACAATCAAGATACATTCAAGATCCCAGACTCCGTGTGTACGAGAATTGGCTTGGTGCTTCGCCGACATGTTTACAAGCCTGCCCCTTCCAGATCACTGTTGTGTAATCCACGTGGAGGTAGCATGCCGTAGAGCTCCTATTATCTGGTGTGTTTCCAGGCATCCCCACCATTTATCTTCGTCAGAGAGTGACATCATGGCAGATATGAGCACTGCCAACAAGGTGGGTGCTGCACGTAGAAGAAATGGGAATCTGTGGTATGGTTGGAGGCTATTAATACACTGCATTTACCGGCCATCCTTCGGTCCCCATCAAACATACGCACTCCCGCAATCAAGCAACAGCAAATCTAGCCTAGGCTAGCAATTACTGATCCTGCTGTTGGAAAGAGCGTCTTACGCATTGTGAGGGCAGGTCTTTTGGCCACCCGGCTCAGCCTTGTCACAGGACTCGGGAAATCGCATTGATATTCGAATATATTTGGAACAGCTCGGGCGACACTACGCGTCAACAATCTTATCACAGCGAGTATACAAGCCGTTTCTGTGACCTTTCTGTCAACATTCAGCTCCACCGACGCACCGTTCAACAGCAGTCTTAATTTTTTGGTGAAGTGATCGACAGTATTTTGTTTCGAAAAAGAAGAAAACAATGCTCCAATGACAATGGCACACAAACTGGGTCAGACTTGTCATGGGTGATTGCAGGGTGCCCAAACACCCCATGGCTACCCCCAGGGGTGGGTGCCGGATGCTGGAACCCTCGCCTTTGCATGTGCTTGGACGCGCACCTCCGGAAGATTGATTCAGCAGGCTCGCCTTTATATTTCAACACAGGGACCACTCTCGGGCAGCTTCTCGCTCTCCATTCCACATTCCATACCCACCACCTCTTCTCCACACCCCTTCAAGCCTCAGCACCTTCAATCAGCACCACCTGTCAATTTACTTACAAGGTAACTAGACAGTCTGCATTTTTATGTCTGTAGCTGCTTTCCTGGCTGGGAGATATACACGGCACAGATCATTTGGCCCTTTGGTCAATCGCTAGAATTATTTTTACATTCGCTTTGTACCCTGCTTTCGGCTGTGCCGCCCATCACCAACACGCGCTTTTGGCGGCCCAGCTCCTCGCTGAGCTGCGTATTTAGAAAGGTCTTACCACGCATCTCGCTTCTTTCTCCCGGGAGCAGCAGCCGTTTTCTTTTTGGCTTGCTGATTGCACTGGTCTCAGGCGACCGCAGACCCACGCGTAGCCCAAAATGTCGGGTGCGCCCAAAGAAGGCTGGGTTGACAGGCAGATTCAGTTATCTGTCGGCCAGTCATCAAGACTGTAATTGTAAAGGCGCCTAAAATACATGGGTGGGGAGGGGTGGTCTTTGTAGCCCACAAAGGGCCCATTTTTATTGCTTGCCCCATGTCAGCCTGCTTCCGTATTTTTTATCTCAAGGCCTGTCCATCCGTCTTGAACCTTGGCCCTCCTCTCCCACCAGCCCACGCAAATCCCCCACCGCTGTGATTCCAGCCTTTCTCGTGCAGAGCGCCGAAAAAATTCTTTCGGCATTTTCTCCCCTTTTTGTTTACATTTCTCAGAACCCGCTTAGACTGGGCCGCCCTTTGCCTGCAGAAGGGTATATATTTAGGCCGCCCTTCCCCATCTTTCCAAATTTCTTTTCTTCCTTATCCCACTCACATACACATTATATTTCCTGCATTTTCTGGCATTTCGCATCACACACTACTATTTTTGCTGTTTGTCACTTTGCAACAATCAGCCCCACACCATCCATTACTCATCACCCACATCTCCATTCTTATAGCACTCTTTGCATCCACACCATCCACACCACTACTCTAATAATGGCCAGTATCGCTAGCATGCTTATCGACGGGACCTCTGCCTCCAGCACCCGCGGCTCTCCGTCCTTCTCTCGCGGCTCTACGCCTGCCAGCCTCTATGGCAGCGAGGTCGACCTTGCCATGGCCGGCAGCACCGGCTCTTCGCCGGTTCTGTCGTCGACGATGCCCACCCATCACCACCCCTACGGCCACCGGATGACGTCGCCCGACGCATCTTCGGCCGCACTGGTCTCAGCCAACCGGCGCCGCAAGATCCTTACCTCCCGTCCCCCCAACTCATTCATTCTCTACCGGTCTGACAAGCTGCGCGAGCTCATCCAGAAGTACCCCGAGCTCAAGCAGACAGACATCAGCAAGATGTGCGCTGAGAACTGGAAGAACGAGACCCCCGAGGTCAAGGACCACTACCGCCAAAAGCAGCAGGAGGCCAAGACCAAGTTCCTGTCCGAGCAGGCTATTGAAGTACAGAAGCTCAGCGGCAACACGGACAAGGCTGCTATCAAGAAGATCCAGCCAACCAACACCTTCATCCGTTACCGCACGGAGATGAAGAAGAAGCTGGCGAAGCAGTTTGCCCAGATGAACCAGAAGGACGTTTCACGCGCCTGCGGTCTCATGTGGAGAAGCGAGCCCGAGCACGTCAAGATGCGCTACCGCCAGTCGTACAACCAGGAGAAGCGCGACTTCGAGCGCCTCTGCATGACCTCTGCCATGGAGCCCTCGGCGGAAGCCCGCGCCGTCCTGGCGTCGGTTCTTGCCCAGGGCTCTGGCGCTGCGCCCGTCTCGGTGCCTGCGCCTCACCCGATTGTCACCACAAACTTGCGCGAGCAGCAGCGCCGCATCTCGGACTGCACCGTCGGCGGCTCGTTCTCTGCCCCAGTCTCGCCACCCCAGCCTGCGCCCGCCTTCCTGATGCCGCGCGAGGCCCGGGCCTCCACCGAGAGCCCGCGTCTGCACAATGCCACCGTCCACTCCGCCCCGTACAATGCCGAGCGCGTCTCGCTGCCCTCATGCGCCGAGCTGCTCAGCATGGCCAACCAGTCCATGGCCCGGGATCCCCGCGTGCGCAAGATCTCGGCTCCCCTGCCTCCCCCCTCGCACTTTGCCCATGGTAGCCGCTCTGCCCCCCACCCTGCCCACAGCTACGATTCGTGGCAAATGCGCCATGTGAACCACAGCGATGGCTACTACCAGTCGGTGCCCCACCCGTACATGCACTAAGAAGGGACTGTGGTTCGCAGCCCTGGCGGGCTGGCATTACCCGCGGTGCTATTCACATGGCAATCTCGAGGGGTTCTTGGGATTTGCCTTGCAAAAATCGGCTTGTTCTTGCTTCGCACTTGCTGTCAATTTTCTGTACTTTTTTATCTCTGCAATCCAACATTCAAAAAACAATTCACACTGCTCCCCACACTGGCGTTCTGAGTAGATGCACGCCATGCCAGCCCTAGCAGAAGGATTCACCATATTTCACCTCATGTTGGCTCGGCCTCCCGCATCGGTGCTAAAAATAGCCTGGCATTTAGGTCGGCGATTGGCTTCCCCCATGCGCTTTCCCCAAGCGCCAGCCGTTTCCACAGCGTAGCCAAGCAAAGTGGGCAATCGCTGGCTGATGCGTCCGCATGTTCAAGCCCTCGCCCTTTTAAAAATAGCCCTTGGCCGTGATTTCATTTGCTGCATTCTGGGCTGTCCAATGCCACTGTGACTGAGAGAGGAAGTGGCCGAATCGCGAAGCTATTACATACAGCACCGCGCTCAACAATATGCTGTGGTGCAACCGAGAACCAAGTTTAAATATAGTCATTTGGCAAAAAGGCAAAAGTGGATTGGCGATACCGCATGGGCTTTTAGGCATAGAGATGCGTGATAGCAAATAGGCACAGAAAGGCTGTCTTTCCACGAACAATAGATGGGTATGTGCCAAGTCTTTCCACGACGCGCGTTTCCTTCAACTCCTAATGCAAAAAGTGCTACTGCATGTCAGACGTCTTGGCAATCCTTTACCAGTTTTTGTCACAAGGCAGTTACCTCACAAGCTCCATCTTCAGCTGAGTGACATGCAGCTTTATCATGAGCCAAAGCCATGGACAATACACAGGCATGTCGACAATGTTCACATATCTAGCAGCGGATTTGCGTCTCCAAACTTCTCCCTGACAAGTACATAGTCGCAGTATGAAAAATGGACCGGATTTGCATCCAGTGCATAAACACGTGTTGCTGGGGTTGCCGTGCCAACATAGCAAGCTGTTGGTATTCTACACATTAGTATTCCATTGTGTGCCAGCCGTAGTCAATATTTGTTCATGAGTTGTCTGCCTGAAAATCTGAACCGAAGCTAATCCGACTTCTCTTTGATTCGCTCGATCCCGTATCTACATCTACAAGTTACATTGTGGAACAAGAGTGCTCTGTGGAAGATATTTGTCTATACTTCCAACTGCCTATTGGTTTTTGTCTGGTTCAGTTGCCTGACAGGTATTGTGAAGCTTGCTAGTGTGTTGTGCAGCTAAATACTACGTCTATCGAGCACCAGAATCTGCCAGGCAGATAAATACACACATGCTCTGTGCTTCCCCACGACAATGTAGACAGCACCGGATAAATTGCCTTGCTGTAAGGCTGCTGTGGTTACAGCATAATTTATCACATCTGTTGCCATTCTTCCGGAGGTTGACTCAGGGGCTGAGTTGGCAAGAAGGTTGGGCTGGGCCATTGGATGTGCGAGGACCTGGCTCTCATGGTGATGCAACCCATGCACCAAACTGCACCACTGGGCTCCTTGCTGTCTGTCTGTCTGTCTGTCTGTCTGTCTGCCTTTCTGTCTCTACGCTAGATGCCGGCTTGTCTGAACATCGCCAGTGCTCACCGACCTGACTGCCACCATCTGCTATGCTCGGCACCTATTTCCTCGAGCTTATTTTCTCACCACCTTTTCTGCCATCTTCTCTGCGATTGATCATCATTTAGTTCTGGTGTCATATGCCTCGACAAGCTTGCCGGCACACTGAGGCGGCAGCTGCGACCTTAAATTGCGACTGTTGTGACTGGCAGCCTCTGAAACAAATGTCTTTTCTTTATTCTCACAAACATGATTTCCACACATCCCAATGGCCACCACGTCGCAGCACTGGATGCTGCTGTTATGTGTGATCCGACCAAGATCCTCTGTATCCGTCAAGCATGCAGCAAGCCCATCGACAACATTTCTGGAAGCGGCGGCAGCAGCAGTGACAGGGACACCGACAACTCCGTGTACTGCTCGCCAGCCTGTCTCTACTCTGACGCACTCGATCGCCACCGCCGCCAGTCATCAGCACTCGGCAGCCCATCCTACCTCAACGCAAGCGTCAGGACCGATGACTCATTGCAGCTGCAACTGCAGAAGCAGCAGCAGCAGCCACCGTCACCGCCGCACATCTCCACGTCGCTGCTGATCCGCCGTGGCATTGATCCGTGGGCAGCACCCGACGACATTGCGCTGCGCCAGATCGTGGGCCGCATGCTGGCCGAGGCACTGGCAGTGCATGTGGCCTCGCCAAGCAATGCCGAGAACAGCTGGGCGATCGAGAACGAGGCATACCGCCTGTCGTACCACAGCGCCTACACAGCCGATGCCATGAGCGCCAGCAGGCAGTACTACCAGCACATAAGCATGGTGCTTGTAAGCCGCCTTCGTGCTGAGGGTGCCCTGGTCCACCTGCTGGCTGCTGGGCACATGCCGCCGGATATTCTGTGCCGCCACCTGGCGTGCGGGTAGGTGGGCAAGAGGCACAGGCCAGGTTTCATTTTTTTTTCTGTGCTCTCGAAAAACTCCAGCCAATGAAACGGCGCTTGCCATAACTCTGATTGTGCGCCTGGCTGTGGCCCGCAGGCTTAAATTGCAGCACGACAGGTTCGCCCTGCGGGCGGGGCTTCCCCCTTTTTCCCTTATCCTTATGCACGGGTTTTTCGCCTGTCAGTGAAGTTCCGACTGAGACGGTGAGTTGCTTTTACGCAAACTATTCAATACCCATTCCTCGGCTGGCTGCCCCTCTGGGGCGGTAGGCTGAGGAAATTTTTGTATGCCCCCGAGGGCAGCCCTTCCACCCACACCAGCTATCACAACAAAAGCAATGCGAGAGACGCTCCAGCACATGCACCACGGGGCATCGCAAGCACGCCTTTGCAGCTGTTGGAGAGCTGCCTGTCTAATGTGTGTATCTGTGCACTCCATGCCATGACTGCTGGCTGCTCAGAGTGTTAACCCCGTGTTGCTATTAGGACTATACAAGCAAAAGGCACATGTTTGAACGTGTGCTGAGTGTCTCTAGTGTCGCGCAGCCACTATCAATATCGACATAGGCAATAGACTAACTCGTGCACTAAATGCAGCAATAGCATACGCTTTTTTATATTATTTATGTTTTACAGGTGTTAGTGCCAAAACAGTTATTTTATTCCCATGCCATGACAATGACACAGTCTTGTTCTAATGCTACTGGTACTCTAGTGCTCGACTGTTGGCAAGCAGTGCTTTAAAGTCTGTGTATATGAATAGGATTTTGACTTATGAGCTGTGCTAGCTATTTGCTATATTATAACTAGGTTTCTTTAGTCATAGTCACAGACGCACTCAAAATATTGCAGATGGTTATAGACACCTTGCCTATTCTAGGTGTCTCTACTCATGAGCCTGGCACATTCTCATATATATAAAGTGCGCTTGCCAGTCGGGGTTTAACTGCTACTGCATTTTACGTACGAATTTTCTATCTGGAAATGTTTCACTGCCTATGAAGTATGGATAGTAGTGGCAGCATCACACCTTTTGCTTTACTTTGGCACATATAAGTGGTCCTCATTCTTATACCGTGCGCTGAGCATTCACAACTACCCACACGATCCGTGGCTATTTTAATGGTGTGGGTGGCAGTACTGAAGGTTTGGGTCAGTAGGACATTCTGATGGACATTATGACGCTGAACAACATGACGCAGGAAACATCAGCCAACTGAGCGAGATTCGTGAAGAGTATGATGAGAGGAATATTCACCGCTACAGACGAGATATCGGTGGATTGAGTGCTCAGTACCATGAGAATTTCGATTGGAAAGTCTTAGATGAAGAATCAAAAATAAGCAGTGGTGTACTCAGTGGTGACATACTGACAGAAATTATCACGCTGGAAGTCGAAGACAACTAGCAGGAAGAGTCAAACATGGAAAATACCTTTTGTATCGATGTCATTTACATTGGAATTAGCTTACTGGGACCTGGAAGCAGGCAACAGCAAGGATCCGGTTTGAATGAGAATAACGAGCGATGCCTTAGGGATACCACAGAACTAACACCCATCTCCTGCAAAACTGGCTCGGATGCTACATTTATCAAGGCACCAGTACTGTGTGTGGAAGGCTCAATAGTGGGTGACTCAGATGTTCTGCTGGAATCCATGAAAACCTGGTATTGTTATTTCCGCAATGAGCCTGCAGGCCCTAACCATATTTAGCTGCCAACAACCGTCAGGCTTTGGCAGCGGATAGTTAATGACCACACAATCTCTTCGTGAAAAGTATGGTACTGGTTACCAGCCTTGCTTACTAGAGTAGGCCATTCCTGTGACCGTTACTCAACATACCTAACATTTCATAAATATAAATATTGTGCTAATTTCACAAAATATGTGAAGCTGATGCATTGATAACACAGCGTGTCACTATGTTACAGGCGGAGCTTTAGTCACCAGCTTTATTTACAACCAACTAGTTATTTGTTCAATGCTTCTGGTCTGTGCTTTTCACGGAAGTGTCAAATGGTCCATGGACTACAAAACTGCCCGTGTGTCATGTGACGTGTTGATTGCACAGGGATTCACAGCGAATGTGACTCTCCCTTCAGCCGTTTTTTTATTGCTTACTCGTTTTCTAGTAATGTGCCTTAGGACTAGGGATTCAGCCCTCATGGAAATAGTGGCATGCGAGGACAATTATGCGTGTGTATCTTCCCACCACCATTCACATTGTTTGCACATTTATAAATCCCACTGGAAGGTTTTATGATAGCGCTTTCTCCTTACTTTTAACACCTCTTCTGATAGCCCACTATCTGCAAGACAGCATGGAGTTCACAAACAGCCCAGTGTGCATCAAGGACCTCGAACATATCGCCAGTAAGGTGATGCACCCCAGTGCTTTAAGCTACTACAATTCTGGAGCTGACGACGAGCAAACCAAGCTGGATAACATCGCAGCATTCGACAAGTACCGCATCCATCCACGCATACTTCGCAACGTCACCGCCATCTCAACTGAGACAACCATACTTGGCCAGCAAATAGCTACTCCTCTAGGTATTGCACCCTGTGCCATGCACATGCTTGCGCATCCTGCTGGCGAGCTGGCGACGTCACGGGCAGCTGCGCAGCATGGTGGAGTGATGATTCTGTCAACGCTATCTACCATCGCCTTGGAGAGAGTTATTGCAGAAGGCAACTCAGACATGCAATACTGGATGCAGCTGTATGTACTCAGTGACTGGTCTATCACAGAGAAGATTGTTCAGCGGTCCGAGCGTGCAGGTTTCAAGGCGCTTGTGCTAACAGTGGATATGCCAATCTTGGGTCGGCGCCGGGACGACATTCGAACCAGGTTCATTCCACCGCCACACATACACTTGGAAAACTTCTTTGACCCAGAATCTGCCAGCAACTCGGAAGGAGCTGCGCCAAGCACGTACAACGACGTGCCAGAACTTTTACTCGCAGCTAGTGTTGCAGGTGGAAACCCAGCTGTGACCTGGGACAATGTAATCCCGTGGCTAAAGTCCATCACCAAACTTCCTATCATTCTCAAAGGTATCTTGACCGCGGAGGACACCAAGCTTGCCATTAGCTACGGGTGTGCAGGCGTCATTGTGTCCAACCACGGTGGTCGCCAGCTTGATGGTACCCTGGCCAGTATCGATGCATTGCCGCATGTTGTTGAAGCAGCAGAGGATAAGATCGAAGTATACATGGACGGTGGTGTGCGAAAGGGGTCCGATATATTCAAGGCTCTGGCATTAGGTGCGCGCGCTGTATTTGTCGCTCGCCCTGTGCTTTGGGGCTTGGCATATGATGGGGAGGCAGGAGCTAAGCAAGCGTTAGATCTGTTGCAGAACGAGCTGAAGTTGACCATGATGCTGTCTGGGACACGTACCATTCAGGAAATCGATGATTCATATGTCTTGGAGCCAGTAACCCAGTGGATTCAGAGTTCTGTCCGCCGTCAGAAACGTGCAAACCACAACGATATTGAGGAGCTTAAAAGTAAGCTATAGCTAACTGCTTCTATTTATGCTACCATTGCGCTTGAGGTATGCTAGGAATGAACGCTACAAAGTTAGGATTTGTCTTAGTGGGTTTTAATAAACATTCCAAAAATAATGCAAAAGCTCGCTGACAACGAGTGTTGGATAGCTACTATAACCGTTCAACTTGCTCATCCATTTGAGCCTGCGGGAACGACTCAGCCGGCTCTAAACCAAAACGCCTAAGCTCTGACAGATTGGGCCCCGTCTCTTCAGAGACTATATGCATAAAACACCATTCCTGTATTGGGTCAACCATAGAGACTGTTCGGTGCTGAAGGAGAGCAAGTTGATTAAGAAGTGTTCGAGTTATAGAGAAAAATAGATATGGATAGAAACCTGTAAGTAGTGCCAATACTGTTCTGCACCAAATGTGAGATAAAAGTACCTGTTCTATTTCTCTTTAGTCCCTAGTATGAAGTATGATAAATGTCTGGAAGAGGGTGGTGTCTATGGCTTGGGCAAATACAAGGAGGAATTTGCTAGATCTCTTAACAAGAAAGCACAGAAATACGGCCGGGTGTTGACATTAAACCTCTCATATTCCTCACCTCAAATATATTTGATACTCTATTGTCCATCCAGGATAGACTATTCACCCGTCAGATAATCCCCTTGAAACCCCTACATTCACCTGAATCATGAGGTAGCCTCCTTGCCAGTGTACTGGCTGCGAGCTTCTAACACAATTTTTATGTACCGGCGGCTTCAAACCTCATTGAGCAAAAGAATGTTTCAAATTTAGAATGACGTTAAATTCTTTTGATATCCATCTCGACGTCCTCAGAGGTGCGCATAGCCATGGGCTGCCCTAGTAGAATCGATCATCCTTAGATTTTAAGGGAGAGACGTCAACTTTGAGTCTTTCAGTTTCCTTAAAGTGCATTTTTTTTGCTTACGACTCTGAAGTTAATGTCGAGGGTGGTATCCGAAATACAGTGAAAGCAGAGGCGCCATACAACATGATGTGCACTTTCATGTACACCACGAATCGTCCTAGTCATATGAGGATTGCGCATATGGCTCAGTTTTGCAGCTGCTCCAAATATGCTAGAATACTTTGGACACATGACAACGAGTCGATGTCACTGCGGTTACACCAGCTGAGAACGTGATATAGCAGGTCGTGAGGGAGAGCCTCTATTGTCCTTCTTGTCATAAAAGTGAGATGAAGGTGTTGAAAAATAAAATAGCTGAGGGAGCCTTATTGCTGCAGATACACGCACATGTTCGGTACCGCGTCTTTTGCTAATAACCAGCAAATGGCCGCAGTTGAAGCGTATTTACAGCTGGATATGAAAATTGACTATCAGCTTACTCTATACATTCGCATAAAGATACATAAACATAAACAAGGTGTCGCATATCCCCAAGGTGTTAGGGTGAATTTTTTATAGCCCTAATAGCAACACGGGGTTAACACTCTGAGCAGCCAGCAGTCATGGCATGGAGTGCACAGATACACACATTAGACAGGCAGCTCTCCAACAGCTGCAAAGGCGTGCTTGCGATGCCCCGTGGTGCATGTGCTGGAGCGTCTCTCGCATTGCTTTTGTTGTGATAGCTGGTGTGGGTGGAAGGGCTGCCCTCGGGGGCATACAAAAATTTCCTCAGCCTACCGCCCCAGAGGGGCAGCCAGCCGAGGAATGGGTATTGAATAGTTTGCGTAAAAGCAACTCACCGTCTCAGTCGGAACTTCACTGACAGGCGAAAAACCCGTGCATAAGGATAAGGGAAAAAGGGGGAAGCCCCGCCCGCAGGGCGAACCTGTCGTGCTGCAATTTAAGCCTGCGGGCCACAGCCAGGCGCACAATCAGAGTTATGGCAAGCGCCGTTTCATTGGCTGGAGTTTTTCGAGAGCACAGAAAAAAAAATGAAACCTGGCCTGTGCCTCTTGCCCACCTACCCGCACGCCAGGTGGCGGCACAGAATATCCGGCGGCATGTGCCCAGCAGCCAGCAGGTGGACCAGGGCACCCTCAGCACGAAGGCGGCTTACAAGCACCATGCTTATGTGCTGGTAGTACTGCCTGCTGGCGCTCATGGCATCGGCTGTGTAGGCGCTGTGGTACGACAGGCGGTATGCCTCGTTCTCGATCGCCCAGCTGTTCTCGGCATTGCTTGGCGAGGCCACATGCACTGCCAGTGCCTCGGCCAGCATGCGGCCCACGATCTGGCGCAGCGCAATGTCGTCGGGTGCTGCCCACGGATCAATGCCACGGCGGATCAGCAGCGACGTGGAGATGTGCGGCGGTGACGGTGGCTGCTGCTGCTGCTTCTGCAGTTGCAGCTGCAATGAGTCATCGGTCCTGACGCTTGCGTTGAGGTAGGATGGGCTGCCGAGTGCTGATGACTGGCGGCGGTGGCGATCGAGTGCGTCAGAGTAGAGACAGGCTGGCGAGCAGTACACGGAGTTGTCGGTGTCCCTGTCACTGCTGCTGCCGCCGCTTCCAGAAATGTTGTCGATGGGCTTGCTGCATGCTTGACGGATACAGAGGATCTTGGTCGGATCACACATAACAGCAGCATCCAGTGCTGCGACGTGGTGGCCATTGGGATGTGTGGAAATCATGTTTGTGAGAATAAAGAAAAGACATTTGTTTCAGAGGCTGCCAGTCACAACAGTCGCAATTTAAGGTCGCAGCTGCCGCCTCAGTGTGCCGGCAAGCTTGTCGAGGCATATGACACCAGAACTAAATGATGATCAATCGCAGAGAAGATGGCAGAAAAGGTGGTGAGAAAATAAGCTCGAGGAAATAGGTGCCGAGCATAGCAGATGGTGGCAGTCAGGTTGGCGAGCGCTGGCGATGTTCAGATAAGCCGGCATCTAGCGTAGAGACAGAAAGGCAGACAGACAGACAGACAGACAGATAGCAAGGAGCCCAGTGGTGCAGTTTGGTGCATGGGTTGCATCACCATGAGAGCCAGGTCCTCGCACATCCAATGGCCCAGCCCAACCTTCTTGCCAACTCAGCCCCTGAGTCAACCTCCGGAAGAATGGCAACAGATGTGATAAATTATGCTGTAACCACAGCAGCCTTACAGCAAGGCAATTTATCCGGTGCTGTCTACATTGTCGTGGGGAAGCACAGAGCATGTGTGTATTTATCTGCCTGGCAGATTCTGGTGCTCGATAGACGTAGTATTTAGCTGCACCACGCACTGGCAAGCTTCACAAAATATTTCTGGCAGAACCTCGCTTGCATATATTATGATCAGAGTATGAAGATTAGCGATTGAATCAGCCCAGCGACCAATGAGGTGTAGCAGCGTCAGCCAGGAGCGGCTCTTGAAAAACACAGCTTGAGCACGCCGCGGTCTTTGCCTCACTAGCACTCACCAACAGCGAACAGACAGGACCGACTTGCAACTCAGCTGGCAAGCAAATTCGTTTTTGCACATCTCTGACCTTACATCTTCCCCCATCTCAGTTCATTGGATAGATTCCTCCTCTTTTCTTATTATTCACTGCAATTATAGGAACACATCAAAAGTAGCAATGAAGTCGACGGTTATGTTTGCGCTGCTGGCGCTGCTCATGGCAGTGGCCACGGCAATTGAGTTTGATTTGACGGCTGGACATGACGGCACGCACGATCGGCGGTGCCTGTCGCAGTGGCTGCCGAAGGGCGTTCATGTGAAGGTAGTGACGAAGGTGCTGCCTGGATTCCCGGGACAGGCGCTGAACATGGAGATCCACGACGACAGCCCGCACATGAACCAGTACGGAGCGCGCAAGCACGTGGACGACGTGGTGTTCCGGTTCGACACGCAGGCGCACGCCAACGTGATTGTGTGCTTCCAGAACGTGCTGGACGCGGGCCAGGCGCCGGACGGGCGGGCGCTGACGGTGCAGTTCAAGATGCAGTCGGGCGCGGACGCGGAGGATTTCGGCAAGCTGCAGAGCGAGCAGAAGCTCAAGCCGATGGAGATCGAGCTGAGGCGGCTGGCGATGCACTTGGAGGACGTGCAGGATGAGCTGCAGTATCTGAAGCAGCGCGAGAGCTCGTTCAGAGACTCGAACGAGCATATGAATGCGCGTGTCAAGAACTTTGGCTTATTCTCGATCGCCGTGCTTATCGGCGTTGCAGTGTACCAGGTGCTGTCGCTGCGCCGGTTCTTCCACCAGAAGAAGCTGATTTGAAGGGGGAGTAATGAGGGCACATCGTATCGACATCAATAAATATCATTCGATTACACTGCAGCATCGATGTGGTCATCCAGTATATCGCTGTGTTGGCCATAAGGGCTGTGACTCGCAGCTCAGAGGTGTTCCTGATGACTTGCGGCTATGAGTGTAAGAGTTTGGGAGATCATCGCATATCCTGTCGTTTCTTTTTTTGATACTGTCTAAACACCAATGTCACAGCAGTACGCAGAGGTGCCCAAGGAGCCAGAGTACGAGGCAGCACCAGACAATGTTTCCGAGGGGCCCCTGACAGGCTCAGTAGACGACCGCATTCCGTCGCCGCCGACGCCTCCACACCTGCGCGGATTCCCCTCAATTCCCGGTATCAGTCAGGACCCAATGCAGCCGCCAGCACCCAATGCAGTCTCGGACATGCGCGCCTACATTGCGGCGACGCAGCGGCAGCTAGAATCGCCCGACCTATTTGATCCGCGTCACGGCGGCTACAAGAACAGCTTCAAGCATCCGGTGGAGCCGCAAAAGAAATGGTGGCAGAGGGTGCCGTCATGGAGCAGCGTGTTGCGGTTCACGGCCCTGTACATGGTGCTGCCGTTCATTACCGGCGTAATGGCCGGCATGGGCGAAATCTTCGCCAACGAGCTGATGTTCCGGTGGGGATGGAGGGGCGCAAGGCCGCTCATGGTCAAGAACCGTGACAACCGCGTCTTCCCGGTCGCTGACAAGCCAGGTGCAGATTTTAATGTTGACTGAAAAAAAAGAAGCGAGGAATAGAAACATAAAAGACATTAGCCGCGGCTGAACAGCCTGCCCACGACACCATTGGAGAGCGCATTCGACACCAGGCCGCCCATCAGACCGCCCATCAGGCCCGTGTTGCCGCCAGCGAGCTGGTTCCAGCGCTTCTTCTGGTCCTTGTCACAGCGCTGGTAGCCGATCAGGTTGGCCGAGCTCAGCAGCACGGCAATAATGACAATAAGTAGCCATTGGAACCTTAGGCTGAAAAAGGCCACGATGGCCAGAAGCGACCACACCACGGGCGTCACATATAGCACACCCCAGAACATGCGCGAGTCGCTTGCATTCACCGGGAACGACGGATCGCGCGACTCGAATATCCACTCGTTCGTGCCGTCCTCGCGCACCTCGTTCCACCACCGCAGTCCCACCAGCAGCCGCCCCGAGATGTTCTTCACGGTCCAAAAGTCCACCGCCAGCGTCAGCACGCACAGGACAAAGATGAGAATGAAATTGTCGGTGAAGAAATTGCCCAGCAGGTACAGCGCCAGGGCTCCGCTCTTGAACAGAATCAGGAACAGCAGCGCAATGGGATGGCTCGACACCTGGAACACGTTTTGCTGCTCGGCTGGTTGCTGGCCGGCTGGCGTATCCACCTGCACATTCAGGGCGCTCGAGTACCCGCCGTTGTTATTGTTGCTCATTGCGTGTAAGGAAGCGAGGGGGTGGGAGGAGGTAATGCGAAATTGAGAAATGAGATGGGTTGCGGAATACAAAGAAAAAAGCAGGCAGGCAGAGCGGTGTGGACTGAGGCGCCACAGCGGGCTTTTAAAAGAGCCCATCGGGGACTTGGCAGAGGGACTATTTTCCAGGGCTGAGCATGTGGAGCTTAGCACAACCACGCAGAATCTTTTATGACTTTGTGTATAGAAAAAGAGGAGAGTCGGGGGTGGAAGAGGGCAATGTACATGTCGAGGGCTGCAGCTTGGAGGCGCAGAGGGAGCGCTGCCTCGGCTATTCGTTGGAGCTGTTGTAGGCAAACTGGCGGTCCTCGGCGGGGGCGGGCGGCGACGTGTCGGTGCGTGGCTCATGGCCGGGCTCGACCCACCGCTGCATGGTGTATTTGGCGCAGCGGCCGGCGTTTTCGAGCTCCTGGATAGCCTTGGTGATGCCCAGATTGCTGAGGCCGTACATCTGCGGGCCGCTGGCATGTGTCTTGACGCCGACGCCGTTGGCCATCAGGATATCGAGGATCTGCTTCCAGACGCCGCTGGAGGAGCTGGCGCGGAAGGGCTCGTCGGGCATGTCGGCAGCGGTGACCTGGAATACGGGCAGTTCGCCGCCATCGAGGATTTCGGATGTGTAGACGCAGCGGGCACTGGCATCTTTGATACTGGGGCAGACGCGGGTGCTGCGGAAGCCCACGGTCCAGATGTACCGCACGGTGTGGTAAGCCTCGCGGTCCCACACGACGCGGCCCAGGTCGTGGATGCGCACCTCATCTTGGCCCTTGCCGATGACGATCGGGAAGACCACGCGGCCGCTGCTGTCGCGCTCCAGCGGCTCGATCGGCTTCGGGTCGCTGCGGTCGTCACGCTTGCCCTGCCGCCGCCGCCGCTTCGTCAGGCGCGATGCGTCAGACAGCGCGGCCACGTCGCGCTTACGGCGGCTGCGCTGTGTGTCGTCGTCGTCGTGGCGGGTCAAATCGGGCAGCCGCCCACCATTGTGTGCGCTGCCGCGCCACCCCGCCTCGTTTTCCGAGTGCATGCAGTCGTCGTCCGAGCTATCGTTGCATCAATGGAATGTCAATGTTTTGGACTGGAACAAGAACATAGAAAAAGAAAAGCAAACAGACGCAGTAAAATTATAAATGCGTGCTTACCTTGAGAGATCTTCGTCGACTTCCGGATAGGCCTCCGAGATCATGTCGAGTAATTGCCTATATCAAATGCATGAATATTTGTCCCCGCTTGGAACCACCTCAGCGCACGCGCCATCCAGGCACGCATTGCAAGGGATCCCCGAGAGACACGCATACGCAACGGCCTGGTTAGCATGCAGCGAATGGCGGTGCTGACACCCAGGTCTTTCCACAAAAACAGACACATACAGCGATACTTACTCGTTCTCAATGCGTGCGGTCTGGATTTTGTTTTTGATGCTGTCGTAGTTTTTCAGCAGCTCCGAACGTCTCTACAAGATGTGGGCATAGAAAATTCTGAACTCAGCGTGCACGCGCCAGCAAACACTGACATGGGTATTGGTATTGTTCCGCCAGGCCGGGAGACATGCTGTGGGCTATCTTACCTCCAGAGCCAGCTTGACCTTGTTTGTCAAGTCGCCGGCTATTTCTCTATATGACAGCATTTTTAAAATGAGTTGCGGCAGAATCTAAAGAGCAGAAAAATAATAAGAGGTATAAAATATCAAGGGGGAAGAGGAGAAAAATCGCAAAAGGAGAGATGAAAAGGACGGGGACAGGAAAAAAAGTACTGCGTGCCAGAAAAAACAGCTCAGCAAGGCAACGCCAAACAAAAAATGAGGGGCAGAGGGGAAAAATCATTGCGTTGAACAGAGCACAGCTTGGCGACCTCTCAGTCATACAGGCCCAGGGACTTCCGCCCAGTAACGCCTCCAAAAGGGAATTGAAAACATCGGCGACTGGGGGAGGAAATAGCACGAACACTAGTTTCTAGATTTTACTCATTGGCGGCCCTTTTTCAAGCAAAGCTGCCGACGATCAAATTGACTCCTTTCCCCTTATTTACCCACACTCTGGTGGACGAGCAGCCTGGTGACAATAAAAAGCCTTGACTCCAGTAGAAAGACCCGCAAGAGCCAGTGTTTGCAGCGGGGCGCCAGCACGTCTGCATGGAGGGCAGATAGGCCAGGACCGTGGGCAGGCCCCTTTCCAGATGAAAATGGTTGAGCAGTCGTGTAGAACGGAATATTTTACGCAAACGTATTCAGAGAGCAGCGATTGGCCGGCACGTGAACGCTCCATACCTCGCTGATTCGCAAAATTATTTCCCCGAAAGTAGAAGTTTTGGCAGCACTATTTGGTTGAGGGTATCAGGGTTATATCCCGTTTATATCTACATCGATTGTTTTGAAAATGGATTCTTCGCAGACCGATGTTAGCAAGCTGCTCGATGTGCTCAAAGGCCAAATGCCGGGGCAGAAGGTGTCAGCCGAGGCGATGGCTGCGCAGAAGCAAGCGCGAGACAGCACAGGCATGGATGTTGACGAGCAGGCCAGCGCGGCGATCTGGCAAGTGCCTGCCAACGTCGGATCAGACCTGACCAAGCCGTTTGTGCTGGGATCTATCTTGCCAATGTGGGACACGCTGGACGAGACGCAGAAGCTGAACATTCTGCTGGGCATTGCACACGTGGGCGTGGGCAAAATGCATGCAGCGCAGGCGGAAGCGCGGCGCGTATCGGCGCTGGCCAAATCGGACGCATCCAGCGACTGGGTACGTACATTAGGCAGCACAATCGGCGACGTCGGAGTGACGGGCAGGTTGAACGACCTGGAGACGCTGGGCGACCCAGTGCAGGCGGAGATTGAGAAGAGCGTCGCGCAGATGGCCGACAGCCTGGAGGCCCAGCAGCTGGCGCTGTCGACCGAGGCATTGAGCTACGTCAGCCCGCAGGTGGCTGCGGAAATGGCGCCTGAGCACATCCGGTACATGTACGGCGTGCCGCCTACCGAGGAGGAGGTGGCGCGGATCACCGAGACCGCATCCAGGCTAAAGATCACCATCAAGAAGCCCGTCTCGCGACGCCCGTCAGCACTGCCCACGCTCAGTCGTCGCGAATCGTCTGCCGATGCCATGAGTCCGGCCGCAAGCAACCCGGAGCTGGCGGACTTTTCGGACCTGTTTGGTGACGAGCCCGAGCAGGATCGGCCCGCGGGCGCGCCTGCACGGTATCTGACGGTCAAAACCTCGCATCAGGCCGACCACGCCGGACGGCTGGCGCGTCTACTGGCGGCCGCCGATGAGGCCGACGGGTCAGCGCTCCATGGCGACAAGGCGCGGCGGCCAAGCGGTCCCGCCGGCCGACCAGCGGGGGTTGGCGTGCGGCCCACACCGGGCAGTCCTGCCGGCCGACCAACCGGTGCTGGTGTGCGGCCCACACCGGGCGGCCACGCTGGAGCTCGGCCCGCCAACAAGCTCGGGATCCTGGCCCCGCGGCGCCGTGCAGCCCCATCCAACACCGCACTGCCGGCCAGCGGGCTGGACAGCGCGCGACGTGGGGCTGGCACAGGCACACCCGGGTACCAGGCACCGAAGCGCATTCAGATGGTGACGGTGGACGAGTCGACCACTATGATGCAGGCACGTGATACCACCCTGAAGGAGCGCCGCGAGCGCCTAGCCGAGGAGCGCGAAGCCAAGCGGCGTCAGCGGGAAGAGGAGCGCGAGGAGAAGCGTCGCCTGCGTGAGGAAAAACGCCAGGCTGCTGCCGAGGCCCGCGCCCACCAGCCCAAGCGCCCCCGCCGCAACAGCAGCGCGAGCCGCGACGCCGAACCGCACGCATCGCACGAGAGCGGCGAGGCATCGGCCAGCGACGATTCTGCAGGCGAGCCGCCAGCCGCTCAGCCCGACTACCGCATGTTCGCTGGCAATGACGACCAGGTGCGCGCAGTCTACGCCGAGACCAACGCGCTGACTGACGAGAACCGCCTGATCATGTTCAACTTTTTCAACAATCTGCCGCCGCCGCCCGGCGTCGTTGGCGAAATGGACATTGTGCTCAACCAGAAGGAGATCCCCGACGCACAGCACCCGGGCAAGGTGTGCCAGGAGCTGATGGTGCTGCAAGCCGACATTTCCAAGGGCGAATGGCGCAAGCTCCGCCGCATCCGCCGCTTATGATAACTTGTTCAACCACTGCTTCTGAAAGAAAAAATCTACTTGTTCTACAGATACTCCCAGATCCTGTTGCCCGGTGTCTCGGTCGGCACCCGCATCTGCCGCGGGAATGTCGTGTTGGCCTCGCGCACACACGCGCCCTCAAACAGCCGCATGTCTGCTGCCTCCAGCCGCTGGTACGCTGCCTCCATTGCCTGGAACTTGCGCTCCCGCTCCTCCCGCCGGTTCCGGCTCGCCTCCATGCGGTGGATCTTGTCCGCCCGCAGAATCGTCGCATGCCGCTCCATGTCCTCGCTGCTCATTTCCGGCAGCGCCCGCGGCGAGTCCGTGAACAGCACCTTCTTCATGAGGTCGTACCGCGGATCCGCCGAATTGTGCGTCGGCCGCCCGTCCATATTCTGCTTCATCGCCTTGGTCACCGCCTGCTTGCGCAAAACCCCCACGCGTGTGCGTGTGCTCAGGAGCGCCCGTGTCGAGAAATTCATTGTGTTTTGTTTGGTTTTGCCGATTTTGTGAGGAAGGAAATTTGTAGAAACGAACAAGCGCAAAAAAATAGAAATTGCTGCGATCCAAGATAAAATTGCCTATTCCCAGTCTAGCTCGCTTGATTGCGGCTCGGCTCGAAATGGCTCGGCGCCCTTCTAATACCAGGCTACAGGATTCGCTTGCCCAGTATTTACATGCCACTCTCTCTAAAAGCCATTAGACAACAAAACATAGCCCATCGCAGAGGACAGTTGATGGCGCTGTCGCTACGATTATTGCAACACATGTCATATTTTGTATTATAATCATTGCATCATGTATCCTATTCGCCTGCTACTTATAGTATAGGCCATGTATTACGAACAAGCAAGGTATGTACGCTTTATAAAGGGTTTACACATATTTCCTTCCTTTGAACGCCTACGATCCGCATTACTAACAGTTGTCTCTAGGCTGCCATTATAGCACACATCGCCAACATTCTTAATCAGCCACACTTGGGCAAGCTTTGTTCAGCCTTTTCTGTAGGTCAGCAAGGGTGTACCATGTTTCCAGTGTATGTTTGGTGCTGGTCGTGGCCCCAGTGACGAGGTAGCAAGGAAAAAGCACTCAAGCAGAAGCGAGCCGACATGTGGGTAATAGGGTTTATATAAATGAGGAAGGCCAAGCAGGGATAGGAAGAGAGCCAGGAAGAAATCCAGGTGTCCAGCGCCTACTGACTGAACTGAGCGCAGTCGGAGAAAAACAGAAGAGCCCTGCGCCAGGCCCTGTTCCCAGTCTGCACACTCCTTTACGCTAACGATTTTAGTCGCTTTTCAGGGACTGGCGGCCGTGTCGCTGTGTGCACGACACCACCATTGCTGCCATCCCAGCTCGGCACAGGCTTGTGTGTGTTAGTGAGGATCCAGGGTGGTGCTTGGGTGCTGGCGCTATGCCTGGCCCAGGCAGTCCTCATTTCTTCTGCACCTGTGGAGCCACCTATGGCCGACTACTGTGGTTGGACTGCCAGCCTGTGCCTACAGCGGCCGCTTTACCGGTGCGCTCTAAACAATGACCTCCAGCCGCTTCCCGATTTTCTGCGCTTTTTGTTGCTTCACCTGGCTTGTTTCCCAGCGCTCTCCAGCCATTCCGCTTGCTTGTATTTTTTGTTATTTTTTTGACTTTGGCTTTTGGCATTTAGCATTTGGCAGCAACACACCTGAATGGACCCAGACAGCAAACAGCTCCTGCGACCCACGCAGGTGCTCGACAGTTTCGATGTGTACGAGACACGCACAAGTCTGTACTTTGTTGGGTCGAACGAGTCGTCAGGGTACTACCGGGTAATGCGCATAGACCGGACGACAAAGAACACCAACGAAATGGTAGTCGACAACGGGACAGTCTACACCAAAGAGACGATTGCGCCAGTGGTTGCAGATATCCGGGCCAAGCCGGCCAAGCTTCTGGTAGGCGGGGTGTGCGGGATGCTAGGGCTGGTGCGGTTCACCAAGGGCTTCTACGTCTCGGTGGTGACGCGCCGCAAGCCTGTAGCGCTTCTGGGTGGGCACTACGTGTACCACGTCGAAGACACACGGCTGCTGAGCGTAGCTAGCCGACCCGAGCGGTCGGAGGCAGAGGACCGGCACATCCGCACGTTCCGCAACGTCGACCTCACGAAGAACTTTTACTACAGCCACACATACGACATCACGCACACGCTGCAGCGCAACGTGAGGATGGCACAGGGGGCCGGAAAGGAAAAGCCCAGCTACAACGGTATGTTTGTGTGGAACTACCAGCTGATCTGCAATGCCACGTACTTGAACGTCAAGCCCGAGTGGACGATTGCGCTGGTGCATGGGTACGTCGACCAGTCGCGGCTGGCAATCCTTGGTCGCGATGTGTTCGTGACCCTGGTGGCCAGGCGGTCGCGCGTGTTTGCCGGCGTGCGGTACCTGAAGCGCGGCGTCAATGGGCGCGGGTTCGTGGCTAACGATGTCGAGACCGAGCAGATTGTCAGCACTATGGAGCTGACATCGTTTGACCAGCCATTTGGCGAGCCATTCTCGAACCCGTACTTTACGTCGTACGTGCAACACCGCGGCTCGATTCCGCTGTTCTGGTCGCAGGACACTTCGGGGATGGTGCCGAAGCCGCCGATCGAGATCAATGTGCGTGATCCGTACTTTGTCGAGGCTGGGCGGCATTTCGACAGCCTGTTCCAGCGCTACGGCACGCCGGTTATTGTGCTGAATCTGATAAAGATCAAGGAGCGCACAAAGCGCGAGTCGCGGCTGGGCGAAGAGTTCTCGGAGGGGCTGCGATATCTGAACCAGTTTCTGCCCAAGGGCCGCAAGATCCGGTATGTGGCCTGGGACATGTCGCGTGCTAAGAAGAACCGTGAGGAGGACGTGCTGGCCATCCTTGAGGTCATTGCCGAGGAAACCCTGGCGCTGACCGGATTCTTCCACAACGGACCCGAGCTGTACTCGAATTTCATCAAGAGGCGCGACGCCGGAGATGAGCGCGAGTTTCGGCAGTCGGTGCGGTGGCAGACTGGTATTGTGCGCAGCAACTGTATCGACTGTTTGGACCGCACGAACGCGGCGCAAAGCATCATCGGCAAGGTGGTGTTGGCACACCAGCTGTATGAGCTGGGCCAGATCGACGAGCCGCACTTGTCGTTCAACACCGACGCCGCCATGATTATCGAGGAGATGTACCACGACTTGGGCGACACTATTGCGCTGCAGTATGGCGGCTCGCACCTTGTCAACACAGTACAGACCTACAGACGGAACAACAACTGGCGCAGCCATTCCAGGGACGTTGTTGAGGCACTTCGCAGGTACTACTCAAATTCGTTGCTGGATATGGAGCGCCAGGAGGCAATCACCATGTTCCTTGAGCGCTCACTACTGGAGGAGTGCAAGGGAGATGACTGCGTCGGTGCCAACAACCTCAGTCCGCTGGGCAGCCCGATTGCAAACCAGGTCAGCACGCTGACAACCTCGCAGTGGTGGACTACACTCGGCGATGAAGGCATGGATGAAGCTGGGAAGGAAAAGGCAGATTCACTTGAAAAGGACAGCAAGGACGACACATCGCACCGGGACGACTATTGGAACGAGTACTATCGGCCTCACGAGTACACATCTCTGGACAGCCTGTTCGTGGGGAATCTGAACAGCACCGCTTCGCTGCACCCAAACATGGACATCCAGAACATGCCAAGCCCATTTGTTGACCGCAGTGCAAAGACAGCACGCACCTATAGTCATGTTCGGCGCGTGCAGCAGGAGCCCCAGTGGCTCAAGTCTGAGACCGACGAGTACACCGATCCGACACGCGTGTCACGACAGGAGATATACGACAAGCTGTGCGCCAAGACTGTGCAGCCACAGGTGATCCTGCCCATAGGGGTCGGCGGCTGGATCACCGACGGAGTCAGTAGCCCGCTGCAGGAGCCGCAGGTCAGCCGGCAGGAGCTGGAGGAATACAAGAAATACGTGCATCAATTTGACGACCTGAAGAAGTGGATCGTGCTGCCATCAACCAAGCTGTATGCTGACGTACACAACGCTGGCGTGCGCACACCTGAGCGGGGCTCAGCCAAGAGCCCGGCCCATGCCGAGCCGCCAGCCACCACCAGCAAAATAAAAATGGACACAGGCGGCCTGGGCGTACTGGCTCTGGAGCGGCAGCGGTCGCAGACGCCGACACCAGGTATGCAGGCACACTCGCTGATGTCTCTGTCTGCCACTCTGCCGGCCCGTCCTGGCAGCCGCAAGATCACGCCGTTGGAGATTCTGCAGAGGTCACCCAGTCTGCGTGCCAGCGGGCGGCAGCGTGCCAACACATCCTCGGCAGAGCGTGGGTCGCTGTGGGGGCTGTGGCCCAATGTGCCATCGCTGGGCAGCAAGCGCAGCAGCCTTGTGGGCCAGCAGGGCTCGGGCGGAGGAGACTTTGCAGCCATGCTGCAGCGCCGGGCGTCGCATGGGCAGCTGGCGAAGCACGATCGTAGCAGATCGCTGGATTTTGCCAACGCATCATCACTGCCGCCGCGGCAGCCGGCGTTTGGGCAGCACGATGAGAAGAACGAGGCAGTGGTTACTGAGCCACGGGTCAGTGAGGCTGATTTGCGTGTGTACCAAGAATATGTCAAGATGCGCAAGGCGTTTCAGGGTCAGCTGCGCATTTGATGATATCGCTTGCTGCTCCATACTTGAAGTCAGGGGGCATATTGGGTATATAGATGGGGACTACCATATTTTTACGGCACATAATAAGCTACATGTGCTCTTATCTCTCTGCTCCATGCTGCCCAACTTTCGCGCCATTTTTGCCTCTTTCCGGACTGCCGAGGAAGAGCGGTCGTACCGCAACACCGCCATCCTCAAGTTTGCCTGCTTTGTCGCCATGTGCGCTGCCATGAGCGTGGTATCTGGCAACTACAAGCTGCGTTTAAAATCTCTGCCATGACACGTCTACTGCAGCTGCTACATCTTCTACACCTATGTCCTTCCCAATAAAGCGTGTGCTTGGCGATATCTTTACCTATATCTTTACCTATATATAAGATTTTATAATCTAAAAAGTGTCCGACCGTCTGCTAGAATCTTTTTAATTGATTAAAAGATAAACCTCTTAAGCTTCAACACAGGTTTAGGTGACTTGCTCCGTAAACTCCTTTTTGATCTTGTGCGGCATCTGACCTCATCGGTGAAACCAGGGTGACAAGTTGTTATTGTAGTGGTCACAGGTCTCCACTATATATCTCCATTGGTTCAGCGCAAGAGCTGCTCTCATTGTCGGTCGGCCTGATAACCTTCATGGTGTCATCATGGTGGTCATCACCGGCTGCGCAACACTCTTAGGATATTCATTCATGAGCACCTATTGAATAAGGCCATATGGCTCTTCTGGTGGTCATGCAATATTTGTAGGTTTATTTTATAAATTAATTTGTCTTATGAACATGCGTAAGCGGCAGTATTTGAGCCACAATGGACCCAGTCTGTATAGACTGATTCAAGAGACTGTATCAGTGCTAAGGGCCCCAAGAACTATGCAAGCCAGATAATTTTTAATAAAAATGTTCTTAATGCTATGCATACGCAATAAAGCAAAACTGAACAGCATCATTTCTCTTCTTACTTGCCTATTGAACTTCTCAAATGAACATTACCCGCAGCACTACTGTCATAAAGACATCACTTGGTGGTATTGGCTTCCGTGATTCTATGTTGCCCTGCCTAGAGCAATTTGCATACAGCGCCAATATCATCAAAGAGCATACATACATGCTTGCACGATGGATACTACTCCATCAACTAGCTGACGATGATGCTTTTGACCCTGCAACATTTGTGAAAAAGGGTTTTTTCGTTTTATTTATTTATTCATTTATCGCAACCTAAAGGCGAAGACTGTCATATCTGCCGAGGATTTCGTCAACCGGAAGGACAAGTCAGAACTGTCGAGCGCAGATTTCGGTGATGTAGTTAGATACCATATTTATGATTATCTATTGCATAATGGCGATATCGAGCTACATGGTGTACGTGAAATGAATCAAGTAGCAACATACGTGGATACCGAGCTGATGACAGCATACAAGAACAACATTGTGCTGCACTATGGCAGTTGCCTACAGCGGATTCTGGCCAAATTGATTGATATTCGCAGCCGCAAAAACACACTGCGCAGTACAATGGGCAATGTGTCTAAGGCTGAGTTCAATAATGCATGTCAAGTGTATATTTATACACCTGCACAGAAGCTCCGCCAGGCAGTTGCCTCTAGGCACCCTGATCTCAGTGTGCTCACCCCACCAATGCTTACAATCTACAACAAGCTGGCACCAGTCCTTAATGCCTATGATGCCAAGTACAGATTCGCCAAAGACAGCCGATACTATGATGCCAAGGTAAATCCACTTAAGCATCTGCGTGCATACATTCGCCTATGCCGGCTTATTGAGAATGAGCAACTTGGCAAGTCTTCTCCCCAATGCTTGCCTCTGCGGACATCATGGATCCCAGGCCATGTGCGCTTAGACAAGCAAGTAATCAAGCAGGTGTTTATTTCAAAAACACGTGAGCAGCTTACCGAGATCAGCGAGGCAAAGAGGGCAGCAACAGAGGCAAGGAAAGCAGCAGAAAAGGGCAAAAAATTGGCCAAGAAGGCTGCACGCGAAGCAGCGAAGATGCCATCAGATGCAACAGAGGCCACTGCAGCAGACATTCCGGCATGTTCCCAACTCGCGGCCCTACCAGAGATCGAAGAACCCAGCTGTGAAGTGCCATGGCCTTCTCCGCTGTACAAGTGAGTCATGTAAGCGGGCCATGGCACAATACAGGCGAGCCTATTCGTCTCGGCTCTTGAACCGCGATCTCGCAGCAGTTCTAAACTTCAGACTCATTTTCCAGTCACTCTGTGATTCAGGCAGTATTCCTGAACGGTTCCGTCGCTTTACAGCCATTGCTGCCAATGCTTCTGGCACCGCCCCTGAAACAAAGAACCCGCGCAAGAGGCGTGCAGCAGCAGGCGATTCTGTTGCCAGCAGCAGCGAGCCAGCGCTGAAGCGCCTACGCTGAGCAGGCCATCAAGATGGGAGATGTCCGTGATCGCCATTGCACCAACAACCACCCGACACGTTCAAATGACCGGTTCGCCGTGATGCCCTTATCGACGTGTCAACCCATGCTGACTAGCAGCCGAGCTCGCATCGCGAGCAGAGCAATTCTGGTATGAGGCGACAACTGACAGCATGCACATTAGCATTTAATCAAGGCAGGCCGCGTGATTAGGCCCGGATCGCCATCGCAGAATTGGCGTGCCGCGTCAGCCTCTCCCTTTAAAGGTCTGGCACCGTCTTTTCACGACAGCTACACTGCGCAAGCACAGCTTCTTTTCAATTCAAGTATCTTGTCTATTTGCCCTTTCTTTTACACAATGTCCACAATGCAGACGTCGAACAGCAAGCCCGCCGAGCAGCAGGCCCCGGCCAACGCGACACAGAAGCTGCCGACCACGGGCGCATTGGAGGAGGATGACGAGTTTGAGGAGTTTGAGGTCGAGGACTGGTCGCCTGACGCCGAGGATAAGGAAGACGCGACGCTGTGGGACGACAACTGGGACGACGACGACCTCGAGGACGACTTTTCCAACCAGCTGCGCGTAGAACTGGCCAAGGGCTCGCAGCCCGAGGCCATGGCAGTGTCAAACTAGACAGGGAGAAGAAAAGAAATTTATTGGGGAAAAAAAAGCCGAGTTGTCAAATAAAAGCAAATTAGTTCTTGGAGAGCCGGATCGGCGCATAGCAGTAGTTGGAGCCCTTGTAGACGCCGTCGGTGATGAACAGGTCGCGGCGGTCGAATCCCATGGTGACGTGGGGCCAGAAGGCCTCGGGCTGGAACAGCGCGCCCTCTCCGCCGCGCTTGCGGAACAGCTTGTAGATGTCCTGGCGGATAGCCAGCAGGTCGCCGTGCACGTCGGCGACCACCAGCGAGTACAGCGTGAACTGGCCCTTGTCGGCATCAGAGGCGGGGGTCGGCAGGCTGGCCTTGAACCGGCCCAGGCACACGGGTCTCAGGCGCGCCGACTGGATGCGCCGGGCCTTGGCGATGGCCTCGATTTCCTGGATGGTGATGCCGGCGGGCTTCAGCACCTGGTCGAACTCGGGCGGCGTCACCACGGTGATGTGGGCCTCGCCGCGCGACTTGAGCGTCTTCTCGGTTGCGTTCACCTGGTCAAAGAGCTTCTTGAATGGAGCAAAGTCCAGCGTCTGCTGCAGATACGAGCCGAAGGGTGCGTTGGCGGAGTGGTTGGCGAACGGAACCGAGCGCGCGTCCAGCGCAGTGCGGGCCAGTGTGTAGGTGGGCGCATCAGCACCGTACACGATGTCGCTGTTGCTGTCGCGGCCATAGGCAGGCGTGAGTGCAGCCAGGGCGCAGGCGATGGTGACGAAGAGCTTGGTCATGGCGGGCGAAGAAGGGGCAGACGGGCAGACAGGCGGAGATAGAGAAAGAGTGTTGTTTCTGAAAGAGCAAAAGACGACTATTATATACAATTGGGGATGGGTTGCTGTTGTAGTAGAGGGGGGACGAAGTGCGCTTTTGGCGCACCGGTTTGTACATCCCGCTGCACTAGATGCAAGCAGCGGCAGACGACTGGGTCAGCCCAGCAGCGAATTATGTTTATCTCTGGCTGACATGATGCTGCCACGTGCAATTGACAGCGTGAGAACTGGCTAGAGCCGACTGTTGGCGAAAGTTGGGCTGATTTTTCCATCGAAACTGCAAATGAACCGCGATTTCGTCGATATCTGGCGGCTGGGGAATGTGCAAGCAGGCTATGTAAGCTGCATCTGGCAAATCGATAGACGACTTTGTTGTCAAGGTGGAAAAGAGTTATAAAGACGGAAAGGGGGGAGAGAGTTTTTACTAAGAAGGGTGTGTGTGGGGGTAACGCCTTCCAGATTAAGCAAACACTGATAGGGGGGACATTTGGTGTCCTTACTCCTTGTCCTCGACGGCAGTCTCAGCAGCCTCGGCGGCCTTGTCCTCATCGGCAGCGGCAGCCTCGGCCTTGTTCTCCTCCTCGTTGAGGTCAGAGGTCCACAGGGTCAGGTTGTCCCGGAGCAGCTGCATGATCAGGGTCGAATCCTTGTACGACTCCTCGGACAGGCTGTCGAGCTCCGAGATAGCGGCATCGAAGGCACCCTTGGCCAGACTGCAGGCCTGGGTGGGCGAGTTGGCGATCTCGTAGTAGAACACTGAGAAGTTGAGGGCCAGACCCAGGCGGATGGGGTGGGTGGGCGGCAGCTTCTCGCCGGCAACATCAGAGGCCTTCTGGTACGAGACCTGGGCGGCATCGGCGGCAGCCTTGCGGGGCTCGTCCTGCTGGAACTCGGCCAGGTAGCGGTAGTAGTCGCCCTCCATCTTGTAGTAGAAGATCTTGGACTCGGGCTCCTCGGCGGTGGTGAGCAGGTTCTCCTTCAGCACGGCCAGGATGTCGTTGCACACCTCCTGCAGCTCCTTCTCAATGTTGGCGCGGTAGGCCTTGATCTTCTCGACCTGGGCGTCGTTGCCGCGCGAGTGCTCCTTGTTCTCGATCGACGAGACAATGCGCCACGAGGCACGGCGAGCACCGATCACGTTCTTGTAGGCGACCGACAGCAGGTTGCGCTCCTCGACCGTCAGATCGGAGCCGAGCTTGGCCACAGCCTTCATGTACTGGACCATCTCTACATCAGGAAAAATGAATAGCATGCAGATTAGGTGTCATGTGAATCATTCCAGCTTCATGCAGCAAAAAAAATTTCATCCCCGCACAGTCTCTGTGACTCTCGGCCGCAGAAAGAACCCCTCCTCCTCTCCACAGAGGCACAGCCTGACCACCCCAACAAAAAATTGCTGTGGCCCTCAGGCGAGCGCGCGGGCAATGAGAACGAAGACGCAAGCGCAGCACGCTGGAAGCCAAGAGTAGACAGCGGGGCGGGGCCGCGCTGAGGATTTTCCCAGCCGACACCAACACCACGCGTCTTTATATTACAAGCTCAGCATGGCCAGCAGCAAGGAGATGGCAGGGATTGAGCCAAAAAAAGAAAAACTTACCGTCGTAGCGCTCAGCCTGCTCGGCGAGCTTGGCCATGTAGACCTACAAGCAGCAGCAACAAACAAGGAGATTCAGCACAGGGTCAAGGAAGTGGAGCTTACCGCTGCTGGACACCAGGCACCACGAGGGCTGCTGCTCATCATGTGCTGCGCGCGGGTCCCGCTTCTTGAACTAGCTCCACACATGGTCGTGGAAGCGCAGGCGTGTTTTGCTAAACTTACCAGAGTGTCGCGGCCAAGGCCCTCCTACACACCAGAACAAAAAAGTAGAAAAGCGAGATGAGCTACACGCGCGGTCATTTCGCAGATGTGTCAAGTGGGCAGCCAATTCAGGCTGCTGAATCACTACTACTTACGGTGCTGATGGTGCTGGACATGTTTTTCAGAATGGTGGGTAGGGAGTAAATAAAAAAGAATCGAGTTTGGAATGTGCTCAGAAAATGTACTTTTCAGAAAAAGAAGCGGAGGAGAGATTTGTCGTCGCGAACAGAACGAAAAAGAAAAACAACACGCCCACAGTGGATGGGGGAGTTCGAAAAATGCGTGATCCCAGGATCGGCTGGAAGTATTGAGAACAGCTTTTGGGGACCATAACATGTCGGGTTAGCATTACCTGAGGAGAGCAGTCCGACACGCGCTTTGCCCACATTATTCACACTCAGACTTTCCCGCTTTCCACAACCATGGCCACCGCTAACCCGAAAACGCAGACCATCAGCCTGGAGGACATGCCGCTGCCGCAGCTGCACAAGCTCAAGGCGCAGTTTGAGGAGGAGATCGGCGAGCTGACCACGGCGTTCACGCAGATGAAGCAGGCACAGGCCACGTTCCGCGAGTGCAAGAGCTGCGTCGAGTCCATGACCGCTGACAACATGGACAAGACCATCATGGTGCCCCTGACCAACTCGCTGTACGTTCCCGGCAAGCTGAGCAACATCGACAGCGTCGTAGTCGATGCAGGCACCGGCTACTACATCGAAAAGTCGGTCGGTGATGCGGCCCAGTACTACGACGCCAAGGCCGAGTTTGTGCAAGGCAACGCCAAGAAGATCCAGGAGACCATCGAGCAGAAACAGACCAGCTTCCGCGGTCTGCTGGAGATCATCCAGTTCAAGATGACGCAGCAGCAACGTCAGCAGCAACAGCAGCAGGCTGCTTCCAAATAATCATATCCTAAATCAAAAAAAATTATATTTGAACTTGGACCCCTTCTCAGTTCTTCCACAGCTTGAGCACCCGATCCTTGCCGCCGCTGGCAACGCGGTCGCCGCCCGGAGACCAGTCGACGGTGAAGACCTCGTCCGAGTGGCCGGGCAGCTCCAGCTTCATCTTCTTTGTCCGCAGATCCCAGATCTTGAGCGTGCTGTCCTTGCTGGCACTGAGCAGCATGCGGCTGTCGGCCGACCAGCACACCTGGTACACAGCGGCCACGTGCCCGCGCAGCGAGGCAATGAACTTGCCTGTCTTGCCGTCCCACAACTTGACGCTGTTGTCAAACGACGCGCTCGCGACCAGCCGCCCATCGGGGCTGAAGCTGACGTGGTTGACCACCTTCTGATGGCCCGTCATGCGAGACACCGGCTTGTTGCTGGCCAGCGGCTCCCACAGGAACATGGTAAAGTCGTCGGATCCCGACACCAGGCGCTCGGGACCCTTGCCCTTGGCCTCGTTGTAGCGCTTCAGCGCCTTCTTCTGTGCCTCGTCCTCGTCGGCTGGCGCCCGCGCCGTGTGGTCAAAGGCGCCCGTGCGCAGCACAAAGTCGGTGCTGAACGCCAGCGTGTTGACCCAGTGCGCGTGGCCCGTCAGCGTCTTGTACAGACTGCCGTCGGTGTTCCAGATCTTGATCGTCTTGTCCTGCGAGCTCGTGTAGATGCGCCCGTCACCACCCCACCGCACGCATGTGACTGCCGCCGTGTGTCCGGCCAGCGTGAACAGGCAGCGCCGGAGCGCTGTGTCCCACACGCGCACTGTGCCGTCCTTGGACGAGCTGGCAAGCCGGTTAGCCTTGGGGTTCAGATGCAGCGGCTCCCATGCCAGCGACGTGATCCACTTCTTGTGGCCGGTCAGAGGTCCGCCGAGCGGCTTACCGGTGTGCGGGTCCCACAGCCGAACCGTGTTGTCCATGCTTCCCGATGCCAGGGTCTGCGCATTGGGCGCCCATGCAATCGACAGCACCCAGTTCTTGTGGCCCGTGCATGTAAACTGCGGGGTCTCGGTGGCCAGATCCCAGATACGCACTGTTGTGTCGCCCGATCCACTGGCCAGCTGCCGCCCGTCGGGGCTGAAGCTGACAGACAGCACAGCCTCAGTATGCCCAGTCATGCTTGACGAGCACCGCGTCACGGCGCGCACCTTGAAGAACGCCTGCGGCTGGTACACAATCACCAACGTCTCCTCAGCCGACTTCTGCGCCCCCTCAAGAATGTCCTTCTGCACGCTACGTGCAATCTCTGTGCCGTCGACATAGAACGAGTAGGGCCGTGTCTCCTCGTTCTCAAGCAGCTTGTTGATCAGGAAACTCAGCTGCTCCGATGTCACATCCGACGGCAGGCTGAGCGGCGGGCCGGTCTTGTCACCGTCTGCCGTCTGGAACTGCGCCAATACTGTGGTCGCCTCCGGCTGTGTTGTCGTCGTCGTCGTCTTCTCTGCGTCGGCCATTTTAAAAGTTGTAGAGAGGTAAAGAGGCTGTAGCACTGGAAGTGGAGAGCCGGTCGAGCTTTATGAAAAACCATTTTTTTCTGGCGAGGGTGGTGATCGAGTAAAATCAGTGATCAAGCGGTTGTCCAAAACTGGAAGCACCAAACATATAGCGCACCACCCGGTAGTACCCTGACGACTCGTTCGACCCAACAAAGTACAGACTTGTGCGTGTCTTGTACACATCGAAACTGTCGAGCACCTGCGTGGGTCGCAGGAGCTGTTTGCTGTCTGGGTCCATTCAGGTGTGTTGCTGCCAAATGCTAAATGCCAAAAGCCAAAGTCAAAAAAATAACAAAAAAAATACAAGCAAGCGGAATGGCTGGAGAGCGCTGGGAAACAAGCCAAGTGAAGCAACAAAAAGCGCAGAAAATCGGGAAGCGGCTGGAGGTTATTGTTTAGAGCGCACCGGTAAAGCGGCCGTTGTAGGCACAGGCTGGCAGTCCAACCACAGTAGTCGGCCATAGGTGGCTCCACAGGTGCAGAAGAAAGGAGGACTGCCTGGGCCAGGCATAGCACCAGCACCCAAGCACCACCCTGGATCCTCACTAACACACACAAGCCTGTGCTGAGCTGGGATGGCAGCAATGGTGGTGTCGTGCACACAGCGACACGGCCGCCAGTCCCTGAAAAGCGACTAAAATCGTTAGCGTAAAGGAGTGTGCAGACTGGGAACAGGGCCTGGCACAGGACTCACCATGCTGATGATCAGAAAATGCGGATGGGCTGAATAATGGAAAGGGCCATTCGCATTTTTGCGCACTTTTACACATGCATTTCAATGTACGTTGGTGAGAATGCACTGCTAGGCTGGCAACACTTGCAACATCTGCCAGGGATATTCCCTTAAATAGCCTCGCCCCTCCTATATACCTCCCCATCTACACCCACATGCCAGTACAAAGTTATTTTGCACTGTTCCAATCCCAACATATCACAATGCAACACCATCCACCGTCTGTCCAGCCAGATATCTTTTTCCACTCCTGTCCAGGTTACGCTGCCAAGTCTGCTTCGACTCAGAGCCCGACTACAACAACAGGCAGGGGCACGAGTATGCTATCACTTTCTCCAAGTGCAGCAGGACTGGGAACTATCCCACTGAATGGCAGTCAAACGTCAAGGTGCTTTTCAGGCTCTGGGGCGAGAAGGGTCTTCTTTTATCTGCGAGTGTCTATTACAACGAGGTAGGTGGAATGGTAGTTTGTGAACCAATGGCACATGCAGAGGATAGATGGGGTTATGAAGAGGGATATAGCCGATGATGGTTTAAATGTTTCCATCACATTCAAAATGGTTTGCTACTTGGGGTCTTATTAGTAGAGTAGAATTTGCGATAGCAAAAAAGAAATGAGTATAATGTCGAATATTTGTAGAAAGCAAAAGAGACCATGCAGATATAAAAAGGTGTGCCGGATACAGCAATTAAATGTCTGCATGCTGTTGACTGGTTTGGCCATTTAATGATGTTCTGTGACATTGGCAGAAATAGAGTGGTTGTGTATACCACGTGGCAATGTAGTTGGCTCGATAACACCGGATGATGTCGAGCAGACTGTGTACGAGACATGGGGGGGTGGCGAATGTAAAAGCTGGGCGTGGCAAGATTCACGTCACCAACGATATTACAAAGGGCATTGGGTTCGCTTTGTACTATAAATTTCGATTTTCTCTGATTTGATTGAGCCAAAAATATAGCGACCCATTAGTGCTGAGAAGCAGCTGCAGCGAAGTCATTGGCAGAGTAAGGCTGGTTTTGGGTTTTTTTTTCTTTGCAAAACACTCTACCACATATTTTAGTTTTCTTATTCAGCCAGCGTACAGAGTAAGACGTGTACAAATGGATCAAGATTTAAAAGCGCAGCTAGCAGAGGAGCGCAAGCGTCGGCAGGAGATGCAGGGAGCACAGAAGCTGACGGCTGAGATTAAATACGATACGGACCTGTATGAGACGGGCGACAAGCTCAGCGACTACGACCAGACAATGGAAATAAACAGCACTGGCGACGCGGTGCAGGTGAAGCCAGGGCGGTTCGGATACACAGCACCGCAGGCATTCATTGACGAGCTGCGGGGCGCCGAGCCGGCCGAGAGCGCAGACCCATTCAAGGAGCTGCAGCGTTCGCGCGGCATCAGCCGGATCATTGCCGACAACGAGAGCGAGTACGAGAAGCGGCGGCACGGGCGGAGCGTGGGTGGCGCGGAAACGGAGTCGTATGCGGAGACACTGAAAAGAGCACAGCTGGAGAACGAAAAGGCAGAGCTAATAAGCAAGATCCAGAAGGCGGAGCAGGAGGCAGGCGAGAAGTCACAGCGCAAGCGCAGGTGGGACCAGACGCCAGCGCATGTGGAGGCGACGCCGGGCGGGAGCACAAAGCGGCGCAACCGGTGGGACGAGACGCCCAAGGTTGCTGGAGGGTTTGATGAGACGCCCAGGGTTTCTGGAGGGTTCGGTGAGACGCCGCGGCGGTCGCGGTGGGACGAGACGCCCAAAGTAAGCGGGTTCGGCGAGACGCCCAAGGTTTCTGGAGGGTTCGGCGAGACGCCGCGGCGGTCGCGGTGGGACGAGACCCCGGCGGCCACGCAGATAGGCGAGTCAAAGGCAGGCGGGGCGGCGGCGGCGGCGCTGGTGGAGGACCCGCGCAACGCATATATGAGTGACGACGAACTTGACGCGCTGCTGCCGAGCGAGGGATATACGATCATGGAGGCGCCGTCGTCGTATGTGCCGATCCGCACGCCAGCACGCAAGCTGATGGCAACGCCGGGGCCCATGCAGGGGACGGGCGGGTTCCATATCCCCGAGGCCGGCAGCAGCGTGCAGGTGGAGGCGGAGCTGACGCGGGAGGTGCCGGGGATCGGGGCGCTGCCGTTCTTCAAGCAGGACGACATGCAGCACTTTGGCAAGCTGCTGGACGGGCAGAGCGAGGAGGAGATGGACGCGGAGGAGAAGAAGGAGCGGGAGATCCTGCGGCTGCTGCTGAAGATCAAGAACGGGACGCCGGCGATGCGCAAGGTGGCGATGCGGCAGATGGCGGAGCGGGCGCGCGGGTACGGGGCGGCGGCGATATTCAACCAGATCCTGCCGCTGTTCCTGGCGGCGTCGCTGGAGGAGCAGGAGCGGCACCTGCTGGTGAAGGTGGTTGACCGGGTGATGATGCGGCTGGGGCCGCTGGTGCGGCCGTTTGTGCGGCGGCTGCTGACGGTGATCGAGCCGATGCTGGTGTCGGCCGACAGCTACGCGCGGGCTGAGGGCAGCGAGATCATCAGCAACCTGAGCAAGGCTGCGGGGCTGGCGGCGATGGTTGCGACGATGCGGCCGGACATCGACCACGCAGACGAGTATGTGCGGAACGCAACATCGCGGGCATTCGCAGTGGTTGCGTCGGCGCTGGGGATACCGGCGGTGCTGCCGTTTGTGCGGGCGGTGTGCGGCAGCAAGAAGTCGTGGCAGGCGCGGCACACGGGCATGCGCATAGTGCAGCAGACGGCTGAGGTGGTGGGGGCCGGGGTGCTGCCGCACCTGCGGGGGCTGGTGGGGTGCGTGGCGGCTGGGCTGGGCGACGAGCAGCAGCGCGTGCGGTCGGCGTCGGCGCTGGCGCTGGCGGCGCTGGCGGAGGCATCGGCGCCGTATGGCATCGAGGCCTTCGACGAGGTGGTGAAGCCGCTGTGGCAGGGCATCCGGCAGCACCGCGGGCGCGGGCTGGCCGCGTTCCTCAAGGCGATCGGGTTTGTGATTCCGCTGATGGACGCCGAGTACGCGGGGTACTACACGCGCGAGGTGCTGCCGGTGCTGGTGCGCGAGTTCCAGGCGCCCGACGATGCAATGAAGACGGTGGTGCTGCGTGTGGTGCGGCAGTGCGTGGGTGCGGGCGGCGTGGATGCCGCGCTGGTGCGGGCTGAGGTGGTGCCGCCGTTCTTTGCCGCGTTCTGGGTGCGGCGCCTGGCGCTGGACCGGCGGAGCGCGCGGCACGTGATCGAGACCACCGTGGAGCTGGCAGCCAAGGTGGGCGGGCGTGACGTGGTGGCGCGCCTGGTGGGCGACCTGAAGGACGAGGCCGAGGCGCTGCGGCGGATGGCGATGCAGGCGGTGACGCAGATAGCGGCCGCCCACGGCGTGCTGGACGTGGACGGGCGGCTGGAGGAGCAGCTGGTGGACGGGGTGCTGTATGCGTTCCAGGAGCAGGGCGAGGCGGACCACGTGATGCTGGACGGGTTCGGGGCTGTGGTTGGCGGGCTGGGCGAGCGGGCGAAGCCGTACCTGCAGCAGATCACATCGGCGCTGCTGTGGCGCCTGAATAACCAGAGCCCGGCCACGCGGCAGCAGGCAGCTGACGCCGTGGCCCGCATAGCAGCGGTGATGCGTGTGTGTGGCGAGGACGAGCTGCTGGGGCGCATCGGCACAATGCTGTACGAGTACCTGGGCGAGGAGTACCCGGAGGTCCTGGGGTCGATTCTGGGGGCGCTGCGGGCTGTGGTGGATGTGATCGGAGTGACCGACATGCGGCCGCCCATCGGCGACCTGCTGCCGCGCCTGACGCCGATCCTGAAGAACCGCCACGAGAAGGTCCAGGAGAACTGCATCGACCTTGTGGGCCGCATCGCCGACCGCGGGGCTGAGTTTGTGCCGGCGCGCGAGTGGATGCGCAGCTGCTTCAGTCTGCTGGACCTGCTGCATGCACACAAGAAGGCGATCCGCCGCGCCGCAGTCAGCACATTCGGATACATAGCCAAGGCGATCGGGCCGCAGGATGTGCTGGCCACGCTGCTGAACAACCTGAAGGTGCAGGACCGCCAGAACCGCGTCTGCACCACTGTGGCCATTGCCATTGTGGCCGAGACCTGTGCTCCGTTCACCGTGCTGCCGGTGCTGCTGAACGAGTACCGCGTGCCGGAGCTCAACGTGCAGAACGGAGTCCTCAAGTCGGTGGCCTTTCTGTTCGAGTACATTGGCTCCATGGGCCGCGACTACGTCAATGCCGTGGCCCCGCTGCTGGAGGATGCGCTGGTCGACCGCGACCTGGTCCACCGCCAGCAGGCCGCCGCCGCCATCTCCCACATGGCGCTGGGCGTGGCCGGCACTGCCAACGAGGAGCCCGTGCTGCATCTGCTCAATCTGCTGTGGCCCAATGTCTTTGAGACCAGCCCGCACTCGATCCTGGCCGTGCTGCAGGGCATCGAGTCGTCGCGCCTGTGCCTGGGCGCTGGCCGCATCATGATGTATACGCTGCAGGGCCTGTTCCACCCTGCCCGCAAGGTCCGCGAGGTCTACTGGCGCATCTACAACATGATGTACATTGGCGCCCAGCCGGCCATGGTGGCCTTCTACCCGGCCATCGACGAGCCAGCCAGCAGCTATGCACGGAGCGAGCTTGACTATATTCTCTGATGGTGGAAAACAAAAATAAACAGTGTATTTGAAGACCGATTCTTTAATTGCTGGGCGCCGGTCGCGGGCCCGGCGTCGTGCTCCCGGAGGCGGGTGCCCGGGCCTGCTGCTGCTTTGCTGGGGGGTTCGGCGTGCTAGCGCGCGACACTGGGTTCGATGACGCAGTGCTAGTGCTGGGCTGTGCCGGCCGCACTATCCTGTTGGGCGGCGGCGGCCGTCTGGCCTGCTGCTGTGGCGGATTGCCCGCCGGCCTCACAGCACCGGCTGGCCGTGGTGCTGCATTCGGCCTGGCCACCGGCGGCCGGGCTCCCGGAGGGGGTCGGGCGGGACGAGCAGCCGGCCTCACATTCTGCTTATTGGGCGGCTGCTGCGGGCGAGAGCTGGGCGTCATGGGCGTCAGGCCGCCGGTGGGCCGCGGTGCCGGAGCCTTGCCGGCCTGCGGCCCCACTGGTCGCGGCTGCTGGGCAGCGGCATGGGCCGGCATGGGCGGGCGGCTGGCTGGGGCGCTGGAATTGGCTGCCTCGTTAGCACTGGTTATCTGGGCAATCAATGCCTGCGCCTGCTGCTGCGTCATGCCCGCCGCCGTGGCCGCCGCCATCAGCATCACCTGCTGCTGCGACTGCTGCGGTGCTGGCGGTGGGCGCGCGGGCGGCTGCGGCGACATGGCTGGGAATCCGCCCGTGTTCAGCAGCGGCGTCTGCATTGCCGGCGAGCCCGGGCCTGAAGCCGCCGGCGCCTGGCTGATCATCACGGGGCTGGAGGTCGGCTGCGACGCCGCCAGCGTAAACGGCCGCTGCTGCTGCTGCTGCTGGACCTGCTGAGTTTGCTGGGCTTGCTGCTGCTGGGCCTGCTGCTGCTGGGCCTGCTGCATTGCCTGGCGGATCCGCAGCAGCTGCAGTTGCGTGATGTTCGGCTGCTGCCCTGCCACCTGCTGCAGAGCTGGCTGCTGCTGGGTCCGGAGTGCCGCTGCCAGCGCCGCCTGATCCATCGCTGGTGCCTGCTGCTGCTGCGGTGCCTGCTGGGCTTGGCCTGCCGCCATCTTCAGCATCTGCTGGTTCTTCAGGATCTGTGCCGCCAGGATCTGCTGAGTCAGTGCGTTCTGGTTCATTCCTGCCAGACCCGCCGCCCCGTTACCACCGTTTGCCACCATCTGCTGCTGCAGCGCCTGCAGCATCGCCTGCTGGTTGAGCATCGGCCGCCCATTACCAAGCTGTCCTGCCGCTGCTGCCGCTGCTGCTGCCGCCAACTGCTGTTGCTGTTGTTGTTGCTGTTGTTGCTGTTGCTGTTGTTGCTGTTGCTGCTGCTGCTGTTGCAGCTGGTGGATCGCCAGCAGATTCATCCGCTTCTGCGTCGACAGCTGCGCCAATTGATGTGGGAACAGCCCCGACAGGTACTGTGTGAACTGTGGATGGTTATTCAGTTGTTGTTGCTGTTGCTGCTGCTGCTGTTGCTGCTGGGCTTGTTGCTGGGCTTGTTGCTGTGCCTGCTGCTGTGCCTGCTTGATCTGGAGCGCCACCAGCGCCTGCATCTGCGCTGGCGTAAATGCCCCCGCCGGCTGCGGCGACCCGCCATTCGCCAGCCCCACCACCATCGCCGGGTTCGCCGGCTGCATCAGCGGCGTGCCATGGTCGCTCAATAGGCTGGGCGACGATTGCAGCCCGGCCTTCCCGCCGCCTGGCGACGTCCCAGTGTTGCTCGGAATCCCTGCCGCGTTAAGCTGCGGCGCATTCATTTGCGGTGACATCGGCGTCGGCGATGCCATCGGTGGCTGCGTCGCCGGGCGCGGCACCGGTGCCGCCATCTGTTGTTGCTGCTGTTGCTGCTGCTGTTGCTGTTGCTGTTGCGACAGTTGCTGGATCAGCGCCTGCCGCTGCTGCGCCGTCAGTATGTTGGCCCCCGGCGTCGCCGGGCGCTGCACCGGTGGCCGCGCCGGGTTCTGCTGCTGCTGCTGCTGCGCACGTGCTGCCAGCGCTGCTGCCAGGCCCGGCGGGATGTTCGGTCGCGGCCCGCCGGCGCGCGCCTGCAGCACTGCCTGGATCTGCTCGGGCGTCAGCCTCAGCTGCTGGCCTTGCTGCTGCAGGTGCATCTGCAGTTGCTGCTGCAGCAGCTGTGTCTGCTGTGGGGTCAGCGGTCGCGGCCGGCCCTGCGCCAGCATACTCTGCAGCGCCGCCATCTGCCGGCTGGCTGGTACGCCCTGCATGCGCGCGCCCAGCGCCCGCTGCTGCTGCTGCTGCTGCATGGCCAGCGAGGCGACTGTCGCTGTCGCCTGCCGCTGCTCCATGAACATCTGCTGGAACTTGCGGTCTTGCTCGAACTTGTGCCGCGCCAGCTCCACCGGCGTTGGCACGTGCTGTGCGCTACCTGTCCGCTTTGGCTCGCGGGCCGGTACCGGCTGCGGCTTCGGCGCTGCCTCGCGCTTCTTCTTCGACTCCCCCACGAGCCGGAACGCCTCGCCGTGCGCCACCTGGCTGTTCGCCAACTGCATTGCCGACAGCGGCTCTGCCGTCGGCTGGACTGTCAGCCCGTGCGCCCACCGGTTCAGCCGCCGCGGCCCATAGTCCCGCTCGTCATACCCGGTCTGCACCGATGCGCGGTCCAGCGCAAAGTCGTCCTTGATCGCCGCCCACCGCTCGTAGCACACCCGTGCTGACAATGCCCGCCCACCATACAGCCCTCCCGCATGGTTGAACGTCGCGGCGATCAGCCCCCAGTTGCCTGTGTACTGCTGGATGATCTTGGCCAGCCCCCGGTCCCGCTCTGCGGTCCACTCAAACACCGCCTGCCCCGGGCACGCGTCGCTCGCCGCCTGCTGCGCTGCTGTGTCTACCCCCGGGACCACCCCTGCCGCATGGCTGTTGCGCGGTGCCTTGTTCGCCTGTGTGAACATCGGCAGTAGCGGTGGCGCCATCAGGTTACGCGTAAACACAGACCGCACGTGCTGCTGCCCTTCGCTGTGTCCTGCCCCGCCCGACGCCATCCTCGCCAGCTCGTACCACTCTAGCACGCTGTCCTGATCCATGTCGTCGTCATCTGACTCGACTCCAAAGTCCGGCCACATCGTCTTGCAGATCGGCACCACCGGTGACGCGTCCAGGATGTCACAGTACGGCTCGTCCCACGCCGGCCCGTACGGCACTACCGACCGCAGCATCTGCAGCGAGAATATGCTGTCTCCCAGAATCTCCTCAATGCCTTCCGTGTCCGGCATCTGCGCCAGGATCTGGTACACCGACAGAGCGCTCTCGTAGATGTCCATGCTGGCTGGCACCACGTGGTCGCTGCCGCCCACATCCGGCGTGCCTGCATCCTTGTCTTCTGCCGACATGTCTGTGCGCAGCATGTCCATCATCGGCTTGTCGTCGCTGCTCTCGTCACCGTCTGCCTCGCCTTCTGTCGATGCCTGTGGCTCCGCTCCGCTCTCAGTCTTCACCACCACCTCCTCCTCAATTTCAGGCTTCTGGTCTGCACTCGGGTCGGTGCTCGACTCTGCTCCCTTGGTATCGGGGCTTGTGCTGTCCTCGGCTTCAGCTACTGGCTGTGGCTCTGACATCTCAACATCTCCCACGCCCACTGCTGCCGGCGTTGACTGTGATTGCTGCTCCGATGCGTCTTCCGATTTGCACTCCACTTCTGCATCCTTTTCATCGCTCTGCGTCTCGGACTGCTCAACCGACTGTTCTGCTGATTGTTCTTCGGACTGCTGCTGCTGCTGTTCCTGCGCGGTAGCCTGTGACTCATCGGCTTCTGCCATCATCTCGACATCTCCCGACCCCGGAGTCTCTTGGATAGCCTCACTTTCGCCATCCTGCTCCCCGGACTCGCCGCTCTCCAGCTTGTCTTCAGGCACTCGCCGCTCAAATGCCCGACGCGCCCGCCGCCCATTAACTGTATACAGCGATTTGTCTTTGGCCATATGGTACTCCACCACCCACTCTGCCACTGCTTTAGCCATCGCCTGCCGCCACTTGCGCTCCTCGGCGAAATCACAATGCATCCACACGCACTCATCCAGCAAATAGTCCCAGTGCGCCTTGGTGCGGGCCGGCGCCCGGTGCTTGCGTGGCTGCCAGAACGACCATTTGCCTGCTTTCTTCAGCTCCTCAATTCGCTCCATCACCCGCACCCGTATCAGCTCCTCCTGCGCTAGCTCCCAGTCCTGCGTCGACACAAATTTCCTCGACTTTTGCAGAACCTCGTACAATGGCTGCTTCTGCGCCTGCTGCTGCCAGCTGTACGCATTCGCGCTGTTGCAGTTGATGTCCTCCAGCTGCTCCTGGTACACCCGATACAATGCGCTGCTCTCAATCATCTCTGCCGTCTGCGGTGCGTACTGCTGCTGCACCTCTGCCGTCGCCACCGGTACCAGGTCTGACATGAACACCACGTCGTCCGGGTGCACCACCCCGTCGTCTCCCATTTCCTCTTCGACTACGTCCATGTCTGTGTTCTGTGCCGACTCTGCCATTTGTCTCCAGCTGTCCTCGCCCTCGTCGCGTGCCCTGGCGAGCGCCTTCTGCGGGTCCTCTGTGTATATCTTGTAAAAGTTCTCAAACTCGCTGCGCATCGCTGCGCTGTCGAATAGTCTGTCGGCTGTTTTGTCCATTGCTGCTACCACGTCCTTGTCTCTTGCATGCGTCCAGAAATACACCTCGCGTAAGAGTGCTCGCCGACTGTCTACTAACTGCGTGTGCTGCTGCGATCCTGCGTCTGCGCTATTATCACTGTTCTAGTTTATATGAAATGCAATAATTCCAAAACAGAAGAGAAAGTTGCAATATCAGTATGGCGATGTCGAATATCTAACAATAGTGCTGTTTGCAGCAGCGCCTCCCCCTCCCCGTTTCCCACACCTACACGCCTTCCCTATTATAGCATCAAAGGGAACACGACTGCCAGCCTTCCAATACGCTAAACTGGAAATGCAGCCAACGCACGCGAACTTTACCATGGCTTATTAAAGTGTGCTGCAGTGTCGCCGCCGGTGAATACTAAAAACGAGAAATTCAAGGGATGCACACGCGCAATGTCCTGGAACCAAATTGCAAATGCTAAATTTTGAATTGGAAATGCGCGAATAAAGTTTAAAAGTAATGAAAAATTGAAGCTGAAATTACGAAATTTGAGGGCTGGAAAGCTGCAATTTGACAACGAAATGGGAGACAAAAAAATCTAAAGGCGGCTTCGCATGAACAGCGAGCCGAGCCGAGATGATGCCATATGGAAGTAGACTCCTAGGCGGGCGAAAAAATAATGCGCTGAGTTTAGTTCACGACCCCTTGTCTATCAGTAATCGTCGCCGCGACCATCCGATCTCCTCTGTGCTGCCTGCTGAGCACGCCTCTCCTGCGCCAGCTTGGGGCAGTCCAGGATGCGATGGCCAAGACCACCACAGAACGCACACCCAACACTGGTGTCCAGCGACCCATCAGCGAGCCGGTACTTGTCAGTCGGGTCGTGAATCGTCATCAGCGCTGGCGGCACGCGCTGCTTGGCCTCAATCAGCAAATGCTTCAGGTCAAGCAAGACCTGCTCTGACGAATTATTGTTGATGAATGTGGTGGCAACTCCGGTTTTTCCGGCACGCCCCGTACGCCCGATCCGATGGGTGTAGTTCTCGATCTCCTTGGGCAGATCAAAGTTGATGACGTGCTTGATCTCGGGGAAGTCAATACCCTTGGACGCAACGTCGGTGGCAATGAGCACGTCCTTCTTGCCCTCGCGATACGACCGCATCGCATACTCGCGCTCCTCCTGGTCCTTGCCGCCGTGAATCGCAACTGCCTCCACGCCTTTGAGAAGAAGGTACTCGAGGATGTCGTCCACATCGTTCTTGTTCTCGGCGAAAATCACAACCGGCGGCGCCGTCTTCTGCAGGCACTCGAGCAGATACATAATGCGCATCTCAGGCTTGACCCACTCGACCTCTTGGATAATGTCCATGTTGGCTGCTCCAGCGCGACTGACATTGACCACCACTGGCCGGACCAGCGACGACTGCGCAAAGTCCTGGATCTTGCGCGGCATCGTGGCCGAGAACAGCAGCGTCTGCCGCTGGTACTTGAAGTACGACACAATGTCGCGCACCTCTTCCTCGAACCCGACATCAATCATCCGGTCCGCCTCGTCCATGCACATGTACTTGCACAGATCTAGGTTGATCTTGCGCCGCTTCAGCATGTCCTGCAGCCGTCCAGGCGTGGCCACCACCATATGCACTCCCTTGTCGAGCGTGTACTGCTGGTCCTGCATCGATATTCCGCCGATTGCTAGCACTGCGCGTAGCTCGGGGAACCCGCCTTTGACCAGTGCCTCCGACATTGCCAGCAGACCCTCGTATGTTTGCCGAGCCAGCTCACGCGACGGGCACACAATCAGGCCAATCGGTCCCTCGCCCTTGACGAGCCCCATCCTGCACTCCTCCTGCAGCGCCAGCATTATTAGCGGCAGCGAGAATGCCAGCGTCTTGCCGGTACCAGTGCTGGCAATACCAATCATGTCTCGCCCACTCAGAGCTACCGGCAGTCCCTGCATCTGGATCGTCGATGGTTCAGTAATGCCCTTAGCTACCAGGTAGTCCAGTATAGGCTGCGGGAATCGCATTGCCTTGAATGTGAATAGGGGCGGTGGGATATCCTCACCGTCGACAATAATATGGTACAGTTTCCGGCGCTCCAGCACCTCCTCCTGCGTCAGGGCCCTGTGCCGAGCCAACGGCCGCCATGTTGACTTCATCGACTCCAAATAAACCACGCCCTTGGCGATCTCGGCTGCCGACGCCAGCTGCTTTTTCCGCGCGATCGCTTCAAGCAATGCTTTCTCTTGCTCGCGCTGCTTTTCCTCCTCAGTCTTGTCGTCAATCAAGTGCTTTCGCCGCAGGTCGGCAATTTGGTCTACCAGACTGACACCAGCCTGTGGACCAAGCATACCACTGGGCGTGCTGTTCTCGTTTGAATCAGAGTGCTCCGCCTCGTTATCAGAGCCGCGCCCTTCGTCTTGCGGTTCGGAATACCGCAGCCTTTTCCGGATACCCTCGATCTTTTCCAGACGCCGCTGCTTGACTGGAATGTACTCCTCCGGCTTGTCCTCGGGTCCAAGGAGGTCGTCGAGGTTCAAACCAAGATCATCCCCTTTTTCCTCAGCATCCAGCTCTCTCCGGCGTCGGCGGTATTCTTCACGAACTTTTTCGATATCTTCGGCTGAGTCACCCATTTGTGAAGCACTACTGTGGTCTGTTTATATATGACAAAGCTAAGCAGTTGGATATGGACGGCAGCAGAATAATGATACTTTGACCAGATGAACCTTTATATGGAGCACATTCATTATGGGCGTCTAGATCCTGTTACAAACAATAACACTGACTCATGGATAGGCGAATATTGTCTGACTCAAGGATAACAGCCCAGCGCTGACAGGCTGCAACCCTAGAGTGAGCAATGTCGGTTTAGGTTAGCTCGGCAGCAGCTTCTGGCCTGGTTCAGGCCACTTGATGGCAAGTTCTTTTGATTTAGCACGGTCTGGCTCGACATCGAAGAGTGAAAGTTCGTTGGGCAGGGTGGGTCGGTGTTGCTCTCGGATGCACCAGTGCTGATTGACCCAGTGCTGATTGACCCAGTGCTGTGAAGCAGCAAAACTGAGGCGTGTGGCGGTGAGTCTGGAGCACCATCTGATGGTGCAATATCTGGCGGTGACAATTCTGTAGTTGCCTGTGGTCTTTCTGAAATACTACGATTGTCGACGTAAACATATGGATTGGGCCAGTTGCCTGTGCCACCAGAGAAGCTGGCTGGACTGGCATCAACTGTCTGGCTTAGGAAAATAGCACCGCAAAGCAGGGCTGGGCTCTACGCCACCCCTAGGCTGTTTACATGCTTGTTGCTGGCCATTAAGGGAATAAATGAAACTGCCAAGTGAGATGGTAAATTAAAGGAAAGCTCCCAAAAGAATCCACCGCCACCCGACTCCACTTGCAATTTGGCATTACAGCAGATCGCACTCGAAGTGTAGGATGCATGTCCAATGATACATTAGCTGCTGATGTACACTTCATGTATTGGCAGCATTGACACAATATGTAAGAGGGCTCTGGCTGGCTGCACTCATTTCAAACGGGAGTTTTAAATAATAGATGCTACTTGGAGTCGTTCTTCATGACAGGGAACGCAATAGTTTCGCGCAGATGCCGTACCCCTGCCAACAACGCAACCACCCGATCAACACCCATCCCCCATCCGCCAGTCGGTGGCAAGGCAAACTCCAGCGCATCACAGAACGCTTGGTCCATCTCTGGCACTTCCTCATCACCGGCCGCGCGTTCAGTGGCCTGTACCATGAACTTAGCGCGCTGCTCATTCGGATTATTCAGCTCCTCGTACGCATTGACCAGCTCCTTGCCGTTGACAAACAGCTCAAAACGGGCAGAGACCTGGGCCGAATCGTCGGTGCACTTTGAAAGCGGGCTCATGATGGATGGGTGGCCGATGAGGAACGTGGGCTGCTGGCACAGCGGTTCAATGTAGTGGCCGATCAGACGGTCGAGCAGACGCGGGACCGTATGCGGCTGCGGCGCCGACAGGTTGTTTTTGGCCAGCAGGTCCAGTAGCTGCGGGAGCGCATCGGGGCTGGAGAAGTCATTGGGCAAGCCCGGCAGCTTATCCCTCAGAAACTGGGTTACATCAATGCGCCTGAATGGCTTGCCGAGATCGACCTGGATCTCGTTGCCGCTGATCGTGCTGACAGCTGTGACGGCTGTCTCGCCTGTGACAGCATGTGCCATGCCGCGCAGCATCTCCTCCGTCATGGCCATCAGGTCATCAAGGGTCGCGTATGTCTGGTAGAACTCACAGGTGGTAAACTCGGGGTTGTGGTCTGCATCGACGCCCTCGTTCCTAAACTGCTTACCGATCTCGTATACGCGATCCATGCCGCCGATTACAAGCTGCTTCAGGAACAACTCAGGCGCGACGCGCATAAACATGCGAGAGTTGCCAAAGGCAGCGGCAGTCGTGACAAAGGGCTTGGCCGAAGCACCGCCCACATTCGGGGACAGCACGGGTGTCTCGACTTCGGTGAAGTCGCGCGTGTCCAGATAGGACCGGATGTACTTTAGGACCTTTGCACGAGTCACCAGGTTATGCTTGGCCTGCGGGTTGACCAGCAGATCCACATGGCGGTTCCTGAACCTCTTTTGTGTGTCTGTCAGACCGGACCGCACCGGAATCGTGTGGAAGCACGGCGCTAGCAGCTCCAGATGGCAGGTCACGAACACGCTGGTCTCGCCGGTATTTGTTTTGCCGATGAACCCCGAGGCTCTGACAATATCGCCCGGTAGCAGGGCTCTGTTGAGGCCGCGGAAATCTTCGTCGCCCACGTACCTGGCCTGCGAGGCTACAAGCTGCACAGTATGGCCGTCCTGTTCGATGTCAAAGAAAAACAGCTTCTTGCTAGCTTCGCGCTTGCTCCTGACCCGTCCCTGCACGGTGACCTGAACGTTGGGCAGCTTGGCGCCTTCTTCCAGTGCGTGGCCGTATTGTGACTGCAGGACCTTTTGGGAGACCACTGGGTAGCCTTCAGGAGCCGCTGTGTAGCGTGGGTAGGCAGGCAGGTTGAGTGTTTGGAAAGTCTGCTCACGCTGTGCCTTTATTGGCCGTTTGTCGGAACTGGCCAGGGTCGACATTTGCAGGCGGCAGGCGAATGGGCGCAGGTTCCGAGAGCCTTTGAGAGCTAAGGTGAGCGAGCGGTTCATAGTGGCGGAAAGTGCGGGCGGGTGGGTAAGTGAAGATAAGAAGCCCGGCCTGTGCTTAGCCCTCGTCATCCCTCATTGAGTGGGAAAAACGGATATCAAGCGGCACCGGCTGATTTTTTTGCGTGCTTGATAGGCGAGGCGATCAGCACAGGGGAATTTTTGGACCAGTGGTCCAAATTTGGCAATATCCGGAGATGACATATAACTCTGACACCAGATGTGGGTTGCTGATGGAGATATCCCATCACATATGCGCAGTGAACCATCGCATGGACCTGCGAGCGAGCCTTGCTGGCTCGCACCGACAAACACTCGCATACGTGGGCTAATAAACAAAAGCACAGTGTGGATGCATCGTCAGCGCGCTGCTTGACTGCAAAATGTTCAAGTGCGTTTCATTACAAGAGGAATATTGGAAGAGGGAAAAGATAAAGGAGAAAAGATATGGAGCCTAGGCTGTGCCCCTGGCGTTCTTGGGGTTCTCCTTGGCGTTGGCCCACAGCTGCGCAACCTTCTTGAAGGCCTCCTTGTGGGTGACGCCGGGGTTGCTCTGCTTGAACTTGGGCAGCTGGTCCTTCATGAACTTGTTGTACGCGCTGACCTTTTTACCGCCGCCGACAGTGCCCGGAGCGGCCTTCGCAGGCTTGGAGACCTTGCCAGACTTGGTGGTGGCAGTGGAGCTCTTGGATACGCGAGGCATGGCTGGAAGAAAAAAGAGGATATGTGTGTTTTTAGATACTATTAGGAGCCCAGATGTAAAGGGAATAAGGAGAGTTTGGATTTGAGGAAAAAACCGCTCGAAATGTGGGCGCGGTGCTTATATAGTCAACTGAGCAGGCAGGCAAAGCTAGGCGATGAGGCCAATAAGCGATTCACATTTTTCGAAACAAGCCTGAGGGCCCAGCAACTGTATTAATGGTGGAGCTTTTTTGGGCGCCCTAGCCGCCTGCCCGCATGACCATATGTTTTCCCCTTGTCGCTGGGCCACCTTGGCTGGCATTTTTCTACGCTCGAGCTTTTCCTCGCAGTGAACGCGCACCGCCGCTCCTTGGCCGACGCGTTCCCTGCTGCTCTAGGGCTGGCTGCCCGGCGAGCCGTAGCGGCGCCTCCTACCCCGCTGCAGCAGCCAAAGCTTGGAGGTGCAGAGTTTGGTGGACGCGCGTTCCTTCGGACAATATCTGGGCATTAGGACAGGGGGGTTGGTAAAAGAAATCAATTGTTGTTTCAAGGCCAACGTGCCCATTGGGCCACCATGACTGCTGCCTCGATTCGATTTTTTCCTTGCTGCAAAAACAGTTGGAAAAACAGGGTGGTAGGTGCCGCGCCCCGCCGCACTCTGTCTATGATGCCTGGCGCGCTTTTCTCCCAAGCCTATTAGTAGGAAAATGCGCGCTGGTGCTTTTTCCTGGTACTTCAAGCTGGCGGGCCCTATGCCATGGGCTGTTCTGGCTTTCTAGCTCTGTACGGTGCCAGGCCAATTGCTCCCTGGGAACGCCGGCGCCTGGCTCACTGGTTCTGGGAGCTCGCTGGTTGCCAGGGATCGCCCAATGGCCCAGAGACCCTGCTGCCAATGGAAGGGAGTCAAGCCATGGGGCTTAGAGACTCTGAAGGACCTGGGCTCGTGCTGCCGAGGCAGCAGCGAACGGGGCCGTGAAGAATGCGGCGACGTCCAGGGCCATCTCACGAGCCACCACCTACCGGGGCATGCAAATGGGTCGTTAGATCAGCGCTGACAATGGATGAGCATTCTGTGCCAAGGCCGACTTACCTGCTGAGTCTCAAGACCACGGTTGCTCGCAATACCAAATAGGTTTGCCAGCAGGGAGCCAGGGAACGCATCGCTGGCCGTGGCAAAGACCGCGAGCCATGCCGCAGCCATTTCCTCTTGTGGGCTCTGGCGCGCGCGCACCACAACCCGCCACATCGCGCGCAGCGAGCCGGAGGATTCCCCGAACGCCTCGCCAATCCCGCCGGTCGCCTCATCGAACGCCTACATGGGGGACGGCTTTAGGAATTCGCCTTTGTTTTGTTTGGAGGGGGCATTGTTGATAAATATCCGGAACCTTACATGCTGAGTCTCGCTGGTGACGTAGGTGTGGCACAATGCCCTCCACAAGTCGGCTAGCCGATGGTCCCGAGTAACAGCCAGCAGACGGCCAACATCTCGCAGGAGCTGTTTAGTCAGGTCGGCACTGGCAAACACCCTGTGGAGGACAGCTCTTTCCCGTACATGGCCTTTCCCTTGGTCCTGCAGCATCTGCACAAGCTACATGAAAGGATATGCATAATATCAGCCTTTGTGCATTGCATGCTTGCACATTGCCCCAATAAGACAGCCCAGTACTTGCCATTGCCGCACGCACAGCCTCCAACCGACTCCACAGCCTACCAGTACAAGCGCACTTAGTGTCATTCTGGCATTGCATGTGCCGCATTGCTTTCCCCTTACCTTTGTGCATGACTCGGCGGTGCGGCATCCAGAATCGCCAGTCCATGGCGGATTGCAAGCGCATGCTGCTCCAGCACACCCCACGCACCACTGTCCATGTGCGGGAGCAGTTCTGCCAACACCTGCGTCTGGCCTTCCTCGCTGCACACGGTGAACGCCTCATCCCATGCACGCTTCCGTCTGGCACTCCCCCATCCGCCTTTTTGCCTATCCATGAGCCCCAGGAGTCTCTGCAGCGCGATTCGCGGACCACCACGGGCCGCCAGGGCCTTGCCGCCAGCCTGCACGGTCTCCACTGGCCTGCAGTGCCGCAGCAGCGACCGGGTTACTTTTGATAGCCATCTGGATGCTGCCTGGTTGGAGTATACGCCAGAAGCATGTGCCTTGCTGTATTCGAGCGCAGCACCAATGACAGCCTGGCTCAGCTCGTCGTCCAGCGCAATGTGCCGGGAGCAGGATAGTGTTGTGAGGACTGGGCCAGCCTCTGGGTGCATTTTCGCGCACTCGTAGGCGCTGCGGCACGTTGAAAACTGCACCCGCCATGTGGTCAGCATTTGCACCAGAGAGGCTTTGTTCGCGCACCGGTCGCTTCGCCGATCCTCGGCACAGAAGGCGATGAAGCAGGCTATTATATCGTCAGTCATCATGGAGGAGTAGAGAAGAACAAAGTTCCCCTAGCACATTTGTCTCCCGCGATCTCGGGCTTTATTCAAAAACCACAACGTTACATGCAAAGCCTTATAGGATCCCGAATCAACTCAGAAGTCGTACTCCTCGTCATCGCTGTCGTCCATAGCGTCCTTCCGGCTGTATGTGATGGTTGTCTCGGCAGCCGTCTCGGCATTGAGCTCCTCCAGCATGCCCTTCAGATCCTCCTCAGTGACCTTTTTGCGGATCTGACCCATCTTGGCCATCCGCATCAGCATGCCCTCGATGGCGCTTGCCCGCTCCGGCCGAACCAGCGCAATGCGTCCGATGCGCTCGCGAGCCTCGTTGGTGAGAATTTGCGACAACTACTGTCCACACATAAGTATCAGCGTTGTCAAATCGGGCCAGCGCATCTCCTTCAAGTGGCCACTTACCATCGTCTGCCGCGCCTCCTCCTCCTGCCGCCTCTGCGCATCGGCCTCGGCGTTGCTGCTGCTGCCCTGTCCACCCTGCAGCTCGGCCATGCGGCGCGCTCTGATTGCCTCGAGTTCGGAATCGGCCATGTTGAATTATAGAAGGAAAATAGCTTGTGATAAAAGCAGTGTAAAGTCGCAAAAAAATAATGACGACGCCTCACAGCTGGGCTTGGAGCAAAAACAGCCCCCCGACTCGGCTCGGCTTGTGGTCAAACTGCTCTTATGTGTGGCTGAGCCCGCCTTGCACAGACAGTGGTAGAAAGAGCGCAGTGCTTCGCTGAAGGCAGTGCGGCTGCACTCTTCGCTGCTCTTTCATGGGAATGATCGGCCATTGTCACCCCATCCACCACCCTTTCGGAGACCCTCTCTCAACGGAATCTCTCTCCGCCAGTGAATCTGGCCGAAACTACCTAATCTTCACAAGATAGCGAAAAAATAGCCTGCTCAACAATTTTCGCAGCACATCCTCGCATATATATGCACATCCCACTCGCTAGTGCCCGCCTCCATTACTAAGCTTCTCTTTTCCCCTCCTGACTTTTTCATCTATTATTTGTAGCTTCGAGAGAATTTCCTAGCAATGCGTCCTCTTGTCTTCGCCCTCCTGCTTGTCGCGCAGCAGAGTCTTGTGGGCACTGCGCATGCCGCCTGCACGCTCGACAAAGTCGAAACAATAACAACGCCGGGTTTCACAATCGATACCAAGGACGACCACCAGGTGGTTGAGGACACCATCAACAAGATAAAGTACGGACTGTTCTGCGAGAACCAGCCGTCAAACGTCGACGGCATTGACAGGTGGTTCAAGATCCCAGTCAAAAGTGTGGGAATCCGCACCCCCATTGGGTCGGGCTTCCTCGAGGCCCTGGGAAAGACCTCCACGCTGAAGGCTGCGGCATCGCCATCCAGCCTGACAAACCCATGCATCGCAAATGTGGGCTCCCTGACTGACCTGACGTCGACCAGCGCGACCGACGCCAAGCTGGATGTGGTGTTTTCGAATAAGGAGGAGGATACCGACGGGAAATTGTCGGTGCGGGTGCCGTCAGATGACTCGCTGACGCCGCTGCAGCTGGCCGAGTGGGTGGTGTTCGTCGGCGCGTTTTTCAACGAGGCAAAAAACGCCGCAGCGCTGTTCAAGCAAATCAAGAGTGCATACGAATGCCATACCGGAAACATGAAGCACCTGAAGAACCCACCCCATGCGTACTGGGTGCAGTACCAGAAGACCGGCGACGAGAAGCACTACCAATTTTTGACCAATGCGTACGAGAAGAACATGCTGGCGGATGCCGGTGCCACGAACAACACCAAGGAGGCGCCGTCTCCCGATACCGACATAGACAAGTTCCAGAGCGCCGTCGAAGACGCTGAGGCCGTCTTTGATCAGACAGAGCTGACCAAGGATGGAAAGAAGATCTCGGAATGGCTGGAGAACTTTGGATATAAGGATGCGCCCAACTCCAAGGCTGCATTCTTGAAGCAGCGCGAAATCTACCGCAAGGACGGATACAGGAACAAGAACGGCAACAGCAACTTCCCTGAATTCGCTCTGGTCCGGCCTGACCTCGTGCTGCAGGACTTTATCAGCATTCTGGAGCCCGAGTACAACAAAAGCTACACGGCTACCTGGCTGTGGAAGCTCGGCAGCACCACAGAGTCCACCACGATCATTGGGCCCGACAACTACGACTGCAAAGCCCCTTGGATGGCCACAGTCCCAACGTGCTCGCCACGTACTGACTTCACTGGCGAGACTGACAACAAGTCCAAGGGCAGTGGGAAGGACAGCGAAAAGGACAGCACCAGCGAGGGTAACGACAAGGAGAAGAAGTCAGGCAGCGGCCGGACCGGCAAGATCGTCGGCGGCATCATCGGCGCCATCGTTCTGATTGCCCTGGGCTTCGTGGCTATGCACTACTACAACCGCCACCGCCAGCAGACGCGCCTCCGGGGCCTGTCGGCCGGCGGCTACGGCGAGAGCATTGGCCTGCAAAACGCCAGCAGCTACAATCGCGTTTAATTTAATATTTTGTGCGTAATTTAATACAGAGCTTGTTCTAAGGACGCTTGCGGCCCTGGACAGTCCGCCCGATGCGCGTGCGGTAGAACAGATATCGGTACAGCATATGCACCAGGTCCTTGGTCAGCACGTATGCGCACCCGCCGATTACTGCCCTGTGGAAGTGTCCCAGCCCGCGGCCCTTCAGGAATGGCAGCTTTCCGAGCCACTTGCCGCAGAACGCTGAGATCATCGGCAGCAGCAGCGACTCGGTCAGCATGCGGTTGAACGGCATGCCGTTGATAAAGAAGTGGGCGTTCAGCCTGAATCTGCGATCCCGGGCGTCTTGCTCTCCCTCCTGCACGGCTGCAGGCCTCCCGAACTCAAACTGCCTGAGCTCCACCGCCGACACCTCCTTTGGCAGCTGGCTCTCCCAGTGCCTCTCAATCCGCCCAAGCGTATGCTTCCACAGCAGATTATACACCGTGCACACCACCGGCATTGCGGTCAGAACCATAGGTGGCGACGGCACTCTCTGCATGGAGAGGATTTGCTTGGAGAGTGGTGACGTCAGCAGGAGCATTGAGGATAGCGGCAAGGTCGCGGATTTGCCGTGGAAGCGCGTCCAGATGAGCGTCAGCGGGATCATGGGCAGCCAGAGCCACTTGCTCTGGCCCGTGCGGCCTGTGCGGCTCAGAATCTGTGCAGCGTCAGCCGAGCCATACACCGTCATCACTGTGTGCGCGCCGTGTGCTGTGAAGGCCACTACCAGCGCCATGCTGCCAAAGCCGGCGAGGCAGAGGGGTATCATCTTGTCAACAAGGTCCATCACGTAGTTGAGGCCCTCAAACACTTTGGACTGCCACTGCACCATCTGGTACGGCGTGTTGCACTGCGGACAGCGAATCTACGTAGGCATGTGTTAGCTGTATGTATGCGCTGGCGGCCACTAGGCATGTCTCGTATTTAACTTACCACGCCGGTGCGGCTCCGTCCCTCGCTCTCGCCAATCCAGTGCAGGAGGCAGTCTTCATGGCACACGAGCGAGCACTTGCATGGATACACCCACTCGCCCTTTCCCGAGACAATGTCCTCGAAGCATATCCAGCAGCGCTCGGGCTCCGCTGCTATGCTGGAATTGTCCGTCATTGTGGTAGCAGCAAAAAAATAGAAGAGCGAAAAATGACAAGGATACTAAGGCGCAAGCACGAAAAGTGTCATGCGAACCATTTCATGGCCATTCGCCCTTTTGTTTGCGCCGCAAAGCCCACTCTTTGCAGCCGACTAGCTGGCAAAGCCAGACATCGCAAGGCGCTCTCCTATTTCTCACTTCCTCGCTACCCTTAACCGGAATGGCTGCTCTGGCAGTGCCTGTTTCGGGAATGGACAGTGCCTGCAGCCCGCCCTTTTCGAGGAAGCTGGTTGCCATCCAGGCTCTATCGGGCCCTTGCGCTTGCACAGCCCTGGCGCGTGTCACTGTGCCATGGCATAAACAGCTGTCTCAAGGCGCTGGATTTGGCGAGCAGTCATAACTGACTCCTTGGCCAAATATTGCTGCCAATTTCCTGGTCATAATGCCTGCAGCGTCACAACCACCACTGCCTCGCATTCAAAGGCTGTGACAGCCAGACACACCGTGCTGGCCAGACATTAAGTTCCAGTTGCTATTGAAGGACCACCCGGGGGCAGTCCAGTTCGCCAACGGCCTGCCTAGCACCACAGTCGATGGCATTCTGCAGATTTTAAGCGGAAGCCCAGTCACGGGATTTGGCAGCAGCCTAGAAATCTGACAGTGGTGCAGATTGGCTCTTGACTTCAAATGCCCGTGCTGCTTTGTCATCCCTCACTCTTGGTTCTGCAATCCGCTATCTTTTCGATTTTGCATCCTTTTCGACTACAATGTTTGCTCTCCGCTCGTCGTCCTCGCTTCTGCGCACCGTGCGCCCCGCCCTTGCTGCCCGCCTCTATGCGACCAAGCCCGATGTCTCGTTCGAGGAGCTGCGCAAAATCATCCATGGTGTCACCAACACCGACTACGTGCTCATTGATGTGCGCGAGCCCCACGAGGTCGCCAACGGCAAGGTGCCCACAGCCACCAACATTCCGCTCGGCGAGGTTGCTGATGCATTTGCCCTGTCCAAGGATCTGTTCAAGAGCAAGTATGGCATTGAGAAGCCGACCGGCAAGCAGGAGACTATCTTTTACTGCCGCTCGGGCGTGCGCAGCCAGAAGGCCATCGATGCTGTCGAGAAGGCGCACTCGGCGGAGCTGGTTACCCGCAACTACCGCGGCTCGTGGCTGAACTACTCGGAGAACGCCCTGGGCAACAAGAGCCTGACTGAGTAGCTGCTTTATCTTCCGTTAAATACCAGCCTTTCCTGTGCGTGACGATAACGCCATATCCGGCGAACTGCAGACGTGTTGGATCGGCCGATCCGCGTTGATCGATTACAGTCATGATCAGCCCGCGCGCGTTGCCGCAGATTTGACGCGTGCAGCTGTGCTGAACGAAAGCTGGGTTCAAGTGCGCCCTTGTTCCTTACTCTTTGTCTTGCTTTTTTCCACAGTTTTCTTTGAAAATGACCAGCGCAACAGAGGTGCTGCACCTGCTCGTGATGCAGGATGCCGAGACTGTCACGTACCGCCGTCTCAGCCGCGAGCTCAGCGTGCACGTCAACGAAGCAAAGTCCCTGATGTACGACTACTACACGAAAAAGCTGGGCTCATGCCACGCATCGTTCCTGGTGTCGGGCACCGAAAAGTCTGGCAAATCGTCACGCTTGCTGGTAAAGATTGTTTCAGAGGACGAGCTGGCAGACGCTAAGCAGGGGCTGAGCAATGTGTCATCGCATATCTACTCGCTGGAGCGTAAAAGGGCGGACCGGGAGATGTTGGTTGCGTCCAATTTGGCTGCGGGGAGCATCCGTGAGATGGCTGATCTAAGTGCTGTTCGCAATGGCTATATCACGCAGAATGAGCGTGGGGCGAGTGCAGTGTTTGCAAAGCCAGCAACTGCCTCGACGCCAAAGGAGGTCAAAAAGGAGAAGGAGGAGCTGGCTAGCAAGGAGCCAAACGACGTTGTTATGGAGGACCGAACTCAGCCGGCCAAGAAGGCTGCCACATCGTTCTTTGGTCGGCAGACTGCAAACAAGCCAGCGGAGAAGCGGGAAATGAAGAAGGAGATCAAGAGGGAACCGAAGCACCCGGAGTCAGCGAAGCAGGAGATCGCTGCTAAGAGCAAGGCCAAGCCCACACGGCCCAGTTCTGGCGGTAGCAGGCCGGCAAAGAAGCCCTCTCCCCCTGCCATCGAGCCGCCCAGTTCACCCGCAAGTAAGCTAGGGCGGATGCGTGTCGAGGACATGTTTGACGACGACGACGACGACGACGACGACGATTTCGAGGATACCCGCAAGAAGGAGCCAGAGCCCATAGCACAATCCGAATCCGAGCCGGAGCCGGCACCAGCCACTATCCCATCGGAGCAGACGCGCAATGAAGCACAGAACGACATGGACATAGATAGCCCTGAAGATCCAGTGAAGGAGGAACCGACAGAGGTACCCCCAGCGAGTGGTGGCCGCAGAGTGCGCAAGCGCAGAAAGGTATCGCGGGTCAAGCACACGAAGAACAGCAGCGGCATGTTGGTCTCGGAAACCGTCGACGGCTGGGAGTCGTATTCCGAGTCCGAGCCCGAGATGCCTAGCAAGCCTGTACGCAGACCTGCGGCAGCGGCAGCAGCAGCGGACCCAGAAGACACAGCGGCCAAGCCCAAGAAGGGAAAGGGCAAGCCGGCGGTGAACCAGCGCTCGCTGCTGAGTTTCTTTGGCAAAAAGTGATTTTTCTTATAAACAACATTGGAAACAAAAAATACAAGTCTATCGACCGAACGTCACTGCCTTCGGGTCCAGCGGCAAGCCGGTGGCCGGGTCAATGCCGTTGCTTCGCATGACAATCTGCTGGCGAATCAGCCGGGCTTTGTCGAACGACACGCCTCTGGTCTCCATGATATGCCGCACCTCGTCGCTGTCCAGACCGGGCCGCTCATCGCCGTCGTCGATGTTGACGCTTATGTCGAAGTTGTGGCTGCTGAGCCCATCGGCGTAGTCCTGCTCAAACCCACTGATGCTGTCGCCGCTTCCACCAAGTATCGGCCGGCCGCGGCTCCGGAACCGCGCTAGTCGCATGCTAAGCCTGGACCGGCCCATGAAGAGCCCGAAAAAGTACCAGAGTGCGACGACGGTCATGGCTATCAGCGCCCAGAATATGTAGTCGGTCGAGGTTCTTGTCGGCGCGTCGTCATCCATATTTTATGTTAGCGAGTGAATGCGAGTGCTGAATTGAGGAAAGGTGCAAAGTAGGGATAGCGGAAAGGCAAAGGCGCAGTCGAATGCGTGTTTTGGTGACAGTTCCCTGCCGCTAATATTTACTGTTACCGCCGCCATCTGCAAGCCAAATAAATCACGGTTCGCAGCCAAGACTTGCGCGTCTGTTGACAGCGGAGCAACACCCAACGTGTCTTGGCATTCGACGCCTTTTGCTCTGGGGCCGCTTTGTTGGTAGGCAGGACATGATGCTGTTGCTCGCAGCAGAAAGTTGAGGATATCATGGCATGCCGCGCTACCGACATGTGGTGGCTGGCACCATCAACGTCACATCCACAGCACTCCTCGCCAAATATGGCAAAGCAGCCCTCGCACGCTCAAGGTATCCACAGCGCCTGCGATCGGCCCGCTGCGATCAGCTCTGGGCGTGCACCCTACAGTGCGCACACGTGATTCATGATCCGCCAGATCGTGATCATTGGCCCGCGGCGTGGCCCTGGCAATTAGCCCCCCAGCCGTTGCTCGCGATTTTTGTGCTGGCTCGGCTTGGTGCTGGATCGCTCGGCTCTAGGAAAAAATCTGTCGCCTGTAGGCGAAATTTTTCAGAGTGGAAGGGGGGGCCATGCTTGGGGTGCTGCTGGCAGCAGAGGGATCTATGAAAAGTATTTGCCAAACGCGCAAAGCTGTAGGTACCTTCTTTTTCTCCTTGTTAGGACTATATATTTGACCCACCTTTCACAAAGGCCAGAACAAGAAATCACCATGTCCGAGCAGGTGCGTATTGCAAATTGGTTTCATGAGTGTTGTAGAGCCGCCATTTAGCGTGAATGTGAGGGTCGCCTTACGGATCGTGGTCCAATTTGAACCAGACTGGGAGCAGAAGCAGCAGCGAGCGGGCAGTTTCCTTTGGCGAGCAGCAAACAGGCAGACACGAGTGGTTGCCCTGCGAAGGCGCAGTGGGAGTGGCTGTGGACTGGTGTGCAGCTGCTGGGGTCGACAAACGTCGCTGGCGTTTTCAAAGCGGCTAGTGGAAAATTTTTCAGCTGCTCGACCGATTTGAGAAATCAAAGGCTTCGGTCCTGAATTCCGCGAAACGGAGCAGCCCCTCTGACGCTGCCGCTGCCGCCTGTCTGGCTGTCTGCTCTTTACGGTCCAGCGATCTAGCCGCCCAGTTGGCTCTGCTGGTGGCGACCCCGGACGTGGGCATAGAGAGCATGTTTCTGGACATACTCGATCACCAACGAGCACCAACGAGCACCAAACACTAACTCTCAAATGCTACTCTGTGTAGACTGAGCGTTCGTTCCAGAAGCAGGAGGCTGTCTTCCTTAACGCCAAGACCGTTAGCAAGAAGAACAACCGTTGGTACAAGGACATCGGTCTGGGTTTCAAGACCCCGACTGAGGCCATCGAGGGTACCTACATCGACAAGAAGTGCCCGTTCACTGGCAACGTCAGCATCCGCGGCCGCATTCTGTCCGGTGTTGTTGTCTCGACCAAGATGAAGCGCACCATCATCATCCGCCGTGACTACCTGCACTTCATCCCCAAGTACCAGCGTTACGAGAAGCGCCACAAGAACCTGGCCGCTCACCTCTCGCCCGCCTTCATCGGCGTCGAGGCCGGTGACAGCGTTACCGTTGGTCAGTGCCGCCCCCTGTCCAAGACTGTCCGCTTCAACGTGATCAAGCACCAGAAGAAGGTCGTCAAGGGCTCGAAGCAGTTCCAGAAGTTCTAAATTTCTAACGTGTTTGCTTGACATTGTCTTTTTTCTCGTTTCTTTTGGAATACAAAGAAGCTAAAAGAGCGTCTTTATGTGGGCTCTCGCTTGAACATTATAGCATGCACGCTGGGGATGTGATGTGATGTGATGTGTTGTTATACATTGGCAGGTTACGGAAAGCGGGTTCGGGGGCACTATGTAGAAGTCAGGAAGTGCTGGCTACAGTGCTCGCTGCAGCGAGGCCGTTGATGGCAGGCGCAGCAGAAGCAGCTGCACTTGCAGGCTCAGTTGCAGCAGCTGCAGCAGGCTCTGCCGACTCGGCAGAGGCAGCCGTAGCGGCCGTGTCCACAGGCGCGAGCTTGGCAGCGGCAGCACGTGCAGCAGTAGCCAGCACCTCAGCAGCCTGCTCCGGCGTCTTGATCCACCCGCTATCGACAAAAAAGTCGTATATCCGGTTGGTTGTCGCTGGATCGATCTTGACGAGCTCCCGCGCCTGGCGCCTCTTCAGCGATCCCCGTCGCGCATACTCTGACAGCAGCGTCTCCTTGACCACCAGGTAGGGTCTGGGGAACACCTGGAGCTTCTGGCACATGGCCTTCTCGCTCTTGGTCAGCAGCTCCACGCCCTCGGCGCTCTCGATGTCGGGTGACGCCTGGTTGGGCTTGCGCGCGCCGTGATAATGGCCGGCCTTGTGCTGCTCAGGCCCCGACTCCCGCACAGCCCGAGCCGCCGCGATCCTATGCAGCCGCTCGAGCAGATGTGCGCTGTCGCGCAGTGTGTTTGCGCGCCGCGACAGCCTTTGCGACCGCTCCACCTCGTACTGCGATCCATCCTCGAGCGTGGTGATACCATTGCGGCGCCACTCCTGCAGCTGCGCAATGCGATGTCGCAGCGTCTGCTCGTTCAAAAGACCCGTCGATAACTCATTGAAATCCTCGCGCGTCTGCATCCTCGCAAGAACCTTGCTTTTGTTCAAGATATCGCGCTCGTCTTTCGGCCGCTTCTTCTCAGCTGCCTGCGTCTTGCGGTACTCGAGCAGACCGCGATCGAATATGAAGTTCTTGTATCGGACACGCCGATCAAGGCGGCTGTTGTAAATGGCAAGGACGATAAGCTTCAGCTCCACCTCCTCGGGCGAGTCATCGTCGTTGAACACCATGTCCTTAACAACCTGCTCGGCCTCATTCTCCACCTCAGTTTCAAACTCCAGCCGCCCGGGCATGTACCCAATGATCTCGTGGTTGCTGGGCTGCGACGACAGCACTTTGCTCTTGTTCGGATTCGACTTGAGCCGCTTCTCAAACGCGGTGCGCGCAAACTTCACGCTGAACGTCTTGTTCATGTCCGGCATGGGCCAGTCTTCCGAGGCCACGTAGACGTCCTTGTAATGTTGCTCGCACTCCTCCTTCGTCTTGGTGCCAACGTGCTCGGCCGCGTCCCGCCAGTTGCCCATGCCAAACTGCCGCAGTCCGTCGATGAGTAGCAGCTCTTCGTCCGCAGACCAGTCTTCGGTGAAAATCGGGAACCGGTGCTTTGTCTACTGTGCTCACTTGCTCTATCAGCTGCCAAGCTCTCTACGCAATGGTGTGTGTACGCGCCGAGCCTGTGTGTGTGTACTTACCACGATACGGTATGAATGCGTTTTCTTGTGTCGACCTATCTCGATACCCTTGGCAAAGCATGCCGCACAGAGATCAAACTCTTCAAACTTTTCGCACTCGTGGCACCGGATACGCACGCTATCGGACACGTTCACCTGGCAGTTGTCGCAATGGTACATTTGGCCCGCTATACGTCCAAAAAAAAGGCAAATTATCAGTGCATTTCCAATGTAGTTCTCGCTTCGCCTCTTTACTCTTGCTTCAGCACATACCTTCTTCTACAGCCATCGCGTCTTGCTTCCTCTTGGTGCTTCCTTCTGGCATTATGTGGGAGAATGGTGCAGCGCGAAATGAGCAATGGTAGAAAAGAGGGGTTTGAGGAAAGGCAAAAAGGGGGCTAAACGTGGGACTAGAGAAAAAGCTGGCCTGCCCAAAATTCATACATCCACTTCTCACGGGTCGACTTGTGGTAGAGTCATGGTGGCCACGTCCAAGCCCATGAAAATATTTGGTCCTCAGCTACCTTGTGTATACCATGTCGTATTTTATTCCGCACTTGACAAACGGCTGGCAGGTGGACCAGGCAATCCTGTCTGAGGAAGAGCGGGTCGTGATGATCCGGTTCGGCCACGACTGGGACCAGCAGTGCATGATCATGGACGAGACGCTGTACCGGATCGCGGACAAGGTCAAAAACTTTGCTGTCGTCTATCTGGTTGACATCACCGAGGTCCCCGACTTTAACACGATGTACGAGCTGTACGACCCGTGCACACTCATGTTCTTTTACCGAAACAAGCACATCATGATTGATCTGGGTACGGGCAACAACAACAAGGTCAACTGGCCGATCGAGGACGAGCAGGAGCTCATTGACCTGGCCGAGGTTGTGTACAGAGGTGCACACAAGGGCAAGGGTCTGGTGGTATCACCCAAGGACTACTCCACAAAATACAAGTACTGAGGTGCGTTTAGAAATATATAATAGCCCATATGGCTGCAAAAACGGTATAATTGTTGAATGGAAACGAGTAGAGCAATGCAGAGCATGTCATGCGTATATTACAGCCAATAATGATATTCACTCGTCAGCAGCGATTTCTGAGACTCTCGGAGACAGCGTACTTGACCGTTCATATTTACCTGCAGGAAGCTAACGTCGCATGGTTCACTGATGCCCTGTTCCAAGAGCTGCTGCAGGCAGTCAAGCCCAAACTCAAGCAGAAGGCCGCTGAACTCAGGGAGAACAAAAATCCGGCTGCCAGCATTTACAAAAATAGTAGGTACACAAACACCTCTCACGAATGCACCTCCAGCCTTGCTACTAATGCGCAGGCTATCTTCTGTATAGGCGCATTGCAGGTCGCCTTTTACGTCGACAGGCTCGAGTCGTCTGGCCATCTGCTGGTGCAGGAGCCCCTGGTCAAGTCAGAGTCGCCTGACGCCAGCCAGCACCTGTTCAGCTACCAGCCACTGCGCAGGACCGCCAATGTGCTTGTTCTTGTGCCCGAGCCGTTCGACGCCAACAACCAAATCGAGCTACCGAAGGTTCTAAACGTGCAAGTCGAGCCATAGTAATAGATATGTCAAGGTTACAATTCTGAAAATATGCAATAGCGGGGATCATAGCCTCATTAGAGCGAGTTAGCCGTGAGGCGATTAGGCAGGGCGATCCTGTGCGGAATAGCCTGGACAAGTAGGAGCTGATCTGGATGATGCAAGCACCATCGGAAAACGCACCATCCTTATCCCACAGCCCATCTTTAATTGCAGCAAGGCAAGGGCGACCCCACATGCAGCACTGCCAGCACGCAATATGTATCTGGGCGACGATGCGGGCGGGGAATAATACCAGCGATATCCCGGCTCTTCGATGTTTTATGAGCCTTCCTGCGTGGCTCGCGAAATCGCATTCCTGGTGCACTTCATAGGCCCATCCAGGCAGATGCCGGAGGAGGCTTACAAAGACAAGCGCTAGTGGTGGATTGGTGGGAAAGCACACCATCTGGCTGACCAAAAAAAGGTGTGAGCAAATGCAGTGATCGCACAAGACATGCATGGCTCCCACCTCCATTTTCACAACGCCTTCGGGGCTCTTTATTGCGAGTGGGGAGGGGCTTGGCCCCAGACAATGTTACAGCTGTTGTGATACACCAGCTGTGTTGCCCAAAGATCTATAGATCCCAGCATGCTATCGTACGATGTTCGGCGGGCTGTAGGCCAAGTCTAGCACCCCGGTTCCTGGACAGCACGCGCTAGGCGTGTGAAAGTGATACGTGAAGGAGACGGTATCACCAGCCCAAATGTCACCATTCCTCATTGATCTCCAACAAAATAATTGGGCGCTTTCATGCGTCGAGCACGCCATCGCTGAGTGATGCGACTGGATAATTTTCTGCCTTCTTTTTGCCCCTGATGAGGGGCAAATAATTTTTTCCCCTTTCGCAGCCTGAAAAAAGGGGGGGACCAAAGCCAGACATGCCAGGTATAAAGCCTCACCCCCTCTCCAGGGGCGTCCGCTCCGAGCTAACCCCTATTTTTTGGCTCCTAATTTCCTTAGAATACTTGCGCATCTCTTCCCTATTCTTTTAGTTATTGATAGACATGCTCCCATCTGTCAAGGAGCTGCTGGTGCTCAGCGATCGCACAATGCTCGGTACCTCACCGCCACCACAGCAGCAGCACCCTGTTCCACCGAATGTGCTGCCAGCGCTTTCAGCACCACCACATGTGCCTAGGGTCAGCAGCCCACCAACCCCAGAAATGTCCACCGCTAATAGCAAATTCTACAGTGTGCCTGTTAAAGGCATGGCGGCGTCAATAACGCTGGTACCCGTATGCCAAAAGCAGCGGCCAGGGCGCAAGGCCGACAGCAGCAGCCGGTACACGAGCAGCCCGGGTGCACGCAACTACCGGTGCGGTATGCAAAGCTGCGCTGCTTCGTTCAAGAGACCTGAGCACCTGAAGCGGCATATGCTGACCCACACGCAAATCCGGCCCTTCAAGTGTACGGCAGGTGGGTGCGGAAAGCGATTCAGTCGGCGTGATAATTACATAACCCACTGTAAAAAGCACGAAACCTCGGAGTCGGCCTCCGAGGGCAGCTCGGGGAAGCGGAGCCGGTACAGTAGCGAGTCTGTGCAGAGCTCAGTAGGCAACACGCCGAGGTCGTCGCCAGAGCCCCGGCCGTCGAGCATCTTCAGCCTGCTCAATAACGAGGCAGAGCACGAAACGCACAGTGGCGGGGTAACAATTAGTAAGCACACAAGCAACAATGGCGCGATCACTACTGCCAGTGATGCCACCCCCTGGGCTGCTGATGGGCAATCGGCAAGCCAGCCATCTCCACAATCTTCCGCATCACACACAGCAAGTCGGCAGCAGCAGCAGCAGCAGCCGTCTGCCACTCCCAGCCTGCCGCCACTGGAGTTGCTGGCTTACGCCTCGTCACGCACCGAAACTGTCCGTCCCTCGACACCAGGCCAGTCTGTGCATCTGCCATCCATTGCCCATTTTTCTTCGCCATCGCCTACATCCTCTCAAAGCAGCCCTGCAGCTACACATCGAGTCGAGACCTCAGTGGTCACTGTGCAGGGGTCGACGCAGGAGCCAATGGTTACAACAGCGTCCACAACCATTGTCGGCGGCGACCCAGCGAAGCCGTTCATGTGCTCGTTGTGCAATGCTCGATTTGGCCGCCTCGAGCACGTCAAGCGCCACCATATGGTGCATACGAATGAGCGCCCATTCTCCTGTCCGACCTGCAAAAAGACATTTGCACGGAAGGACAACATGATCCAGCATGTCCGCGCCCACGAACGCAAGAAGGCACCATCCACTCTGTAAATTTTAACCATCAAACTGTGCCTCTTGAATATATGGCATTTCGACGTTTACATTCGTCTCCAAAGTGATCACAATGCATTCTTGGAAATGTACACCATTTGATAGTGAGTATTGGTCTCTCCAGCATTTATAAATACTTTTCAATGTGTTATATTGTTGTTGCCAGCGGTCCCAGTGGCCATTAGATCTTAACCGCAAAACACCAAGTCTTTGGCTTTGATTTTTACGGTTGTCTTCTCTCTGTCTATGATGCATCGATTGCCAACGCTTTTGAGCTCCCGCTAGCTCTTGGTATTTGCCGTTATGTACCAGAAGCATATGCCAGAGCACGCAGGGCGGCATAAAAAGAACTACGGCGATAGTTCTGGACTTTTCTCCTTCGCTTTTGTTTTGAGGCTTTATACTGCGTTCTTCAAATATCCAATATAGGCATCTTGTATGAAGATTGTTATACTCTGTCGTTTGATAACAGGCATACGCGCATTTCAGTGTCGCAGATAGTTGAATCCCAGAGGAAGCAGTGCTAGTGCTGGTTTTTATGTGTTGCAGCTATACAGGGGCAGCTACGCATACGCCAGGCTTTGCTCTGAGCACAGAGGGCATGTCGCTGTAGTCGACAGGATCTTTTACCAGTGCCACGACCTTGTTCTTGTGGGTAAGTTCGTGGGTGGCCAGTCCGATATCCAGCCGCCAGCCATCGTCCTTCCCGACAGGTGCGCAGTCGTATATTTGATACGGCAGGGTGTGCCAACGATGTACTGCGTGGCAATTTACCTTGCTTCCTGCTTGCGCGCGGACAAAACTGTCCTCATTCTTGGTTACGAGTAGCGAGAACTGCTGAATGGACGGGTACATTTTCTGCTCTGCCTAGCCTGATGCATCCGGCAGCCATCTCAGCCTTATCTTTGGCGCAAGGCTTGGGGACATTAAAACAGTGTGGACGCCGTCAAGAAGACACTTGCTGACTTCAAGGGATGCCACCTTATCCCTTTCCGTCTCGAGGTCACTTGGCGAAATCACCTTGTTCGAATGTACGGTCGAATTCTTTGCTGTGAGCTTGACGGGAGATATAATCGTGGTGCCTGGCGACGCTTGAGGAACTCGCTGGGGCATCTACAGATAAATGGCGGTTATGATCTTGTTAGCACGTAGCCAACTCCAGTGCTCAGGTCGATATCTGTTTGGATGTACTTGCTATTTCTCTTGTTTTTTTTTTGTCATACTGTGAGGGACAATGTAATTTTCATTTTAACCTCTGAGCACCGGCTCCCTCTGACGCCACCATGGGCCAGGCTGCTGGAGAAAGAGGGCTAGAAATGTTGTGTTACTCTTGGAGTAGATAAGAATATTTCCATTTTGAAAGCTGAAGAGGAATGAAAAGAGAATGCTCGTCTCAGCCGCTGTGCTGCAGTTGGAAAGAGTGAACAAAGCAGCCTCACAAGCCTATGATGCAGTTGATTGTTTGGCACGTAGTTCAGTTTTAGGTTTCTTCTGTAGATGCAAGTTTCGAGGCCTCTTCGTATCTAGGCCTGCTACTTCTCGTGCCAGCTGTGTACAAGGTCACAGGTGAATTCCTGTCTCTTCCTCGGACCGCATGTTGGGTTTAGCTGGTGCACCCAACTACCGGATGGCTAGTGTTCTAGTAGCTGACGGTTACTCACACGGCGGTTCTACGCACTCGAATTATCTACAAAAATGCTATTTTTCTACTAGATTCACTGTCGAAATCGCTAAACGTTCGCCTCAGGAGCACCGGCAGACGTGGTGGGTTCCTTCGAAATCGGTGCAGCGGTGATACTGCTGCCAGCAACCTTTTGGGGCAGCGCCAGCCCAGCAGTGGCAGCTGCGATGTCTGGCGATGTCGCTGCTGCGCCGCTAGTCACAATGGAGCTGAAAAAGTCTGCCATTGATGGGTCGATAGCCGATGCGTCTTCGTGCAGCGCTCCATCTATTGCCGACACACCCGTCGCATTCTCCAGCGCATTGAGCAGCAGCTTGGTGTACTCGTCGTCCATGGCCGGTGGCTGCGCAGCCGTGCTACCAGTGGCTGCATAGGCACTGGTTTCCGGCGCAGAGTTGTCGGCTGCGTTTGGGTCGACAAAGTCCAGGAATGGTGTGCTGCCAGCGTTGATGTCAGGGGTCGGCACATTAACAATCCCGCTGCCGACGGTACTGTTGTCGCCAGTGCCCGCAGTGAGTAAGGGCACAGTGTTTCCGCCGCCGTTGATCACTGCAAACAGTCGCTGCAGAGCGGCCAGCTGGTCAGGGGAATACTCTGCCTTGGCAACCGACGACAGCAGGTTCGGATCCAGGCCATCAAGCGATGGTGCGCTCGAAAAGGTGCTGGCGGTGCTTACAGTTTGGCCAAGCGGGGCAGTTTGCAGGTACCCGCTTGCTGCCGCTGCAGCCGTCTGCGGGCTGAAGGCACTGGCGACATTGGGGTGGGCAGCACTGGCAGCAAGCAGCGACGAGCCGCTATTACCAGCAAGCGTCGACGCCAGCGTACTCAGAACCTCGGGTGTCAGCAGCGACTGTGCCAGCGTATCATCCAGTGACCCATGGGACACGCCCTGGCCCGCTGCATTCGCCGTGGCTGCCGACGGCACAAAGCTGCCTGCTGAGCCAATGGGCTGGACTGAGCTGGCAGTATTCGCTACCGGTTGCCGAGGAATAGCGGCCGCTGCCTGCTGCGCATCGGCTGCCGAAATGAGGTGCTGCGTCAGCGAGGTCAAGCTATGACCCAGCATGTCGACCTCCCGCTGCAGCTGCTCGATCGACTTTGTGTTGGCCTTCATCCGCTGGTACGCGTTGCTGTTTTGCGACACCGGCACAAGCGCGTTATTCGCTATCGCATTCACCGATGACGAGCTCGGCGGGCGTGGTGGACCGAAAGTAGCCCGTGGGTTGGCCACTTTTCGGGCAGTCGTTGGCGCCACTGAGCCGGATTCAGGCGTCTGCTGCCGCGGCGTTCCTTCCTTTGACGTTCTGCGCTGAGCCACACGCTCAGCTGGCGACGGTGGGGTAGAGCCGACCTCGTAGATCCTGCCTGTCCGCGATGCGGTGCTATCAGCTCTCATGCGCTTATGCGGTGGCTCCTGTTGCCCACGCTGCGCCTGCTGCAGATCAGAGTCCAGCATGTCTGTAAAGTCGGACGTGTGCGAAAAACCTGCTGCTTTACTGTTGCCTGGATTCGGCAGCAGACGACGCATGCCTGTTTGAAGCTCCAGGTGCTGCGAGTCGGCCTTGAACACGGTCGCCAGGAAGCGCAGGATCTTGTCAATGGTCTCCTGGTGCTGTTTGTAGCGCTCCTGCGTCGCTGCTGCCTCCATCCACAGGGCCTGGTTGTCTTCCTGCAGATGCTTAATGTCCGTGCTGATGGTCATTTGGTGGTCGCGAATGACTTGTATCTCCTTCAGAATTTTGGCCAAGTTGACTGGCGGTGCTCGCGATGCACGCTGGCGGCTTGGAATCGCGTGTACTGAGGCTGTGCTCCTTGCAGCACTCGCTGACCCACTGGTGCTGCTGACTGGCGCCACTACTTCGTCTTTCTCCTCGGCCTCTGCAGTCCGCTCTGGATCGGCCTGTGCTGACTCTGCATGCTCGCTGTCCCTGCTGCCCTTTTTGCGTCGGATGAAATGCAGCAGGTCCGGCTGTCCGCGCTGGAAATTCTCGTTGCTAAACTCCCAGCTCTCCGCATCCGGGCTGTCCGCCAGCAGCCCACCCTGCTGCAAATGGGGTACCTTGTGGAACCCGTACATATTGAGCTGCCTGACAAAGCTCGAGAAGTTGTTGTGCTTGAAGAACCGCGGCAGTACCTGCTTAGCAAAGTCTTCGTGCTGCGCAACAATAAATGAATTGCCATCGTCGGACCAGCGGATGAGATCGTCGCTGGCTACATCGTCCACCATGTTGTATAGCTTGTTCAGAAACGGGGTCACCGTCACGTTGCGGTGGATGTTTGTTATGCGGCGCGGTGTATCTCTAATCATTGCTGGTGTGTGTATGCGCTGTGCGGGGTCCTTCAATAAAAACGGCCGAAGGGTCGAGGGTAGAGGTCAAAGCACGAAATTCCGTTATGCAAAGGATAGGCTTCAGAAACCAGGGGATAGAAAAAACGAGGATGTGGAGGTTTCGACCTGCGGAACGGAGCAAGTTAAAAATGCTCTGGTTGTTTCGAGTTGTGTAGGTAGCAGAGCCAGAAATAAACGAGTAGACTTTGAGGGAATAAAAGTATGTGAAATGGGCGAAGAGAAAGGTGTCAGGAAGAACAGGACGCAGAAAGACAGCGTGTCAGGACAAAAAAATAGTGCGCTTTAGTGGTTTTTGGGAACTTCAACAACACCAGCAAAAAATTTACACTAGTCGGTTCATCAACCTGCTGCAACCTCGCTTGCTATGATGAGCCACTAGATCGAGCCGCGACTCCATCGGGGCTGTGTTCGGCTGGGATTTGGCATCTGAGCTGCAAACCCCGTACTGCTTGCTGGTCTTCGCCTCTCCAACGCATTTTCATTTCTGCATTGCCAATGTCGTCACATGTGTACTTCCTCATAGACAGGCGCGCTGTCGGCCACTCCCAGAGCGCCGTGGGCACAGTCCTCGCCCAGATACTCGTATACCTGGCGGCGCAGCACCAGCGCATATCATGGAACTACGAGCTGGTTGACCTAGAGTCGCGCCCCAAGCCCACCACCGCACAGCACAAGCGCAGCGTGCGTGAACGTAAAGCGATTGATGTCGAAACCGTCGACAAATTCCTTGCAGAAATGCACCAAATGCCCAACGACAGCCTGCCAGCACCGGTCTGCGCACCAATCGAGACACTGCATGCACGTCTCATGTGTCTCGAGGCTGATGTCGAGTGGGGAGATCCAGCAACAATGCGGTCACCGGCACGTAACAACCAGACGCGGACATGGACCGACCCGTCGCGCATCAATGAGTCCATGTCGGTACAAAAATACATGATTGTTGTTGGCTCCGCACCTGGATCGCTGGCGGCATTACGTGACTTTGTGCGCGGACCTGCTATGCACACCGAGTCCCAGGATGATGTGTCGCTGATCGAACAGCTGACGGAGCTGCGCGACGGGGTCATTGGCAAGGGCCTGTGGGAGAGCTATGCGAGAAAACGCGTCGGCATCACCTTTGTGAGCATGGCGCCAAAGCGAGCCATCCCAGGCATGGATCCAGTCGACATACTGATTGAGAGCGTGTTTGAAAGCTGCTTCGAGTCGCTTGGTGGCTGTGTGGTGCCGATCACCAGTCTTCTGGTTCGCGGGCTGCCATTTGCTGCTGCGTTTTCGCTGTGGCATCGTCGCCGCACGTACCCGAGCTGGAGCCGCAAGTTTGCGCGCGAGGTATCCGCAGTCATTGACCGATTTTCTGACGATGTTGACGAGGAGCCGCATAGGGAGTGGTCGCTGGCAATGGATGGAGCGCAAACAACCGTGCAGCTGCGGCAGCTGCCGGTTCCTGAGCGACAATGGTTGACTGAGGGTCGTCTCCATCGGAGGTACGATCTGGCAGAGATGGTAGCAGCTGTCAGTGACTATAAACAGGCATATATAGCGAAAGACGGTGATAGCGGCTGCAGATCAGTGCTGACAGCGATTGGAACAGCTCCCTTGAGCGTGTGGCTGCGGATTGTCCGTGCAGTAGGTACCGTGCCTCCGATCTACTGCAATATCGACAAGGGGCAGCTGCCAAAATGTTCGATCACTATCTGCCGCTGCTCTGTACCAGCTGCCCCTGAGCCAACAAAAAGCTGGGCGCTCTTTCAGCCGGCTGCTGCTGTGCAGTCATACCCTTTGGCATTGGTTGTACCGGTTTCAAACCATACTGCCGCGATCTATTATATCAGCGACATAGCCTATGCGCATATCTCTGACATCATATCGGAATATGACGAACAGCGTTTTGTTGATCCCACCGACCCGCCATCCGGTCACTTTGAACCATCGTGGATGGAGAGCTGGTGCTGGAAAGATACCGCCTATGACTTTCCTGTCCAGGGGCTGGACAGATGTTCAGTGGACGTGGGATTCCACGAATCGCAATTCGACTGCTCGCTGCTCGGGTCAAAAGACATTGCCAGTGCACTGTCTAGCCCCGTGCATGTGCAGAACCCGACTGACAGGGATGATCCAGATATACAGTCTTGGGGATCAGCAGACGTGGATAATGCGGATACACGCATAACTTCACTCGAGATGTGGTATTCGAACGTATACCTAAAGACTGTCACTGACACAAGCCTGGCCTTTGATCGGGTTCTCGACACCTTGGAGCCGCTCTGTCTCTCAGACGATGGTGACAAGTCATCGACATTAAACCGGTTCGCGCATGACATTCTTCTGACTAGCACTGACATTGGCGACTTTTTTGTGACAGGCAGGAGTGGTAGCTTCGACAACGCATTCCAGGAGATGCGTATTAATGTGGCCAAGGAGATCCCTGACAACAGTACGCAGCAGCAGTACTCGTGGCAACTGCAAGAATGCCGGGTTCAGATCCTCCTGCACCTGTTTGTCTTGGACTATGCCCGGTCCCACAACAAGGATTTGGTCAACGGGCACACGCGCGAGACGCTGCTGGAGGCACTGCGCGATCTGGTCGATCAGCTCTGCATTTGGGCATCGCTTGATGATGTACCTATTTCGCCGATTTCTAGCACCACCAGCACTACTGGCAACCTGTCGAGGTCTGACTCGCTGTCATCTATTGTAATCGATGCGCCTAATGACCTGGCCGGCGCCTTTATCAGCAGCCCGTGCATGGCACAGTTCGACGACACCTTGTGTGATGTTCTAGAGGAGCTGCGGATCCAGTGCGGCTGGGTGCCAGCTGATCGAACCGATGGTGCCCAGGCCACGCCTGTGGCCATGTCGCCAGATAGCAAGCGGCGCAAAGGCACTCCGCGGCGGCTGCGGAGCGGCCATTCGATGCCAAAGTCTGAAGTCATTGTGTTGCAGCGGCAAAACAAGGTGCAGGCAGGCATTTCAGGTCGCCGTTTGGCGCGACACCTCGACGAACTGATCAGCAGCAAAAAGCCAAAGCTTGAAGAGGCAGTGGCCAGCGAGCCCCGGCCGAGTAGTTCAGCTGATGGATCCGGGCGCCTGCAGGCAGCTCGTAAGCTGCCATCGCATCTGCTGAGGAAGATCAAGAGCGAGGTGGTATCGACAGCACAACGCGCTCCATCTGCCAGCCATATTCCCAATGCACAAACGCGCGCCAAAAGATAGACAGTAATTGCAAATGATAGTATATCCTATGCTGTTCATTTGTACAAAGCCATATCTGCAGACAAGTTATAAAGCGTTACTGCAGAGAGTTGTAAATGAAGTAGCATGCTTGTGTAACGAAGCTGCAAGTGCATTCTATGCAACAGGGCATTCAATGCGGATGCTACCTCTGTTCTACATACATATCTTTTTAGCCATGTCCCAAAGCAATGAAAGCAGTGAAGCCAGATACTCGGCAACAGACAACCTGTCGTTCATGTACCAGTTGTACTGCTCGTACATGATACTGTTCAAGAACGATGGAGGTATTGACGACTTCATGCCGCTGCCGGTGCTGAAGCGCGGCCTGGAACTTTTAGTACGCAAACACTATCCGCCAGTTGCCGGATGGTTTGATGTCCAAGGCTTGGAGATTGATGTGGTGTATTACAGTGACAAGTTCAATGACCCGCCGTTCACCAGCCAAACATTGGACATCAGCTATGATGAAGCGGCGAGACATGTTTCTGAGAGTAACGAGGAAATGTTCGTGCCCAAGGCGCCATCAGGCGTGATTTCGTCGGAGAACAAAAACATACCAATGTTCTTGGCAAAAGCCACGTACTTGACAAGCAACCAGGGAATGGTGCTTGGAGTGAACTATCACCACTCACTGATGGACGGGGCGTCGTTCTGGAATTTCATGCATAATTGGGCATATCTATGCAACCGGCTGTCGCGGGGGGATTCCGAGATCGAGGAGCTGCCGTCGCAGCCAACATTTGGGTTTCCCGACATCAGCCGCTTCGAAGACACCTCAAAGGTATTTGACCACACTGAGTACATCACCACAGACCCCGACAGCCATACATTGGAGCTATTGCCAGGCGAAGACAAGATAAAGGAGAATAGACTGGTTGTGTCGTTTTCTCAGCAGCAAGAGCTACGCAAACTGGCAAAGCAGCATGGTGTGTCGTTCCACGTTATCTTGTGTGCGATATTGTGGAAAGAGTTGAATACTTTGCGCCTACAGGCAAAGCCAGCGATAGCAGATGACGTATCCCAGTATACATGCGCAGTAAACCCACGCCAGGCCCTGGGGATGCCCAGTGCTTTGTGTGCTAGTGCCGTAATCAACGTAGCTGAGCGCTGCACAGTCTCGCAGGTTGCCGAAATGGACCTGGGCCAAATCGCCGCACGTATCCAGCAGACTCTGGCACGGGTGACACCGGCGTACATGTGCAGCTCACACAAATACCTGCGTGCATTAAAGGAGCAGGAGCTCGACAATGCTAGACATGGGCGTGCGGGCAAGCGGACCATGTTCTCGTATATCCACCCGGCAGCAGTCAAGTGCACAGTTTCGTCGAGCCGCACATTCCCTATTTACAAGCTGGATTTTGGCTCGGGCAGCCCTGAATATGTGCGGCCGCCGTATTTGCCGTTTGATGGGTGCGTGAGGTTCTGGCCAGGCCCACCCAGCAGCGACAGCGGCGCCGACCTGGAGCTGTATATTTCGCAACCCGAAAACATCGACCTGGGGCGGTCGGACATGCTCAGACCATTTATTGGAGAGTATTGATGGCAGGCGTTCCTGATCAGGCGCGCACAGTCTGGTGTTGGGGGAATCAGGTATCGGATCAAGGATTGGTCGGAATCTCGCAGCAAACAACCCACACATTTTTTTCTTCTAAAGCCGTGCTTATGCAGAGATCGAGTCAAAAAAAAAAAGTTTTCTCTTCACCCCGCTCTTCGTTTATCTTTAGCTCTATCCCTTTGTGACAGGTTCCTTATTTCGATACTTCTTATTGCACCTTCTATTGCTTCTTGTGTCAGCGGCAGCCTGAGGCATTTACGAGACCTTCACTCCTGCATTCCGTGTATTTCAGCTGGGAAACTTTAGACCTTTTCGGACCGCTTCAGCGACCTATATACAAGCAATACTACCTTAAAAGACGTGCCATGAGCCAACTCTTGTTACGGGCGATCCGATCCAACAGCGGATCGCAGAGTAGCAGGGCGCTGTTTTCTCGACAACCCCTAGCCATGCGGTCACTGCGCACAGTTGCGCTACCATCACTACCATCACCATACATTCATGCACGGCTACAGGCGCACAAGCAAGCATCAACACATATTCGGGGGTTTAGCCAACAGGTGGCGTTGCGGCTGCAGCAACAGCAGCAGCAGCAAGAGCAGAGCGAAAAGTCCGAAGCAGTGGTGGCACTAGACGATAGCAATTCGCTGTTTGCACCGGCTAACAAAGGCCTGATTGCACTGAACGATATGCGCGAGGACACAGAGATGCTGCACTACCTGCAGACGGGGAAATCGCTGACAGAGCAATTGTCGATGATGCAGGCGTGTCTGATAAACGGCAACGCAGACCGGGCGCAGCGGATTCTGATAGGCCTGTACAGGCTGTACCCAGAAGCCATGCACGAGGTAGTGGACGTGTCGATTCACAACGAGATCATCGGCGGGCTTCTGGCAGCCAAGCCGCGGCCGCTGACGACGGAGGCATTGCTGTGGTACGACCAGATGGAGCGGCACTACAAGGTCGAGCCCAACACCAACACGTTTGCAATCCTGATCGGCGGGTTCGTGCGGTTCGATATGCGCAATGTCGCGGTGGTGCTGATGCAAGAGATGCTGCGTGGCGGGCACAACTTCCGTGATCTACTACTCAGCTCATATCTGTCGGACAGCGATATCGACAAGATCAAGGAGGTGGCGCGTGGGATCTTGAGCGAGAACCAGGAGAATGTGGATGTTGCAGCCAAGTTGCTCGATGCCGTCAAGGATGCCGAGCAGCGTTTGAACCAGATCTCAGAAGAGTCGGGTGTCGACCTGAACAGGACAGCGGAAAATAGCGACATGCTGCTGACAGTCGACAGCGACAAGACAAAATCTTCGGGGCTCGCCTCGACCGGTGTGCTGGGCATCCAGCAGCTGCAGGGTGTGCTGCAGTCGCTGAGTTGCAACGATCTCGAGGGATATAACCTGCAGCTGCGGCTGGAGCGCGACACGTACGACGTGGCGCTGGCGCGATTCAAAGAGATCAACAGCCAGCGTGGCGACCCACTGCTATCGACTGATCTGAGTCGACTCAAGAAGGTATCAGCGGACTGGCTGCCGCAGCTCGAGCTGCTGATTGAGGAGGAGCAGGCGCGGTGCGAGAAGGCGATGGAGGACCACAGCGACCACGCACGGGCGCAGTACGGGCGGTTCTTGCTGCAGCTGGATGCTCCAAAGCTGGCGGTGATCACAATCCTCGAGGTGCTGCGCATCCAGGCTACCGACCACAAGGATTATGCAGCCGACGCGTCAGTCAAGATCAACGGCGTCAAGACGGTGTCGCTGGTGACAAATCTGGCCACAGCTGTGCACAATGAGATCCGGTTCGAGAACATGAAGAAGCGCACGAACAGGCATATCGCTGGCCGCAACGTATCGGTGGCCAAGCTGGCGTCATCAGGCAAGCTGTTCAACATGACAGTGCGGCGGGCACAGGCATCTCTGGCTCGCGACAGCGCGACACAGGCGTGGCTCGACTCGTGGGATATCCCAACCAAGACACGGATCGGCTCGCTTCTGCTGTCGATGCTGATCGAGGCAGCGCGGGTGCCCGAGCAGTACCGCGACGAGAGCACAGACCAGCTCTTGACGCGGCCGGTGCCAGCGTTCACGCACTCGTATGTGATGCTGAAGGGTCGCAAGTACGGTGTGGTGGTGCCGCACGGGTCGCTGCGGGAGATGTTCCGCCAAGACTCGCTCATCAGCGTTGTCAACGCGCGATACCTTCCGATGCTGGTGCCACCGCGGCCATGGCTGACATATAACTCTGGTGGGTACCTGACACAAAACGAGCCGTGCATGCGCATGAAGGAGAGCGGTGAGCAGCTGCGGTATCTGAAGAAGGCATCGAACGAGGACCGGCTCACGACGCTGCTGGCGGGGCTCGACTCGCTGGGTCTGACCAAGTGGTCGATCAACAAGCCGGTGTTTGAGGCCGTGCGCAAGGTGTGGAATTCGGGGCGTGAGATTGCCGAGATCCCGCCAAGCACCTACGATGTGCCGGAGCCGACAAAGCCTGAGGACTACGAAACGAACGCGCAGGCCAAGCTCAAGTACTCTGTCGAGATGAAGGAATGGACCAACGGGCGTGCCAACCAGCACTCGCAGCGCTGCGACTGTAACTATAAAGTCGAGATTGCCCGGGCGTTCCTGGACCACCCAATGTACTTCCCGCACAACATGGACTTCCGCGGACGCGCGTACCCGATACCGCCGCACTTCAACCACCTGGGCAACGACCTGTGCCGCGGTCTTCTCCTGTTCCACGAGGGCCGCGAGCTGACGGAGCGCGGGATGTACTGGCTGCGCATCCATCTGGCCAACCTGTGCGGCAAGGATAAGCTGTCGCACCAGGACCGGCTGCAGTTTGTCGAGGACAACCTGGCCAAAATCATGGAATCCGCCGATGATCCGGTCCCGGAGGCGTTCCTGCATGGGGACGAGGGGGTAGAGCGGCCGTGGTGGCTCGAGGCCGAGGATCCGTGGCAGGCGCTGGCTGCGTGCATTGAGCTGACCAGTGCGCTGCGGTCGCCGGACCCCGCCAAGTATGTCAGCCATCTGCACGTGCACCAGGACGGTACGTGCAACGGTCTGCAGCACTACGCGGCGATGGGCCGCGACACCAAAGGTGCGCAAGAGGTCAATCTGGTGCCCAGCGGGAGCCCGCAGGATGTGTATTCTGGAATCCTGCGTGTGGTCGAGCGCCGAGTCAACGAGGATGCCGAGCAGGGCGTCGAGGAAGCGCTGCTGTTGCAGGGCCAGCTCACACGCAAGATCGTGAAGCAGACAGTCATGACCAACGTGTATGGCGTGACACTGATTGGTGCCAAGGAGCAGATCGCAGCGCGACTGCGCGAGGTCAAGGACGAGCATGGGCAGCACGCGTTTGATGTGCTGAAGGTGTCCAAGCTGGCGATGTATGTGGCGAAGAAGATTTTCGAGTCGCTGGGCGAGATGTTCACGCAGGCGCAGCAAATCCAGAACTGGCTCAACGAGTCGGCGCGGCGGATTGCTAAGAGTATGCCAGCGTCGGCGCTAGCAGCATGGCGCAGCATGGTGCTGGAGAACAAGGATGCGAAGGAGAAGTTCCGCGAGGCGATGATGGACGCGAAGGCCAACGACCGGGTACTGGACTCCACGCAGATCATGGAGCTGCGGCCGGATCTCGGCCCGGGAGCTATGCGGCGGCGGCGCCTCAACGACCTAGCCACCAAGCCGATGACGACAGTCGTGTGGACGACGCCGCTGGGCCTGACGGTTGTGCAGCCGTACCGCCGGCTGGTTACGCGCAACGTGGCCACCAGCCTGCAGCACATCGCCGTGCAGGACGCCAACATGCCAGCGCCAGTCAACTCGCAGAAGCAGAAGACGGCGTTCCCGCCGAACTTTGTGCATTCGCTGGATGCCTCGCACATGATCCTGTCGGCCATCGAGTGCAAGAAGGCGGACCTTGTCTTTGCATCGGTGCACGACTCGTACTGGACGCACGCGTGCGATGTCGACAAAATGAATATGATTCTGCGGGACCAGTTTGTGCAGCTGCACACGCGCGACATCATGGGCAGTCTGAAGAGCGAGTTTGAGGAGCGCTACAAGGACAACAAGATGCCGGTTGTGTGCTGGGAGTACGTCACCAAGGATGTGTTTGACCAAGGCGGCAAGATCCGCACCCGGCGTCGCGGTGCCCGCAAGCAGATCCGCCAGGAGCAGGAGAAGATGGTGGATCGCGAGCTGGCCGCCCACCATCTGTCGCTGTGCGGCGAGGACGAGGCACCGAAGGCGCTGACGCCTGAGCAGCAGCAGGTCGCAATCGATGCTGCCAAGCGTCGCGAGACGGTCGTCGCTAATCTGTCGGCGGTCGATATGGCGGAGGTTGTTGAGATTGACCCCAAGACCGATATGCTTGCAGCCATGCGCCAGGCCGACAACATCGCGTACACGCGCAGCCTCAACATCAGCCACATCGAGAAGGACATCAGAGCAGCCAAGGCGGCCCACAAGGCGAAGGTGTCGGAGCTGCGGGCGCTGGCCAGGAAGGTCTCCGCCAAGAGCGAGCCTAGAATGAAGGCGGATGAGGCTGCTAAGGAGGCTGAGCCTGCGAACAAGTCCAAGGAGGAGCTAACCAAGGAGATCGAGCAGCTGAAGGCGCAGCTGGCCAGGGACATCAGCAAGATCGAGAAAAAGTACGAGGTAGACTTTGAGCCGCAGACGATCATGGTGTATCCGGAAGACACGCCGGACCTGTACAGGCGTGTGACGGAGATGATCAAGGAAGGCGAGCTGGCGGGGCATCTGGTGCAGCGCACCGAGTGGGTCGACATCAAGTTTGACGACCTGCCGGAGCACGGCGACTTCAAGATCGAGGAGGTGCTTAGCAGCCCCTATTTTTTCAGCTGAACATCTGCTACTTACAGTCGCAAGGGTGGGGCTATAAACCATGCAGCAGCCGATCTTACCATTGGCCGCATGCTGGTCGGCCCGATCCCAATGCTGGCCATGCTCTTTCAATATAAGTGTTAACCAGCGGATGAACGGTGCCAATGCTCATGCTGGTTTTGCCTATTCGGGGTGCATCTTGATATTGTTTTGCGGTATCGCATGCCTCATAGACTGTTCCACTACATGAAATCCCCTTTCAAGTAATGCCCGTTGAACTGTGGATCCGTGTGCCGATATCCGCAGTTCTTCGAGTTCTTTTTTAACTGCAACGGCTGTCTCTAGCCCCTTTTTAGTTACTTTATGAACAAGGGAATTTTTGGCGCGCTCCGAAAGTTTGTGTGGCTGGCCGTCTTTTGGAGGTTCCCTGTCTGGAAAGGTACGACTTGCTATACGCTTCACTGTCATATGGCTAATCCCTAGCCCTTTCGCAATCTTTCTGTAGCTTTCACCTGTCGTAAGGCGCTGAATAACATTGTGTTTGGTATCTTTTCTAATTGCTTTCGTGTTGATGGCAAGTAAAAAAGAGGCATATGTTGGGTGGCTACGTAGAGCAACCGATTCGAGATGTGCTGGACGCAACTAGCTTCTGGCATTCTTCACCATCACCAAAGTCGAATAAGACTTTTATATCTCATTGTTTAATGTGTGGCAATGCATATGCAGATGTAAAACACCACTATCTATGCGCCCAGACACGCATTATGCATGGAATGTGGAAACCATGCTGGATGCTTGTGCAGCTTTCAAACGGTACATTTCATGTGTCGATTTGTTGTAAATGAGCTAAAATGGAGCGTGTGGAAGCAAAATGCAAATCAGTACTCCTAGCTCTCTGGCAACATCTTCACAGGAGATGAGAGGAAACATATCGTAGCCTTGACTTCTGTGTGTGCTGTGTTTCGGTGTCTGAGAGTGTAGAACGGTACAAAAGGGGTCACGGCGTTCCTTTCTTCTCTCCAAGAATAACATTGGCCAGGTATCTTCTGCTCTTACCCAGCCGGTGTTGCGTGGCTCTTTTGACTCCTCTGCAGCACACAGCCGAACTGGCTCTAGTGTCAAACAAAATGTACAATTTCAACCAGAAAGACGTCTATTTGGTGTTCTCGATCGCCTTAGTGTTCAGCCCCCATTCGAGCATGGTGGTAACCACGGCCTGGTGGTCGCGGGCGCGATCCAGCTCGTTGGTCAGATCAATGGCCATGCGGAACAGGAAGTTTGTTGTGCGGCGGTGCATGTCGACTTCGGGCGGGCACCCAGCCGGGTACATGCGCTTCTGGTGGTAGCAGTAGCGGTTGAACTCGCGCAGTGCCAGCTTGGGCTTGTCCAGCATGCGGTACGCACGCATCACGGCGTTGGTGGTCTGGATGTTCGGGCAAAATGCCTTGTTGCGGATATCGTCGGTACGCACGTTGTGCTCGCGCAGCTGCTCGGCGTAGAACCGGATGCAGTCACGTGGCCGGAACACCACCACGTTGAGATCCTTGACGGTTTTGACGTCATCGGGAATCCCTGGCAGGCCCGTGTTTGCTTCGCTAAGCTGCACCCGCTCAGCCATGTCCTGGTCGTGCAGATCTGCCTCTGTAAATGGCGTGGAGTCCATGGGTTTCGGCACTGCCTGCTTGTTTTTAGCGATGACGCGCTGCGCCAGAGTGTTGAGGAGGCGCTTCTTGGGCGTGAACATGCAGGCGGTGATGAGTTTTGTGTAGATGTGTTCGCTGAACGGCACACCATCCTGGAGCATCATGCGGTGGATCTCCCAGAGCTGGTCGATGTTTTTGCGCTTGGCGTAGAACCTGACGAACCACGTGTACGCCTGCTGCGTGGGCGGCAGGTAGCAGTTGCTGCGCAGCTCGTCCAGCAGCTCCTTGGCGAACTGCCCCTTGCCGCGGATCAGATGCATGCGGATCAGCGACTCGTAGAGCGACCGCAGGTATAGGAAGAACGCCTGCCGCGTATCGCTCAGCGCCAGGGGGATTTTCACGTTGTCCTCATATTCGCTGGCCTCGGAGAAGGTGCGTGTGTCTTTGGGAATCTGGTAGACTAGGAGTTTGCGCAGATCAGCCAGGACATTGCTGAGTTTGCGGAGCGCAATATGCCCGTGGGCGCGTGCTGCCGCGAACCGCGCTGCTTTGATGCCCTCCGTATATGGTATTGAGTCCATCGACGTCGATGAGAGCAGGGCGCTGAGGAGGTTGAATTCTCCGGCACGCCGGGCGGCTCTGATCAGACACTTTTGGATCTGCATACTGGGCTCGATGTTGCGTCCCAGCATCTCGTCGTAGTACTTGGTCAGCCTGCTCAGATCTGACAACGAGCTGGCAAACGGGTCGCTAAACAGCGCTGCATACGTGTGCACATTTGCTGCTACCTTTGGGCCATACATGTTCGAGTCCATGTTCCGTTTGATCTTGTCTGCCAGGTCGCGTCTGCCCTCCGCCAGGTGGATCCGGATTAGCTCGTTGAACGCCCACGTGGTCGTAAATCTCATACCCTTCTCCTCGCACACACGCACGACCGTCTTCAGCCGCCGGAGTATCACCGGGTCGCGCTCAAAGTGGTACTGCTGGTTCATTATCTGCATTATCCGGATCACATCGTACTCGGTAACCTTGTGCCATTCTGCCTGCGAAAGAATCCCGTTGAATCCCTTCCACACCTCGTTGGCGTCAGTGCGCCGCAGTGCCTTGTACATGTAGTACCGCTGTGTGTTCTCTGACGGACCGGTGATTCCCGGTCCCCAGCACTGACCGGTCAGCGCCAGATCGTCCTCTTTGCGGTAGTCACGCAGATCAAAGCCAGTGCACTCTTTTGGCGGCGCCGGGTCGAGCGTGTGCTGCCTGTTGTTCCATGTGCTGGCTGGTGGTCGTCGCGCGTTGAGGCCACGCCGCATGCTGCCGTGGAAGTGTCGGCAGAGCCTGCCCGCGCACCGCGCCTTGAATTGCATAAGCAAAGGCCAAGGGATAAGGGCAAGTAAGGGAAAGGGCCAAATACTTGGGTCTATACGCCAGCTAGCTTTTACAATAGTTCAGGGTGTCGAATTCCCCTTCCACTACTGCCGTCACGAAAGTGAAGAATGCTGTAGAATGAAAAATGCGAAAAATTTGCAGTGCTGCTCTGTTGAGAAAAAAAGAAGCGCAGAGTGAGCGTGGGCTTAGAAAATCTAGATAAGGCCAGTTTTGATGCTGGAGCCAAAGACCACCAGGATATCCTCACAAAAATTTCTCCCCCTGCTCCTCCCCTTGCGCATTTCAGACGCCTGCTGCTGGTCCCCCTCGGGCCTGCTTATGCATACGCCCGGTGTCAGCGCATGAGCTGGCACTTTTTCAGCGCATCGCCTAGATCTGATCTCATCACAGGAACCGTGGCCAGACAGGTCGGGATGTTCTCGGGCTGCTCCGTCCACAGATAGTAGGGAATGCCCTGCTGCTTGAGATTGTCTGCCATCTTGAGCAGCGAGTTTTCGTTCTTGGTCTCCAGCGTTACCTTGTGCATCGAGTCGAGGCTGGTGGCGTAGTCCCTGACCCGCTCGTCCTCGCGATACTTCCACATTACCGCCGTGGCGGCGTGGCATCCCTGGCTCACCACACTACATCGAGCAACTCGTGGGTTAGATTATGACTGAGCATAGTTCGATCTGCTCCCGAGCTAGGAGGCATGTTTATCCGGGTTACATTGCCGCCTAACTCATTTCTTCCGATGTTACCTTCCGAGTGGCCAATTCAGAACCTAAGGCATGTACGACTGGTTAATTGATGTTCCGCACGTCATAGTGACCAGCGTATGGTGTGGGCTGTACCTTGATGAGGTCCTTTCGGATTACGACAAACATTGTGCGTGCTTCGGCCATGTGTATGTGTGCTAAGAGGAGTGCTATCAGGGCAGTGCTTTTTGGAAGGCGGTATAGCTGATCCGCAAGCGCAATGGACCATTTCCCCCCGACGCATCTGGACGACGCGGATATGGGGAACACGGGAATGCCAGCGCGGAGGATACGCGCCAGGTGCGACGCAGCATTTCGTCATCTGCGCCAATGCAGGTGCGTCGGAGAATGCCCGCCGATCGCAATCCGCCATGGCTGCGAAGCGATGCAGGCTGTCGACAGAAGGTCGGGAACTGGGTCCGGCTTCGACAGACATTGAGTGACCGAGTCATCGAGATGAGCCAATCAACCTGCGCCGAACAATGGAGCACTGGATTCGGCCGTCCACGCAAGCACATCCTGTTCCTCAAGAACGCGTTTTCTGACGGTGATAGCTGGTGTTGGCCGACGAAAGCAGCGTCCTCGTCTTCTCTTCGAATTTAACTTTTTTCTCTTCTGAAACCACATTTCATTTTTCTCTCCTTAGCGTTGGAAAAAAATTTTATACCCCTCACATTTCAAGGACTTGGAGTAGTAACGGTAGCAGACGAAAGCTTGTTTTTCTGAATCTGCCTCCCCCGACTGCTTTCTTTTGTATCGAATTACGCGACAAGCTGAACCAAAACTCTCTGTAAAACCTCCTCTCGACTTCAAGCAAGCCCAGCATCCACAGCCTTCTCAAGCACTATTATCTATATATCTCTGCCTCAAGAACTAAAAAGAGCAAACAATGAGCGCGGCCCATTCAAACACACATCAGTCATCCTTTAGCTCTCGCGGCAAATTCCCGCGCAGCGGCAACGCCCGCTCTTCGGCAGACGAGTCGAGCGAGTTCAAGGCCCTTCGCAGCAAGTACTCGAGCAGCCTCAAGACGCTTCGCGAAATGTTCCCAGACTGGTCAGATGCCGACCTGATTTACGCCCTTCAGGAAGCCGACGGAAACCTCGAGATCACTATTGCACACATTGCTGAAGGTAAGCAGCCAGAATTTCATTTTCCATCTTTGCCCATTTTGCAGGCTGGTCACTAACCTCGTCGTCGCCCAACACTAGGCTTTGCTCCGCAGTGGGGAGAGGTCAAGTCGCGCAAGGATAAGCGCCAGGCATACAAGCAGCAGCACGAGGAAAACACCCGGCCCTACGAGAAGAGCTACGTGCCTCGCCCTGCGTCGTTCCGCGGAGGCGTCCGTGGCGGTGCCGCTCGTGGCAGCCGTGGCAGCTACTCGAACGCGGCTGGATCCACTCGTCCGAAGCCTGCGCAGCCGGATAGCAAGCCGCAGTCGTCTGGAGAGAGCAACAGTGCCGCTGGATGGAACATGGAGCCGTCGTCTTCGGAGCACAAGGATTCGAGCAGCGGGTGGGACGTCTCTGGTACGCCTGCCAAGCCGTCGATGCCGGCCACCAAGCCTGCTGCTGCCCCTGCCCCTGCACCCGTTTCCTCGAAGCCTGCACCCATGTCCTGGGCCAGCATTGCGAAAAAGTAAGTTTTATCGCCAGACAACGCTGGCAGCTAATTCAGGTTTACTATACCTGAGGCACTTGCGATCGCACGTGGGGCTCGCGTGCAAACAGCCCTCAGCGGTACCAGAACACGCCTATTTGGTTGCCTCAGGTCCTTGCATGTGTGGCGCATTGCTGTTTCGGGGGGTGGAGAATAATTGCCGCTGAATTTTATGTTTACCTTTTGTACCACTGTAGGGGAGCTAAGCAAGCAGAGCCCGCTGCGGCTCCTGCCGCTCCAAAGGAGAAGGCTGTTGAGTCAGCTCCCCAAAAGTCAGAGACAACCTCAGAGAACGCCAAACCAGAGGAGGAGGAGGAGCCCGCTGCTGCTGAGCCCGAACCCACAGCAGAGGAGACAAAGGAGCTGGAACCCGCAGCAGAGGAGACTCCTGTAGAGACAACGGAGCCAGAGGTCCCCAAGGCCACAGAGGAGGAGACCGAGGAGACTGAGGAGACTGAGACAACAGAAAATCCCACATCCGAATCGCAGCCCGAGCCTGCCCAGGAGACGAAACCCGAGACACAGCAGGCGCAGGAGGAAGTGACCACCCCAGTATCTCTGCCCAAGCGGCCCACATCCAATTCGCGGCGACTCAACCAGGATGCTGCCGTCGTCATGCCCACCGGCGCTGCAACCATCGAGCGGATCGGTATGCAGTTTGGCAGCTTCAACATTGGTGGTGTCGAGGTCGCAGACACAAAGCCCGCTGCCACCGAAACCCCTGCTGCCCAGCCTGAGGCTAAGGAGCCCGCTGTCGTCACCGCTGCTCCTGCTGCCGCTGCCCCTGCCGCGCCCGCTGCTGCTGCCGCTGCCCCTGCGGCTGCTGCTATTCCCGAGGCATCGGCCACCGCCCACCAGGGCCCTCTGACCACATACCTCCAGCAGCAACAGCAGCAGCAACAGCAGCAGGCTCAGCCGCACAGTGGTGCCGCTGTCAGCCAGATGCCTCTTCCCAACGACTACGGAGCCGCGCTCTACGGTGGAGTCGATGCTCAGCGCTCGATGATGGGCTTCTATGACAGCTACGGCTACGGCCAGTTTGCTGGCATGAACAAGGACGACAGCGCTGCTGCCGCTGCCACTGCCACCGCTGCTGGATCGCAGCCGGCAACCACTGCTGCTGCCTCTGGCGCGGCCAACAACCTGTCGCAGGCTGGCCTGTTCCCCCAGCAGATGCCGCAGCCGTTTGGCATGAACCCGGCCGCCATGCCGTACTACAGCCCGTACTACTACAGCATGATGCAGCCCGGAGGCCAGTTCCCGAACCCGGCCGCCTTTGGTAACAACCCCGCGCTGGCTGCCGCCTATGGCCAGCCGTTCATGAAGCAGGGTATGTTCCCCATGTACCCCGGTGCCGCTGGTGCCCAGCAGCCCGCTCAGCAGCACCAGCCGTCGTCGCAGGGCCAGCAGAACGCTGGCCAGACCCAGCAGCAATCGCAGAAGCCTGCCGGTGCTGGTGCCCAGGGCAACGCGGCCTACAGCAACCTCAACGCCCAGAAGGCGGGCCACCCGTACAGCCACTACGGCGCGAACGTGGGCGGATTCGCCGGCTACGAGCAGGATCCGGCCAGCCTGGCGAACAGCATGCAGCAGCAACAGCAGCAATTTGGTCTGGGTGGCGGAATTCCAGGCATCTTCTCGTCGACGAAGGGCTCCGCTGGTGCCAAGGACGCAGGTGCCAAGACTGCACAGCCAGCGGGAACCGCCGCTGCCGAGATTGGCGGTACTACGTACTACAACAACCCCCAGCAGACTGCTGGCTACCCTGCCCAGCTCAACAACGCATATGCGCAGCAGGGCTATGGCCACCACCAGCAGGCGTACTACCCGTATGCTCAGACCCAGCAGTACCAGCAGCCGCACATGTACCAGCAGCCCCAGCAGGCACAGCAGCCCCAGCAGCAGCCCCAGCAGCAGCAGGGCCACCCAGGTGCTGGCAAGCAGTACTGGGAGCAGAAGTAAACGGCTTTAATATGTAGCATCACTCAGCTCTTGGTGACACCTAAATTTGAATTATCTTGTATTGACTAGACCCGCAGTGCGTGGCATGTGCGATCCAGATATTGAAATGGTATTATGCAGAAACACACATGTGAGCGAGCCCCAGAACATAGCCAGGGTCACACTTTGAAGCATCAGCACCCATGGCACGACCCCTGCGAATCGTTCATTCCGCAGCCGAACTCTGAACGGAGTCTTTTAATTTGACGCAGGCATGCATGCTCTTTTGAGGGCCTTGACTGCGTCGGCATCCATGAACTGCGCAGCAGCTACAAGATCGTGACTTTCGCGAGAAACGCGGCCATTATACATGTCGTTTGTGATGTTCGTTCCGTCAACGACGAACAAATAGTCGTACATGGCGTTGAGCACGCACTTTAGATTGGTGGGGCAATCGCCTATCCCGAACCAAGACAGATATTCGTCCTTGTACTCTAGCGCTGCGGTTCGATGAAGTGCCATTTCATCATCATCCAAAACTTCCAAGGGGTCCACAGCCAGCTCATAGCCTTGCCTTTCTATCTGCAGCTTCATCAGGATATCCAGCACAACGTAGAATAGCGACTCGATGTCGTCATGGAGTCCACGCTTCTTGCTGGCAAGGAGTATCTGGATACTCATATATCGAGCCGTCCCGACAAAGGGGTCGTGGAGCCGCTCCACTTGTGATACCTCGCTGGCATTGAAGAGCCACTGCCTGCATGCATTTACATGCGCTTCCTGGTTGACAGCATCGACCAACGGCCTAGAGCACCCCCAGTCGATGATGTATGCCTTCTGCCCTTTTATCGTGATGTTCCCTCTGGAGATGTCTCTATGCAATACACCTGCAGAATATGCTTTGGCCAGGCATGATGACACTTGGCGGGCTATGCCGATGATAGTATCCACTGTTGCTTCTTCAGAAGGCTGCGGAGCTTTGTCAAAGCAATCGTACAGCGACCATCCACAGTCCTCGACAACAAGAAACTCCATGCGGTAGCCACACAGGTCCTCGACCAAGACACCGCCGCAATATACCTCGGGAATCGGGCCCACGCCCTGTTGGCTGAGAATATCATAGGCGGCGCCTTCTGGAAACTGTCCAGCAGGCGTCCACGAAATCTTCATAACAGCAGCATCTCCACCATATTGGCCCCGGATGACGTGGCACAAGCGGCCACGTAGGCTCCCGGCACTCTGGATGAGATCCTCAATGATAAACGCGTCTGGGGTGTATATTGGAACAGCGGACAGTTTGTAGACGCTGGTTGCCTTTGTGAATGCCAGCCCAGAATCATTGGTTGAAATGTTGCAGACGTGCCCGATTTCTGAAGGCGGAGAGGAAGCCAGAAACCAGAGCCGCTGAAGCACTAGATCCACATCACTGAGGTCACTCCAATCGGGCTGCAGCGTATAATATCCAATGTCCCCAAGCTCGACACAGTACCATTTGTCGCGAGTAAACAGCAGTAGTTTCAGATTCAAGACACTGAGGAACAGGACAGGAACAAACTGGCGTGTCGGCTGCAGACGCCACACGTTGAGGACGCGCCTGCCGATCCGCTCAAGTACGCTATCCGGCAGTAGTCCCAAATATTTGCCCAGATCACATTCAACTAGTATCAGCGCTGAAGAATAGTCGTACCTGCAGGATTCCTTGGAGCAAAACATCAAATTTGTATTCCCGTCAGCACCAGCAGCCTCGTCAGTCTGGAAATCAACAAGGTCAGGCAACAGGCCGGCACCGAGTCGTTTTGAAATTGCGCTGGCTGCAGACTCCCTCATGCGATTCCAGACTCTCTCAAAGCACATAGACAGCAGTACCTTGGAAAATCTCAGCTGCACGCCGTCAGAACTGCTGAACAGCTCACTCTCATCACTGAGAAATACCGGAAGGTCGCTTAGAATGTCGGCAAATTTTCCTTTTGAAGCAGCCATGCTTTGCTCAAGGGTACCGTCTGGCCAGAACTTGCTAGCTATGCCCTCCATGTCAAATGAGTAGTCCCCGTGGCCAACAAGCTCGCTCGAATACTCACTGAAACAGCCTGTAAACTCAGGCTCCTCACCACTTGTGTTGTTTTCGGTGTGATAGTCTGTAGTATGTGCCGGAGTGGTGGACAGCGGCGATGGGAGTAGGTTGGAAGAGTCCTGGGCGCTGGGCAGAGTATGCATACTCACGTTTGTAGCAGGTAACGAATATGCGAATGGATGAGTCACGTAGAGGAAACAAAAAGCAGGCGGCAGACATGAGCCCTTGGAAAGAATGCGCCATCCCTGTGTGCTCGAGTTTATAGTACACAAACATGGCTGATCTCGATCTAGCTATTCCTGCCAAAGCAAAAAAGTCAAATTTGATTGACGGTATGTAACTAGGAAGTTGGCATTTGCATTATAGCATGGCCAATCTATATGGCGACTTCCCACACGTGGTAACCAACGTTTGTCCTAATCAATAGTGCCATCCATATACTTGTATACATATATCGATCCATGTGTGCTGCTATTCACTGGCCAGTCAAACTGCTGCTGAAATGCTGTGCATTGGCGAGTAAACAGCCAGTATGAGTTATGCATATGGATATGCAATTCAGTATTCTTAATTGTGATATCACTTCTCAGATCGCATACTCTTATTTGCGGTACCGGTGACTTGCATGTCCCCCTTCAGAGCCAAGTTGGTCATGCAGATATCGGTGCCATCTTGCTCGAACATAAAACCGCACTGCCTTTCTTGTGCTGGGTACGTCACATGTGCAGCAATGTCTCCGCTCACATCTTAGATCTGCTGATCGTGTGATCACAAGCTCCTTGGCCATTTAGGGCGTGGAGGCGTGATGAAAAATTTTAGACTTGCCAGCTAGGGTCGCGGATGCACTGAGCGAAATTTCAACTGCAGCTCAATTGGCCTTTTCTGTTTTGCTCGCCAGAATACTTATACTTAGTGCCCTTCTTCTATATAGTTATAAGAGTAAGTCGTCGTGATGAGCCCTTCATTCCATTGCGGGTCGATTCTGGGGACTAGCAGGCGGTCGCATTGCCCCATCCGGGACCGAATTCAGAGAGAATCAACAAAACTGGCAGACCGTGCTTGCTTCGCTAGGAATCAGTTTGGTGCGGCTGTCAAATGGGGAGAGCGATTTCAGCTAGCCGAATTAGGCCAGGTGTCTGTTCAATCTAATGGCACGCCTGTCCAATTTGCTGGCTGCTCTGGGTGGCAGACTGCATTCCTATGCGTCTACTACCGCTACTGACAGCCTGCACAGGGGTCTCAGGAGGCCGCTTTGACCGCAGCCCATATTGCCGATGTGACTAACCATCCTGCCTACCCTATGTAGACGTGACATCGACAGAGTAAATAGAAAAATGACCGACGCCAGCGTTACAGTAGACCCGACGACATTGACCCCGACCTCGATTGAGGTCATGGCTAACCAGGCCACCATCAACATCGGTACCATTGGACATGTGGCCCACGGAAAGTCGACGCTTGTTAAGGCCATTTCGGGCGTGCAGACTGTTCGTTTCAAGAACGAGCTGGAGCGTAATATTACCATCAAGCTGGGCTACGCCAACGCCAAGATCTACAAGTGCGACAGCCCCGACTGCCCACGCCCCGGCTGCTACAAGTCGTACGGTTCGAGCAAGGAGGTCGAGTTCCCGTGTGAGCGCGTGGGCTGCACTGGAACCATGAAACTGATGCGCCATGTGTCGTTCGTCGATTGTCCGGGACACGACATTCTTATGGCTGTCATGCTTAACGGAGCTGCAGTGATGGACGCCGCCATGCTGCTGGTTGCCGCCAACGAGTCGTGCCCGCAGCCGCAGACGTCGGAGCACCTGGCTGCGGTAGAGATCATGCAGCTGCAGAACATCATCATCCTGCAGAACAAGGTTGATCTGATCAAGGAGGACCAGGCGATTGAGCACCACCAGCAGATCTGCAAGTTCACGAAGGGCACCATCGCCGCCAACGCCCCCATCGTGCCCATCTCGGCGCAGCTCAAATTCAACATTGACGCTGTGGTGGAGAACATTGTCAAGCGCATTCCGATCCCGGTGCGCGACTTCTCCTCGGACCCGCACCTGATTGTCATTCGCTCGTTCGATGTCAACAAGCCCGGAGCCGAGATCGACGAGCTCAAGGGCGGTGTTGCCGGTGGCAGTATCCTGAAGGGCGTGCTCAAGCTGGGCGACGAGATTGAGATCCGGCCTGGTCTTGTGCGCAAGGAGGGCTCCTCACAGATCACTGTGCGCCCGATCCACTCGCGCATCCTGACGCTGAACACCGAAGCGAACCACCTCAAGTTCGCCGTGCCCGGTGGTCTCATTGGTGTCGGAACCATGGTCGACCCTGCGCTGTGCCGTGCCGATCGCCTGGTCGGCCAGGTCCTGGGTCACGTGGGCAAGCTGCCCAAGGTGTACATTGAGCTCGAGATCAACTACTTCCTGCTGCGCCGCCTGCTGGGTGTCAAGACCGACGACAAGAAGCAGGCCAAGGTGTCGAAGCTGTCCAAGAGCGAGGTCATTCTGGTCAACATTGGCTCGACCTCGGTTGGTGCGCGCGTCACCGGTGTCAAGAGCGACCTGGCCAAGCTTGTGCTGTCGAACCCGTCGTGCACAGAGATTGGCGAGAAGATTGCCATGAGCCGGCGTATCGACAAGCACTGGCGTCTCATCGGCTGGGCCAAGATCATGAAGGGCAAGGTGTACGAGCTCGAGCAGAACTAGGAATAAAATGCCGTTTCATCCAAGTGATTATTAGTGACTGTTTCGTAGGAGGCGCGTTTTATTCTTCCAAAACAAAAATCGAAGACTTGCACATTTTTTCAAAAACCGGACGCGCCTCCGACGCGTTTCTCTGTTCTGGTCACGCTTTTTGGTTTATTTTTCCCGACACCATTTGGCATACCGTCTGCCGGCCCCAAGCGCGCAACCGCACCAGCGCTATCTTGGCTCCATCTACCAAGCGCTGAAGACGCAGGTCGTTCCGTTCCTGTAGACCGCAGACACAGGTAAGAGGCACTTTGCTCGCCTCTGGATCGCAGCATCAGCACAAATCATCCCCCTTGGGGAGGGGCGCGCTGTATTGTTCGGACCAGACTCACTTTGAACCACGACAAGAATTTTTAGCCATATTTCTCCTTCTAATTTCCGACACCATTTCCCGCCTAGCCTTTCCATTCTCACTCGAATTTCTCACTCGTCCTCCTCCGCCGCCGCCGCCGCCGCCACCTCCTCTCACACCTACTCATAGTAATTAAAATAATGGACAGCGTGTATACGGCAGTGTACTCGGGCATTCCGGTGTACGAAATGATATGCCGAAGCATCGCGGTCATGAGACGACACTCGGATTCCTGGCTCAATGCAACACAGATCCTCAAGGTGGCGGGCATTGAAAAGGGACGGCGGACAAAAATCCTAGAGCGCGAGGTGCTGAACGGCGAACACAACAAAATACAGGGTGGCTATGGCAAGTACCAGGGAACATGGGTGCCGTATGCCCGCGGCGTGCAGCTGTGCCAGCAGTATGGCGTCTACGACTTTATGCGGCCGATCCTGGAGCACGACCCGACCGAGTCTGGCACGCGGCCAGACCGCACACCGACCAAGGCAGAGGTGCGCAAGCGCCTGCGCGACAGCAGCCAGCAGCGAAGCTCGTCAGTCCACGGCTTGCCGTCATCGGTGCGCCGGGACCGCGTGCCAGACTCGGCCAGCACCAAGCGATTCAAACCCAGCTCGAGCAATGCCACCTCGCCGATTAATTCGGAGCTGGGCGGGTCGCTGTTTGGAGCGCCGCAGGTGTTTACGCCGCACGCCGATGCTGTGGCAAATGGCTCTGTCACATCGTACCGCAATTTGCCATACAATAGCTCACCGGCAGTCAGGCCCGGAGGCAGCAGCATTGGCCGTGGCGGGTATCAGACGCACAATGAAGAGGCATCGTCTGCGACGGTGACCGACTCTGATGTGCTGGGCAATGGCGTCCGAGTGGAGCAGGACCGCATGCTGCTGATGAACATCTTCCTTAAGGAAGACCAGAGCTTTATTCCCGAGTGGCTGTCGCAGGTTGACGAGGCCGATGATGCAGTGGATCTGTCGACCAAGGTGAACGTCAACCTGGTTATCGATGACCAAGGCCACACGGCTGTGCATTGGGCAGCAGCCCTGGCACGCACACACGTACTGGATCTGCTCTTGTTCCACGGCGCCAATGCGCGCAAGGTTAACTACGAGGGCGAGTCGGCGCTGGTGCGCGCAGTGCAGGTCACCAACAACTACGAAAACCAGACGTTCATGGAGCTGCTGGAGCTGCTGCACGACACTATCCCGCTCACCGACAAGCAGAACCGCACTGTGCTTCACCACATATCGCTGGCGGCTGGCATTGATGGGCGTGAGAAGGCGGCCAGATACTATGCCGACTGTCTGCTGCAGTGGATTGCAGGGCTCGCCGACGGATACCAGGTTGACGGCGCAGACACTAATGTCAAGCAGGAAATTAGCAGCGACTTGCAGCCGCCGTCGCCCAGCCGAACCACCGCTGGTAACCAGAAAACAACCAAAACTAGCCTGGACTCTACTGTGGCCAGTGAGGCGTCCAGTCAGCAGACGGCTACTGATATGCACTTTGCGACGCCGCGCCAGCAGCCAAAAGCTCAAGCTCCGGTGAGTGACCAGAACAGCATCCCAATCTCTGGTATTGCTGCTGCCCGCAGCGCCGATTTCGCTGCGTTCCTGAATCTGCAGGATACCAACGGCGATACTGCTCTGAACCTGGCTGCGCGCATCGGCGACCGCACCATGATCCGCCTCTTGTTAAATGCCGGTGCTTCGCCTACTATCGCCAACAGGGTCGGTCTGCGCCCGCTGGACTTTGGCGCGGACAAGATTGCCGCTGGCGATGCTGAGCTGGATCCGCTGGGCGATTCGAATGGCATGCTGGAGGATATTGTCTCACTGTCCCCTTCAAATCGCTCAGCTACACATGGGCCGTTTAGCAGCACACCGTTGGCAGCCCCACAGACACCGATCCGCACCGCTATGCGCACCACAGGCAAGAACCTTCTTGCGTCCCTGATGGGCAGCGAGGCTTCGTATGGGCCACCCACAAACGGCCTGGCCAATCTGGACGACAGCGATGACGTGTGGTCGCCATCGTCGGCACAGCTGCGGATCCACGAATCGGTGCAGACCATCCAGCAGCTGATGACTGAGATGGAGTCTGATTTTTCGGGGGAGATGCGCATCAAGCAGGAGCGCCTGGACGGGATCAAGCTGCAGCTACGCAAAACAACCATCGAGCTAGCCAAGGCGCGCGAGACCATTTATCACCTGCACTCGAAGACATCGCAGCTGGGCGAGGTCAAGGCGCGTGTCGAGTACCTGGAGGAGACGCTGTTGCGCGAGACCGCTGCTGTGCGTGAAGCTATCAGCGCACTGCCGCCCAGTTCAAAGCCGCGTCTGGATCTGGAGAAGCTACTGGACACGCTGCTCAACAGTCCTGAGAATGCACCGGAGCCACACATGATTCTGCCGCTGGTGCCCGGCGGAAAGGCCGACGATGAATTGGAGGAGCTGGAGAAGGACCCGGCGAAAATGCGCGCGGCCGTTGAGCGTCTGCGGGTGGCAAACCAGGTGTACGCCCGGCGTGACGCTTTGCTGCGCGAGCGTGTCGAAGCCTTGCGCAAGCGGGCGGATGTTTCCGAGCGCGAGCGGCAGTACCGCCAGATCATTGCGTCGTGCTGCGAGATATCAGTTGCCGATGTTGATGTGTGGATTGATCGGCTCATCTCAGCCGTCAATGCCAACACGGAGCAGGACAACGCGCTGCCCGACGGCGGAGAGCTGAACTCGACGGTTGCTGCTGCTGCCGCCGCGGTAGCAGCAGCATCTACAGCCAAAAAGCAGCAGCAGCCGACTTAGACATGGTCACGTGTGTCCGAGTCAGCCAATCTGCGCTGCAATGGCTTTTCTGAGCAAGCTTGCTTGAAAACAGCGCATAGGGGCGAGCGTTCCTCCCTTTTCTCGCTCTTTTGGCTCATTCAATTTATTTGACTTTTTTTATTTCTGTACCAATTCGATACCTAGTCATTCGCAACCCAGTGCAGAAACACTCTAATTCCAACCACCTATTCCGTTCCCTTCTACGCACACGGAGCAAAAGTCCATTGCGTAGCAATACCTTTCAGTTTGAAACTAAAGTAAGCGTTACATTCAATTCACGGCCACGCCTTGGCTGCAGCACTGGTCGCTCTTCTTCCCAGCAGGGCCTTTTGCGCACCGACACACCTGTGCGTATGCAGGTGGCATATGTGCTAGGGCTACTGATGCTCGGGGGTGGTCAGCTTGCAAGAGCCTGCCGCGCATATGCTGGAAGGGTGCCACACGCTATGGGTGCTTCATATTCACAGGTTCTGTGCAGCAAACTGTGAATCATGCAGCACCTTCCATCCCTTCCATCCAATACCCACGCAGTACCATCCAGTCTTGGGCCCAGTATTACATTTCTTGCCTGCGCACGGTGGTTCCGGATACTCCCTTATTCGGCCATTGAATGTCAGAGTGACACTCTGCTGGCGGCGCTGCATGGGAGGAGGCAGGTGGTTGCAGAATGCCCGGGGCACCAAAGGTTCCTGAACTGTGATATATCTGCAGGCTGACGCATACTTGAGCCACCTTTTTCTTTCGAATTTACCCACTGTCTCTCACTAGACACTCCCAGCTTTTTTAGGATTCGAAGGCGCGAATTTTAGATGGGCTCCAATTCAAAGCGCCGAAACAGCGGCGCAGCTAACGGTGGCGCTTCACGCAGCACAGTTGAGACGGCACCAAAGCAGAGCCAGAGCACCATGCAGCCGGCGCGCACGTCTGTGCCGCCTCCCAACAGCAGCATGTCAGGCGACTGCAACGAAGGCAAGATACCGAAGGGTCCTCCGGTGTTCGGGCCAGAGCCGCCACCAGAGCTGGCACTGGCGCGGGCAGCAGCAGCAGCAGTTGCTGCAGCTTCAAAGGGGTCTCAGACCAGGTCCTTGCATCGGACCAGCCTACAGCTGGGTCTGGTAGACCCAAGCAACCCCAGCGCCAAAGAAGTCACCATCGGCGTTGGTATCGGCCCGCACAGTGGACGAGTCATGGGAGGAGCCGAGTCTCTTGCACAATCGGAAGCGGAGGCGGCAAAGTACTGGCAGGAGCGGATTGCCGAGGTCATATCGAAGCCCGAATTGCTGCTGAAGCATGTACAGGCAGGGACCATGTCAATGTCAATGTCGCCGTCTCTGGTCGACAGCGCCTCGTTCAGCACCGATGCACCAGACTCAATGCTGGCCGCAGCGTCCCAGCTCACGTCTGAACTGTCAGAACTGCTGGCACACAACCCAAATCGCTTTGGCTTGGAGATGATTGAGTCCTCGGCTGCACTGGCGCCGCAGTTGGAAATGGTACATCGGTTCCAGGATATGGTCGACAGCAACCCACAGGCCGTGCCCAGTGCGCTGGTGGCTGCAGCTGCAGCGATGCGGTCTGGGTCAAGTGGGTCTTCGGTTGACGCCGCCAGTATCCGGAAGGCCACAGTAAGCAGACCTACACCAGAGCAGAGGCTGACAACCGAACCAGTCGAGCCGAGATCCAGCAATGGCGGGTTATCAGCAGAGGCGGCTACAAAGGGTCCGGCGTACGCGGGGTTTGACTGGCTAACAGAAGAAGACACCTCGGGTCCTGTTGGTACGTTCCAGGGGTTTTACTCTGACGATGACCTGAGCCACGAGTCGGAAACAGAAAGTGCGGCTAAAGGCTCTAATCCACCCAAGGCGCCCAAGAAGAAGAGCAAGAAGAAGAAGAAGAAGGCGAAGGGCAAGGAATCGGTGCGCGAGGATCAGGTTGACCAGAGGTTTACTAAACCGCCACAACCGGCAGCCGATGAGCCAGCAGCCCTGGCTGGCCAACACCCTGATGCCCAGACGCAGTCCCGAGCCCGAATGCCGCCTGGTGTTCCAAAAGCACCTGTGGCCATGTCAAACTCGACGTCGCAGATCATTCAAAAGCTGTCAGCGGATCCCAAGGTGCTTGAGAACACAAAGGCGATCTGGAACAGCGACCGCATCGAGGAACAACGACAGGTGCGCAAGTACTGGCTGTCGCTGAACGAGGTCGAGCGGCGGGCATTTGTGCTGATTGAGAAGGAGGTGGTTATGTCGCGCGTGCGCGAGCACCAGAACTTTTCGTGCAACTGCAACTCGTGCACGCGCAAGCGAGAGGCCATTGAGCATGAGCTGGACTGCCTGTATGACTGCTACTATGAGGAGCTCGAGGTGAGCGTTCGGCGAGAGAAGATGCGCCTGTCGGTGCTGGAGGCAAAGCGCACGGCCAGCGGATATTTCAACTCGGTCATCGACCGAATGGTTGATTTGGCGTTCAACGAGGTCGAGCCCAGCCAACGATCAGCGCGCATGAAGGTCGACTATCGCCGCGAGATTCAGGAGAGCTTTCACCGGAGTGCGGCAGCAGGCCGGAATCCATACATTCTCCAGCCGCTAATCGGCGATGATGCAGCAGAAAGTGACAATTCAGGGAATCCGATGACGATGAAGGCGTGGAAGACCCTCGAGTCAAGCGGCTATGTAGACCAGTGGACTGAAATTATTATGGAGCTATATACCCGCAAGACGGAGTACCAGCGCGAGTTTGGCGACAAGTCGCCGCTCGACGAGGATAACAGCGAAGACCCGCTCGACAACAACGATCTGTTCTACACTGACAACCTGCTGAGCCCGATCGAGTCGTTCCCAGCCGACAGCAAAAAGTTCTTTGATATGATGGAACGCCTGGCAGACTACCGGATGCGTCGCGAGGATGCGCTGCTCGATAATGCTGCTGATTCTGAACCGCGTCCCAAGGCTGGGTGCGAAGAGATGACATCCCAAGATCACCACCACCACCACCATCACCACCACCACCATCATCATCATCGCCACAACCACGACCACGGCCATGATCACGACCACGACCACGATCACAGCCACAGCCACAGTCACAGCCACAGCCGCAACCGGCGTGATTCTCAGGGGAGCCTATCGCGCCGCTGTCCCGACTGCCATGGTGAGATCAGCGATTCTGAAGACCGGCGAGCGTACTCTGACGCCGAAGGCCATTCGTCTGCTTACCGTGCTCGGCGACGCGGCCGCTCGTCATCGTCACACGCGCGCCATTCCCATGCCCCGTACAAGGTGCACGGACCGCGCTCTGCCGACATTGATGATGTAATTTCTGATGAGGGGTTAGAGGATGAGGAGGAGGATGACGACGATGATGATGACGACGACGACGAAGACGACCTGTTAGACGAGGAAGATGACGATCTTGATGACGATGATGACGACGACGATGACGACGACGATGACGACGACGACGACGATCTCGAGTCGCTTGACCCTGACCGTGCTGAGGAGCAGGCAGAGGAGGGCCGGCGAGTGTTTCAGCTCTTTGCAGCCAGGTTGTTTGAGCAGCGAGTCATCAACTCTTACCGAGACCGGGTTGCACGGGAGCGACAGAAGCAGCTGATTCAAGAGCTCGAGGAGGAGGAGAACCGGTCCAAGGCGAAAGAGAAGCGCAAGCAGAAGAAGAAGGAGCGCGAAAAGGAGAAGAAGCGCAATTTGCAGCAGAAGAAGGAAGAGGAGCGGCTGGCGCGTGAGAAACAGCAAAAGGCTGAGCTGGAGCGCAAGCGGGCAGCTGAGGAGAAGCGCCGTCAGGAGCGCGAGAAGAAGAAGCGTGAGGAGGAAGCCAGGATCCGCAGGGCTCAGGAGGAGCGCAACCGGAAGATCCTCGAGCAGGCAGACCGGCGCTTGGAGCGTGAACGCCAGGAGAAGCTGCAGCGCGAGCAGGAGCAGCTAGTGAAGCTGCAGCGTGAGCGTGAGGAGCGCGAGCGCAAGGAGAAAGAGCGACTGGAACACAAGGGGAAAGCAAACGCCAAGGCGATAGCTGATGCAGCGACTGCGGCGGCGGCTGCTGAGGAGGAGGAGAAGGAGGAGGAGGAGAAGAAGCTAGCCAAGGACCACGAAATGGAGGCTGAGCAGAAGCAGGTGGAGGAAGCAGCCAAGACCAAGGCAGCTGATATTGCTGGTATTGCTGATATTGTTAAGCAGAAGCAAGCGGAGGAGACTGAGGTCCCAGCGCAGGTGCCAGTGCAGGCTGCTGCTGCTTTCGAGCAACCGGTAGTGCCTGCTGTGCCTGCTGTGCCTGCTGTGCCTGCTGTGCCTGTTGTTCCGCTGGCAGAGCCCGTTGCGGCAGTCCCTGTTCGGCCCGAGATGCTGACCACCCCGCTGTCGGCAATCTTGCCTGCTGTTCCTGTCATGGCCATGCCCCAAGCAGTACCGCCACCAGGCATGTTCAGTAGCCCAAGCATGCAGCCATTGGACAACATGAGCCGGACACCAATTATAAGCACTGCGCCCAGCTACCCGCTGGCGCAGACACCGCGGCAGATGATGCATTCGTTCGAGCCCATTGCTCCACAGCCGCACATCCCGTTCTCGTCACCCAGTGCACGCGGGCGCGCAAACAGCGGCTCGCAGGTGTTCTCTGGTGCAACGGCTCTGCTGTCATCGCCTGTTGTATCTACACTGTCTGCGTCCGCATCTGCATCCGCAGCTCGGCCGCCAGCCAGCGAATATGACGCTGAGATCTTGTCGATCGTGGGCAAGGTCATGGGATCCCGCACGTTGCAGGACGAGCTCACTGATGGTCTCGAGTGGCGTGCTGAACCTGACAGCTTCATGGGCGGCAGTGGCCGGCTGGCAGCTCCACCCAAGAGTAGCCTGGCAACGACGTTTGGGCTGGGCAGCAGCCCAGCCGCTGGGTCGTCGGCCACCGACCTCTCAGCTCGGCGCAACTCGATGCCGATGCATCGTGCATCTAGCGAGAGTCGGATCGCAACGCTGGCTCCTGGCGGCAGTCGTGGCAGTCTGTCGCTAGACATTGATATCGAGGCTGTGTACAAGGCGTACTGTGCTCTGGAGAAGTTCCGGCGGGATGCCAACAGCCTGGTGGGCAGCAGCTATCACCCGGTGTCTGAGATTGCCCAGATGCATGGGAAGCTGAGTGAGAGCGAAGTGTGGGGCATCTGTGCCAAATATTCCCGGGCCAACCCATCAGCATGCATGCTAGACCACAGCACGCACTCAGTTATGTTCTCGGGAGAATCCCCCGAGCACCAGGCAGCGCTTGTGGCGGCAACGGCAACAGCGCCGACGCCGGTCTCTGGTGCTACACTGCCACTTCACCTTTCGTCCGCCCTCCCGCCTCTAGGTATGTCCAGCAGCAGCATGTCGCAGTTTGGCGTAGAACCGCGGTCAACGCCTACCTCGCAGCTGTCCATCATCACCGAGGACATGCTGAGTGCGTTTAGTCTGCAGACAGCGCAGACCAACAGCCCAATACAGATGCCGCAGCAGCCATCGCAGCTGCAGGCACGGTCACCTATGCTTGGCCATAACGCAGCGCTGCTTCAGAACAGCACTGCTGGCGGTCTCCTGTCGGGTAGCCGTGTCCAGCCGCAGTCGCTGACACTGCCGCAGACACCTACACGGCCGCTGATCCCATCGCCGCTGCTTGGTCAGCAGCAGCATCAGCATCAGCAGGCATTGGGTAGTGGATATGTTGCTGTTGCTCAGCCCACCACGGCGTCCATGTACTTTAATCCGCTGATGGTGCCTGGGGCAGCACTGCAGCAGCAGCATTCGCAGCCACCGCTCAGCGCACCAATCCTCGGGCAGGGTGGGCAGTACCCCCCGACTCAGCTGGGGATGGGTGGTATCCGCAACGGAGCGGGGCTGTTCGGGATGCCGTATCCTCAGCATCAGCATCAACATCAGCAACAGCAGCAACAGCTGCAGATGCTCCAGCAGAACCTTCAACAGCAGCAGCTGCGCTAGGTGTCAGCCCACCCTAGCTAGTTCTGCTTTAGCTTGGTGTAGTGTCAACACGCAGCCTGTTTTTTTCTTGGTCTTTGGCAAGCGGAACGTGGATGTGGCCGGAAATCATTGCACATGGCTGGGTTTAGGGAACAGTGGCGGGGTTTTTGTTCGTGGCCCAAGTGGGATGATTTAAAAGGTCGCACAGCCAGGACTGGTTTTGACCTTATCTTTCCACGACACCACCACAGCAAGCACCTTTTCCTTTTCTTCAACTTTGAATTCCACACACACTTTTCGTAACTTCAAATCACTAGCTCCAAATACTTTCAGCAACAACGTAAGTACGGCTGGGCCTAGGGATGACGGCATTTCCTGTTTTAGCATAAGACGGGTGGTTTTTGGATGGTGGCCTGGAGTTTCATGGCGGCGGGGGCGAGGTGTGATGTCGAAGATCCAGGCTTACGAAAGATCCGGGCTGGCAGCGCAGGTCTTGGCACTGGTATATATATGGGGAGCAGCCCAGGAAGCGCTGCTTTCCGAGACCCTGTATTTGCACACTATTGACCAGAAACGTTTTCCAACAGATATTTTTGTATTGTAAGGGCTCCTGCAAAGCTGTTTTTGAGACCATGGCCAGATCCAGGGCACAGGCTAATAGGATAGATTCTTCTGTAGGATGCTTCGTACTACTATCCAGCGCCAGAGCCGTTTGACCAACTCCCTCAAGACTGCAATGATTCCGACAGCGCGCTACACGACTGACCGGTTCCAGGAGCGCGAGGCGGCGTCGGAGAACCAGTACATGCGCAAGCGCGAGGCGGAGAAGCTGAAGGCGCTGAAGGCGCAGCTGGACAAGGCTAAGCAGGAGGTGGAGGAGCTGCAGAGCAAGATCGATAACCACCACAAGGAGGCGGCCAAGGAGGCCAAGAGCGAGTAGATTAGGCTGGGTATCCCGTGTTCTTTTGAATGAATAACATGAATCTGCCATCTGGCGGGCCCTGCTTGGGACGTTTGCTACTGCGGTTCAGCGGAAAACGTGGCAGAATTGAAGCAGTGCGGCGCTGCTGTCACGTGTGGTTAGGCATCACAAAGTATGAGGCAGAGCTGTGGCTATGCGAGCACTCGCATCTGGCTTGCATAGGGCGGGACGAGGGCCAGGAATGATGGAGCCGCGTGCTCACGATGTTCCTTCTTCCCCTCTCTCCTCCTCTTCTATACTCTAGCACTACCAGACACAGACCTATTCGCATTATTATTATTTCAAGACCATGGACAAGCATATGTCGTATTTGCAGAAGCACGCTAGCGTGACAAAGTCGCGCATCAGCAACTTTCTGGCGGACAACCAGTGGAAGGATGTGAACATCCAGGCCAGTTTGTACGAGCAGCGCGCCAGTGGGGCACCGCACGTCAGGCTGGAGGTGTGGTCGGCGTCGGGGCTCGAGCGGCCGACGTTTGCGGAGGCGGTCAAGCACGAGTTCAAGGAGACCAGCGTGGGCGAGTCGTTTGGGCCATCATGGGTAAGTAGACGAATGCGCAACGTCATCGTCGCACATGGCCCACGTGGCCAGCACGCTAATCAACGATAGTCGTATTGTAGTCGACGCACTGGTTCAAGGTTTCGCTGCAGATTCCCGAGTCGTTTGCGGGCAAGCACGTGCGGCTGCTGTTTGACTCGAGCAGCGAGGGAATGGTGTGGACGGCAGACGGGCAGCCGCTGCAGGGCCTGACGGGCGGCGGGGGTGGCAACCACCATGTGGACTACGTGGTGGCAGACCGGGCCACGGGTGGGGCAACGCAGACGCTGTTTGTGGAAGTGGCCTGCAATGGCCTGTTTGGCAACGGTGACTACACGATTGGACCGCCGCATGTAGACCGGCGGTTTGCGCTGGCGACGGTGGAGCTCGTGGTGCCGCGGGCCGAGGCGTGGGGGTTGTACCACGACCTGACGGTGATTGCGCAGATGGCCGACAAGCTGCCGCAGGACTCGCCGCGCGCATGGGCGGCGCTGGCAGCAGCCAATGCCATTGTCAATGCGTTTGAGGCTAGAGACGCAGCAACGCTGGGGGCGGCGCGCGGGATAGCCAGCGAGTTCCTGGCGGCTACGGGCGGGCAGGGCAACCACCAGGTGTATGCCATCGGCAACTGCCATATCGACACGGCGTGGCTGTGGCCGTACGACGAGACGAAGCGAAAGATTGCCCGTAGCTGGGCGACGCAGCTGGACTACATGGAGCGGTTCCCCGAGTACAAATTTGCTGCCAGCCAGGCACAGCAGTTTGCTTGGCTCAAGGAGCTGTACCCGGGGCTGTTCAAGCGCGTGCAGGCCAAGGTCAAGTCGGGGCAGTTCATTCCGATCGGAGCGACTTGGGTCGAGATGGACTGCAACCTGCCGTCGGGCGAGTCGCTGGCACGGCAGTTCCTCCTGGGGCAGCGCTTCTTCCGCGAGCACTTTGGCGAGACGTGCCAGGTGTTCTGGCTGCCCGACACCTTTGGGTACTCGTCGCAGCTGCCACAGATTGTGCGGCAGTCTGGGGCCAAGTACTTCTTCACGCAGAAGCTGTCGTGGAACAACATCAACAAGTTCCCGCACACGACATTCCGGTGGGTGGGGCTGGATGGTAGCCATGTCCTGACACACATGGCGCCGGCTGAGACATACACGGCACAGGCCACGGCCAGCGAGCTGATCGACAGCGTCAAGCGGCACCGCGACCTGGCGTACTCCAACGAGAGCCTGTATCTGTACGGCAATGGCGACGGCGGCGGTGGTCCGCTGGAGGCCATGCTGGAGCGCCTGCGTCGCATGGGTGACGTCGACGGGCTGCCACGTGTCAAGCACTGTCACCCTAACGAGTTCTATGACCATGTCGAGAAGAGCGCCAAGCAGCTGGTGTCATGGAAGGGCGAGCTGTACTTTGAGCTGCACCGCGGCACTTATACGTCGCAGGCGGCCACCAAGAAATTCAACCGCCAGGCCGAGTTCCTGCTGCGCGACGTCGAACTCCTCAGCGCCATGGCCGCCCGCAGCCCTGCCAGCGCCTTTGCGTACCCGGCCAGCGAGCTGACGCGTCTGTGGCAGCTGGTGTGTCTGAACCAATTCCACGACGTCATCCCCGGCTCCAGCATCGAGATGGTGTATGAGGACAGCGACAAGATCTACAACGACGTCATTGCCTCAGCCAAGAGTCTGAAGGAGCGCGCGCTGACAGCGCTCTTTGCCTCGCCAGCCAGCGAGCCCTCGGGCGTCGTGTTTGTCAACACCACTGCGTGGCCACGCACTGAGATCGTGGCCGTGCCGCAGCTCAGCGCAGGCACTGCTGGCGTGCAGCAGGCCAGCAGCCGGGGCGGCGCTCTGGTGGTGGCAGCCAACATTGCCGGCGTCGGCGCCAGCGTCGTCGATTTAGCCGCGCAGGCCGAGGTGGTGCCGGTGACAGCGTTCATCGACAAGGCCGGAAATGCAGTGCTGGAGAACCTGTATGTGACTGCGACTATCTCGCCGCAGGGCCAGCTAGTGAGCCTGCGCGACCGCCACGCTGAGCGCGAGCTGATCCCAGCTGGCGCCAAGGGCAATGTGTTTGAGCTGTATGACGACGTTCCCCTGTTCTGGGATGCCTGGGATATCGAAATCTACAACCTTGAAAAGTATGTCGAGCTACCGGGTGCAAAGCTGGCTATCGTCGACGAGGGCCCGCTGATGGCGACGGTCTCGATTGAAGTGCCCATCAGCGACGGCAGCTCCATCCGCCAGTGGGTGTCGCTGAGCGCAACGTCGCCGCGCCTGGACTTTTCTACCGACGCTGAGTGGCACGAGAGCCGCAAATGCCTCAAGGTGTCGTTCACCTGGGACATCCACAACGACATGGCCACGTATGAGACCCAGTACGGCGTTGTGCAGCGCCCCACCCACCGCAACACGTCGTGGGACATGGCCAAGTTTGAGGTCTGCGCCCACAAGTTCGCCGATCTTTCAGAGTTCGGCTACGGTGTGGCGCTGCTTAATGACTGCAAGTACGGCCACGCAACGCTCGAGAACACCATGACGCTGACGCTGCTGCGCAGCCCCAAGGCTCCCGACGCCCACTGCGATATGGGCCACCACACCTTCCGCTACGCCGTCTTCCCGCACCAGGGCTCCTTCAACGAGTCAGCTGTTGTCCAGGAGGCCTACCAGTTCAATGTGCCACTGGTCCAGCTGCCCGTCGATGTCGCTGCCGCCAGCGTAGCCAGCACCCCGTACTTTGGCGTTGCTGGCGCCCCCAATGTCGTCCTGGACACCGTCAAGGCTGCTGAGGACGACGCGGCTTCGGTCGTTGTGCGTCTCTACGAAGCGTATGGCGGCCATGCAAAGGCCACCCTCACCACTGCCCTCAATGTCAAGAGCGCCCACCTCACCAATATCCTCGAGGAGAATGCTGCGAGCCTTGATGTCCTGAGCACCGGCTCTCAGAAATCCATGACTATCAACTTTACGCCTTTCCAGGTTGTCACTCTCAAGCTCTCCCTCTAACATCTTATGTTTTCTTACTGGAACAGGTTTTTTCTTCACATAATATCAATTAGCTTGGCACTGCTTGTCTGCGTCGAAGAGACCCGGATTTGCTAGTGCCTGCCCCTGCATCTGCCTCCGGGACCATCTGCTCCTCAACCACAGCACTGCTGGGCCCATCGTCTTGGACCAGCTCAACATTCAACTCTGGGATTTCCACGCCTTCGCCCTTCCTGCTCGCCTCTGCCTTGGTCTCTGCGATCCTCTGCGCTGCGGGTGATGGCGTCAACGACCGCATACCCCCCACCTCCTCTCGCTGTCCCTGGCGCGACCTTGTGTAAGCCTCCAGCACCGACCAGGCAACTGCTGTGAACGCCAACTGCCACACAACCGCCAGAGCCACAAACAAAACTGCTGTGGGCGTGCGCCAGTAGAACATCCAGTATCTTAGGCCCGAGAACTCTGCCATAATGACAATCCGTGCCTTATATACCTGCACCGGCCGACTCAGCGCCACCCTGGCCACAGTGATGGGAGCAAACCGCCGATCATACATGCCTTCCATTAGCCGCACATCCAGCACCGTCTTCTCATGCATCCAGCCCAGCGCTAGCGGCACTGCGCGCACCGCCGTCTGCATGACCTTGACCAGCGACGACCGGTACGGCAGGATTGCCGGTCGGCTGGCCGTGTGCACCGGTGTGCCGCTGCGGTCGCACAGCTCCACGGTGACCATGAAGTTGCCCAGTTGCTCGTTCGCCTCCGAGGTCGGCACGTCGAGGTGCAATGCGACCGAGTATGCCTGCGACGTCGACAAAAGCTTGTAGTTGGCCGCGGGCACCAGATCCACTACCGCCGACGTATTGTGCTTGTGGTACTGCATGTGCACTGCCGACTCGTGCAGCAGCTGCGGCACGTACAGTCGGTAGAATATGCTGTAGAGCACGATCGATGACACCAGTACTGCGAGCAAGGCGCTGACTGCCAGCACGCCTTTGACTGCCAGCGAGATCCCCGTGTCTGCAGAGACCCACCGCGGAATATCATATCCGAAGACCCGTGTGTGCTGCTCTTCTGCCTCTGTGTCCGTCATTTTATGAAATTCAAGCCTCTATGAATGTGAATGTTTTGAACTAAAGTGCAAGCGAGCAAAAAAAATACTAAAAACAAATAGTAGAGCAGAGATAGCTGCCGTTTGTCGGGCCATGTGAAACGTCACCTACCAAAGCGTGTTGGTAATGATCAAAAGTCATGTGAATATTTGTGATACCTCCAGCCAACCGAGACGATTCCTGCTCGCTTGGTGCCAGCAATCGCCTTTTGCAGAATCCTAGACCGGCCATACAGGATCGTTGGCTATGTTGTATCCTGTCTTTTGCCACTCCTGTGCTGCCCCAGCTTCATATCTCAAGGAGAGTGCCAGTGTCAGTAGCTAGACCAGACTAAGGTACCTACCATCTTACGTAGCCCAGCAAATCATAAAACCTTCAAGCCATGCTATGTGATAACCCTTCAACATGTCTGTGACAATATTTCTTGTCTGATCAAAGCCAATCGGCATTTACTTGTTATACGCTATGTTACGTGCTGATCCAACTTGTCTTTCTTTTATTCGGTTCACGTTTGTGACATGTTCAGTAATTGAACGCGCGTACCAGACCATACAACAAACAGCACCACTCACTAATACACTAGGTACTCCAATTTTCAGCAGCTCTTGTGTACACTGCACAGTTACTGTTCTAGAGCATGCACCACCCAGTGCCTTTGGCAGCAATGAAACAGCTGATGTTGCTTTGCTCGATGAGCGCAGTATACTGTTCATGAGCTGAGCCGTGAGCCTTGGTCCGTTTTTGCCATCACTCGCCGTCTTCGAATTGTGCAGTCGCGTCTGGCTTAAAAACATGGTCCTTTGGTCGTCTGGAAATGGTGCAAGAAAAACATATTTTCTCTTCTTTTTGCTCTTTTCTATTTTGCAATGCTTTCCACATATCAATTTTCACCTAGCATGTTCACCATCATCCGTTAGTAAGAGCTTTGCAGTTTTGGCGCAACTGGGTCTACAGCTCTATCATCCAGAGTCTTTAAGCATACTCAGCAGTAGCATATCTAGCCACATCTCATTTGCTTACATGTAGCTCGACACCAGCATGCAAGATATCAGGAAACTCCGGCAAGTAGCAGCTACTGCCCCACGCAAGGCAAATTGTGCAAGAATCTGGAAACCGGGGGGCTCGGGTATGAACAAGCGTGCTGCGCGTAATATTGGGGAACCACTGACACCTCCTTTCTCTCCTCATCACAACACAACCCCGATCCTACCTGCTGCTTGCATAGCCATCGAGCGGATCAAGAAGCCCCTGAGCCACAGCTCCAATGAAACAAATAAAATTCCTGCTGGTTTTTGTCTTCAGCTATATGAACACGAATCCAAAAAAGAACCACGACAAGGATACGCACAGTTGGAAGCAGACGCTTGGTATGCCTGGTGATAACTAGCATGTCCATTCATATCATTGTTCATAAATACCACAGCATCTTGAAAACCAATATCCTTGCTGCGTTTGTCGGGGGTGTATGTGAAATGTAGAGTTTTGGAAAGCTGCATTTTTACTGATGAGCCTGCTGTGGGGCGTTCGTTGGCGGCTGATTTGCCATCCATAGCGTCAGCTGCCATGCTGAAGTCAGGGACGGCCACATCGGGTGCGCAACAAATTGGTTTCCACAGAAAAATGCAATGTCGGCGATGCGTGTGGATATCTCATAACGACCCATCCATGCCTGTGATTTTCTGTTGGTGTCGTTGATCTATGTGTCTTTGTACAAACCGCTCAGCGGCTTAAGATTTTACCATTTACAGCGGTGGCGATGCCTCGTTCGACAGATTGTTTTCAGATGGCTTCACCATTGAGCACAGCTGTCCAGAGCCTTTTGTCCTCTTGGATCGCCTCATCTGTCGCATCTATGTAACTCATCGCCAGATCCAGCAGCTTGGGCTTGTACCTGTCTGGTCGCGCTGGGTCCTGCACCAGCAGTACATTATATACCCGCGGGTCGTTGTGCACCACGCCGCGCTCATGAAGCTTAGCCAGGCTGTTCAGGATATCACTCTTGACAGACAAGGGCAGTGCTGCAACCAAATGCTCGCGATATACCGTCATGGTGTTGGCTTGTAGCGCATCCTGCAGGAACTCGAGTTCCAGTGCCAAGTACAGCACGCCATTGATCTCCAATACACCGTAGTTGTACAGGGTTGGCAGCTCGGTGCCTTGCAGGTCCCTCAGATAGTCATACACCCTAGTCTCCTGGACGATCTCTTCCAGAATCCTGTCCTCCGTCTGCAGAGGGCACAACTTTAGCGCGACATGCCTATTGTTGTGCCAGGCTTCGTGCACATACCCGCTGCGGCCGTATCCGAGCTGCCGTCCCAGTGTGAAATGCCCTGTCAGCGGGCGCCAGTTCTCCACGACGCATGCCCAGATGCCCTGGGTCACATAGCCATCGTCTGTGGATTGCCTCGCTTGCAGCGTTGAGTCAGTCGCCATGTCAGTCTGCTCCGGCGCATGCTGATTCACAACCGCATTCCCACACCATACATCCGTGTGCAGGAAGAGAGGCTGGAAGGCGAACGTCGACTGCTGCTTGCACTGCACAGCCAGGACAGCCATATCCTGTCCCTTGGTGGTAGATCCATTACCAGGTATACTGCGTCGGCCCAGCGACTTTCTATGCACCTTGCCTGGAATGCTGTACACCATGGTGCCACTCTTATATGGAGTCCTGGATACATGACTGGGAGGCGACATCAATGGGTTGGTCTTGTCGACAGCCTGGTCCATCTCCATGTACTGGTCGGGGTTGTCTTGCATGTCTCTGACAGCGTCACTGAGCATACCGACAATCACCACAGCGATGTGAGGTGAGTTGTTGTTGGCATGGAAGCATGACGACACATTGATGTAGCACGCAGGTGTGGCCTGGGCTGGACTGCCAGTAGTCTGATTATCGACAATATTGCCACTGGATCCAGTCGACACAGCAGTGTGCTGAGTCTCGGTGAGCGAGCCCTGAGACTCCATGTCACTATCGACGTACTCGCAGACCCACGACTCGTTGAACGTCGAGCAGTACCCAAACTTTCGATTGATCAGCCGTGGGTCAGGAACCTGCGGACACGTCAGCCTGCCATCCCGCGCATAGCAATATGTCTGGTGGATCAGCTTCGCGCCATGCCCAATGCTAGCGAATCCAGCGTCTTCAAGTGCCTTTCCTGACTCCTCATCCACGCGGACCCTCGAATCGCCCATCTCTGACCGTATGCCAGTCGTCTGTGGCCGAGTGCGGTACGGCATCTTGAACTCAAGTGCAATATAGGTGTGTAGCATTCTACCCTTGACGTTGGCTTTGAGGTATGCAAAGTAGTCAGCATGGCAGGCTGGATTACCGGGTACAAACTCAATCGAGGCGCCATGGACAACCTCCGGGAAGAGATCGAGCACGCGGCTGAAAATCTCGTTTTCAAAGAACTTGCCAATACAGTGCTCGTTCAGCAGGATGCGCGGGTGGAATCCCTGGTTAATCGGGGCATGCGGCAGTGCAAAACGACGTGTGTGCAGGTGCGGACGGGTCTCGAGGAGATGGTTGTTGAGGCGGATCGCGTTCTGTCGTCTCTCAGAGTCGTGCTTGATTGGGGGAAGCGCAAGGCACGAGTTGACAATACGGAGTGCAGGGCGAGTATTCTGGGGTGCGATGAGAGGCTCGATCGGCCCCAGCACAAGGTTGTCTACTTGAAGGAATAAATGCATGTTAGCGAAACAGTTTGTTGAGCTATCAGGTTTCTTTACAGAAGTGCACTTACTGGCTGCCGTGATGCTGGCTGGTTCTCCGCCGCTGATTGCCAACAGCGTATTGACTCGTTCGATAGACTCATCAACAGCTTTCTGCGCATCCTGAACAGCTTTCTGCGCATCCTGAACAGTTTTCTGCGCATTTGAAAGCTCTATTTCATGCCTAATGGCGTTCTGAACAGACTCGCACTTGAGGTCGAGTTTGTCAATCTCCTTCCACAGGTTCTCGGCGTCGGGGTTATCATTCAAGCGAGCCATGACCATCTCACGCCTCTTGTCGAAACGCTCATACTCGCGCTCAAGGAGTGCTATGCTTTTAGAGTTATCTTCCACAGATACCGGCAAGTCCGTGGTACGAGCCGTTTTGAGGTCTTGGTAGTCACTGATGGCCCTACGAACAACAGCAACTGCGACAATAACACCACCCTCTATCAGCTTACGGTCGGGCCTCATGTGAAGTTGTTTGGCCCAACCATGGAAAAATGCTTCGTACCCGATAGGAGGAGGAAGGTTGTCCAGCAAGTTACCGTCAGTGCCTGCATCTGGTGTCTCTTCGTTTGTAGCAGTTGCAAAGCTCTCGATTGTGCGCCTACGCTTGCTCGGTCTGGCTGACTTGCCGTCGCTCTCTAGGTAGTGAGGATATTTGAAGCCCATTTGTTAAACAGTGCGAATAATGTGTTTGTATGAACAACGTAGAAGCAAAGTTTTTTTCTGGGAGGAGAGCAGGAACCTACTTTTGCGGCCACGACTGGCTTTAACGGTCATGATGTGAAGTTCTATATCTAGCAATGTTGGTGATGGCATCAGTGGCTGTCTATTACCCATCATATCATCCACTTGCCGATTGCAGGATTTTGTCGGCAGAACTTGCCTTTTTGCTGGCCGTTTCTTCTAGCAGAATTGTGTTGGTAGAATGGTAGGTGAAAAGCGGCGGATTGAGACAATGGGCACCGATACCACCAGCCACATCGCTGTTTATATACAGGAGTCGATGGTATTCGCTCTCTGCATCATCAAGAAACGTAAACATAGCCTGGTGTATAGTGCTAATGTATCATTTGCCAGACATGGTGTGCTTGCAGGCATCACGAATTTCATGATGGGTTGGCTGAGGATTCCTAGTTGGCAGGCATAAATCAGTATAATCGCCAGGCTACTTCATTAATCAGAAACAGTTTACGTAGAACGATTGAGCTTAAGGATGAAGTATTTATTCTAAGTGTAGACTCACAATGTCAGAAAGTTGGGAGGATCGTGAGAACTGAGTTAGCCAGAGATAAAGTTGTTGGTGCTGGAGTGGACAACATCATTTGCCTGGTTGGCGTTGACGTTGTTGGTATACAGGGTATTCTCGCTGAAGTTAGCGCGGTTTGAAGCACGATCGAACTCGCTGTTGAACGAGCTCAGGAATGGGAATCCCCAGCCCCAGCTGCCATATCCACCATATCCACCATATCCACCATATCCACCGTATCCCCACTGGCGCTTGCGGAAGCTGTTGAAGGTGTTGGTGTTGGAATGAACAGCATCGTTTGCCTGGTTTGCATTGAGGCTGTTGGTATACAGCGTGTTCTCGTTGAAGTTGGCACGGCTGGAGGCACTGTCAAACTCGCTATTAAACGCACTCACAAATGGAAAGCCCCAGCCCCAGCCCCAACCGTACTGGCGACGAACGAGCTCGGCCATAGGAGTAGGCACAGCATTGACTGACGGTGCAAATGCAGCCAGGGAGACGAGGGCAAGAATCGGGGTGCAAGCGTTGACCATGGTAGACAGAAGATAAGTTGTAGTATTGATGTTGAAGCAGGTGTATGCTGATGCCGAGTAGATGCAAGGAGCAGCGTGTTGGCTGCCGCTTTTATAGTCAAGAGCGATATAGCATCTGTATGCATCCAGCGATCCATCATGGAATACTGCTGATGCCAGGTTTAGACATGACAAGTGACATGCATCTGCTCAAACAGGCCATGCATGTTTTCTGTTGTCCTATGCACCAAAAGAATCGACCAGCGTCTGCTAGCTGCAGGGACGCCATTGATCGAGCTAGTAACAGGGTCTTGGCTGGAATCTAGAAGCACCCTCGAAATGCCAACAAAAGAAACGCTTGCCCATTGCATTAGTCGGCCGGAGATTGGTATTGCCCTTCTTTGAAGCCATTCTATGATGCCCTTCATTTTAATGAGCCCCTTGTGCGCTAGCTCTGCCGGCCCAGCTATACCAAGCATACCTTGCCCCGATTGCTAAATTGAGAAGATTGTCTCCAGGGATGCAGCCCAAGACAACGTAGTCCGATGCACCAATGAAGTCCTCCGCCAGACCTTCAATCGTCCCGGAATAGCAATTTACAAAAAAGCGGTCCACCATTGTTCGCATGTCGTCTGCTCCAGAGGCAGCGGAGGAAACAACCGCGACAATCGGCCCTGCCGGTCCACAAGGTCTTGCGATAGTAGATTTTACATTTAGAGAAAAGAGAAAGAGGCGAATCGAGAAAAAGTACCAAATACTAGAGTAGTAGACGTGCACAAGAAGGAAGTGGGTCGGGGATTTTTGGGGTGTGGTGTTCTGCTTCCAGCTTAGTCGCTCTCGTCCGAATCCTTCTTGGCGTCGTACTCGGCCTTCTCAGTAGCGTACCGCTCCTTGTCAGCCTCAGCCTTCTTGATGTACGGGGCCTTGCCGTCGTCCGACAGCTTGCTCCACTCGGCACCCAGGAACTTGCCGATCTCGCCAAAAGTGGCATCGGGGTTTTCCTTGCGGACACGGTCACGGTTGGCCTGCGAGTACATCATGTAGGCGGACAGGGCGCGCTTGGGGGCGTTCGGGTCCTTCTTGGTGCGCTTGGTGCGCTTCTTGGTGTCGGCAGCGGCGGCCTTGCGGGAGGCCTTGGACTCAGTAGCGGAGGACTTGACACGAGGCATTGTTGGCTACATGGGGATACAAAAAGTCGGAGTTAGGACCATGGCGGGCTCAAAGTGACGCAGATGACCAAAGTGACGCCGGATGTGACCGAGGCCCAATACGACGCACGCGACGGAGCAGACAGGCGCTGATGCGAGCGATGGGAGCCTGCGCAGGCGTCGGCCGGCTCGGGAGGGTGCCCTAGGGCCGGGGGTGACGACGGAGCCTTACCTTTTATGTTCAAAAAATGTTTACGCTTATAAGAGTAAAAATGTGAGGGGGAAATAAAGGCAGAGGAATTTATGAGGGAAGCAGGCGCGAGCGGGTGGGAGGCGGGCGGCGTGGGCTTTAAGGCGTGGCCAGCGCGAAAAATGGGGAGCAAATGGTTTGGCGCCTCTGAGCCAGATTGCTCAGCGAGGCAGCGTGAACACGCAAAAAAATTTTCTGCCTTTATTTCGCCCCAGGCATCAGCGCAAACGATTGGCTCCCTGCCCTATGCGTGTGCTGATGTCGATTCTGGAGCAAGCCAGGCGGTGCCGCTGGATTTTTGGACCCCTGCGCGTTCCACTAGCCGCTTGTCCGCCTATCGCTGGGCGCGCTGCCCCGCCTGATGTTTTCTCGCACCAGCCAAGCAGCCCAGTCTTTGCGCATATTTTTCCTTTTGGCGGCGGCCCTTTGGCTAAGCGGGCGGTGCCAACCACTGCTGCAGGCCTTGGCAGTCCTGTTTCAAGCGTGCGCCGGAGGATTGCTGTAAGCGGCAGCTGTGTTTTGGACTGTCCGGAAAGCGGAAGAGGGAGTTTCAGTGCTTGTTTTTACTGCTGCTGCAGAGGCTGGGCTTTTTCTTCCAAGCCCTCACCCTTCCCCGCCGCCGCTGCTTGCTGCTACTATGTCCGCTCGGGCGGCTTCCCAACCATTTTCTGCCATCAGAGCCTGATTGCTGCCTGCTATTTTTTGCGGCTCTCCTGTGACGCTGGCCCTCCAATGCCTAAGCCGCTGCCGTGGGCTGCTGCCATGGCCAGGCATGGCGCACTGCGAGGACTACGAGCATTATCGCAGTGCCTCCGGCCTGCACAAAAACAGCAGCATGCGGCTGTCACCAGACAATCCAATGTTTGGTATCCGCTACCATGGAGCATTCGCCATGTCGGCAAGCCTGCGAATTGCCGGTCGGGATGCATGCACGGCGGGGAACGCTTGTTCGATGTGGTCGCTGGATAGCGACACGTACTGCTCACTAAATACGGCAAGCAAAAGAGCAAAGGACTACTCGCCATTCCATATAGCTGCCAACATTGGTTCCGGCATGATGGCTGGTCGCATCATCGCAGAGCACCTCGGTAGCACGCAGCATGCTTACGTTCAGGGTACGCCAAGCATCTGGCACTTGTGTCGTGATAAGGGAGTATGAGCTGTTTCGAGTGCACCGCCAGTGCCGAAGCAGTGGTGCCTGATGTCACAAACGGTGCCAGGGTGCCCACTATTTGCTGCATTTGGGGTGAGTGCATTACGCCAGGACACATGCCCGAGGCACAGCCGCTACATGTAACAGATGCCACGGAGCCTGAGCATATCTGCCAGACATCCTCCATCACGATGCACGCGCTGGCCCAGCCTGCACCTCGTTTGGACACGCATCGGCATATCTGCACGTCGAACGGGTTCTGCAGCAAGTGTTGTTGCTATGCGGAAATCAGATCAGATCAGGCTTTGGCGATGCGGCAGAGCGGGCCGAATTTCTCCGCCATTTTTCTTTGGCGCTTTGCTGCCCACAGTTCTACCGCTGCCCTGTGCGGCTGGCCAAAACAGAGGGGAAGTGCCCAGCTAGCGCCAGCTTAATTTGTTGGGTGCCTGCACGTCGATCGATACCACCACATCACGTCTCACACATGTCTGTATACACTACGAGTACACACCACCTACGCTGTGCTGCGGATACGCTTCCTATAATAGAGCTGGCCGAGCGTCTAGCAATCACTGGCTGTGTGAATCCTGGCGTGCTCTCCGCAATATTTATATCAGTATTTGTTTCTATGTCACAGAATCCAGAAGATAGCTTTGCCCGCTTTGTTCATCCGGCCGCGGCGTCTGGGCCGTATTCTGTGTGGCCGCGGCATAGACCGATGATGCGTCACGGACCGGGGCGTGCATTGGCGCCAAATCAGCCGATCGATGTCTCCAAAGTGCACCCCGCATCGGTGGTCACCACTTTCATTCCGCAGCAGCAGCATCAGCAGCGGGCGCTGCCTAACCCGACTGCGCCAAGGGCCAAGCTGTGAAAAAGGAAGATGCTTCTATTCCAGTGACTCGCTTTTTTAAATTGCTCTCAGCTGGTCGGGTCACGCCTGGCTGTTCACAAATATAAATGCCTGTTTATGTTCTTGTTCGCCGCAGCCTGACACTCTACCTTCTTCTTTTCTTTTCTATTATTTCTATACTTCACAATAAAGTACTCACCGTGTTTTATACCATGTCTAACAGACGCAGCACCCCCGCTGGTACTAGATACCGTGATAGCATTGCTATTATCTCGACGCGCGGGCCCTCCGTGGTCTCGTCGTCGCTGTTGGCACCCCAGTCGCGGCTACGCCGCGCATCGCTGCCTGCCCGCAACCCATGCGCCGGGCTATACAGCGATGGGCCTGAGAGCGACGTAGACGACGTAGGCGCCCATTCGGGCCAGTCGGGTGCCGACAGCGACCTGTCGTCGTTACTTGTAACCTACATCAGCGGTGGACGTGATATCACCAGCGTGCGAGACGGGCTGATTAAGAACCCCGAGGCACGGTGTCTGGTCGAGTTCTACAGCGACGGCGGGCGGCAGCCGTGCATAATGACGCTGCGCGAGGACGGCTTTGTCTGGAACCAAGAGATATTCCTCAACCGCTGGTCGAGCCAGTACGAGTCAGTCGCACGGCGCAACCCGTTCATGCAGAAGATGAGCAACTCCATCGCCGAGGAGTCGCTGGGGGATGGCGAGCTCATGGCGATCGACAACATCAACGTCCACGAGATATTTCCCGAGGATTGCCCCCGGCTCTTCTAGATAGCTACTCTGCCACTTTGTAACATGACCATATGTATTCTCGACTTTGCCATATCCGCTGAAACACCCAGCTGGGCAGGCTGAGGTGCGGAGCCGAGCTCTGGCGGTGGGGCAGGGCCTCCGTTTGCACCAGGACGATCGCCTCACCTGACCGACCCAATCAGAACACAGACCGTCGCCAGAGGTTCTGAAAAAACTTTCAGATGCTTGTTAGGTGTTTACCGCTGGTGGAGGCGTGGCTTTTCTTCTCTACTTCGCTCGCATATTTGCTCCTCGCGTCTAGTTCCTCGCTTCTATAACTACCTCCTCCCTCCGCCTTATATTTCTTTGTAGCGTGGCCACCCTCTCCTCCCCTCTCCGAGAAGTAGACAAGCGGGGCAGATTTCATTTCGTTATATATCGTTTGCCACACGCCGCCTTTTCCCGCAAGGAGCAAGCTTCTTTTTCCTGCTCCATCGCTCTCGACCTGTCTCTCCCCTAGTATTTGTTCCCTGCTCGAAGTGTTCAACTTGCAGACACGCGGCTCTTTTGTGCATCTCTTTTTGCATTCCCGAGAGAAACAGAAATTCACACTCGTAAACAAGCAACGTTAGCGCGAATATAATGGCCGAAGTCAATCCATTCTCTCTATCCGGCACCCAGCACTCGCAACACTGGCCGTCGCTGGTCAGCCCCGACTGGTGGCTCAACAAGGCATTCATCGCGGTGACAGGACAGCCCAAGTCGGCGTGGCGCTGGGCTCCCGGCACGACCAGCTTCTCGACGCAGCGCACGGTTCTGACGGGCGTGGTGCTGTACCTGGCGATGGTGTTTGGCGGACAGGCGATCATGAAGAAGGTGGCCAAGCCGATCCGCTTGAAGCGCTTCACGCAGCTGCACAACCTCGCGCTGACGCTGATCTCAGGCTTCTTGCTGCTTGCCTTCATGGAGCAATGCCTGACAGCATGGCGCCAGAACGGCTTCTTCTTCACAATCTGTGGTGCCGAGTCGTGGACGCAGCCGATGGAGATCCTGTACTACTTGAATTACATGACAAAGTGGCTCGAGTTTGTCGATACCGTGCTGCTGGTGCTCAAGAAGAAGAACCTCGAGTTCCTGCACTACTACCATCACTCGCTGACCATGGTGCTGTGCTTCGAGGAACTTCTGGGACGTGTGTCTGTGGTAAGTATTATTGGGTGTTACTAGGACTCGGCGATGCATTGCATGGGGGAGGGGGCAGAGGATTGTAAGCAGTTGCATGTAATACTCGACATATCGCCGCCCTACTGCTCGCGATGTTCATATCATTTCATGATTTCATGCATGCATTACTGCCGGCATCCACCTTCTGCAACACATGCTGCTAATTTACGCGCTGCTTGCGCTACATATAGGCCTGGATTATCTGCTCAATCAACCTGCTCGTGCACGTTATCATGTACTACTACTACTTCCTTGCGTCGTGCGGCAAGAAGGTGTGGTGGAAGGAGATTGTCACAACCCTGCAGATTGTGCAGTTTGTGGTTGACCTTGGCCTGTGCTATTTCTGCCTGTACACCCACGTTACCTTCCACGCCGTTGTGCCGCTGCCGAGCGTTGGCGCCGACTGCCGCGGAACCCGCCTGGCCGCCTACTACGGCTGTGTTCTGCTGTCGTCATACCTGCTGCTGTTTGTCCAGTTCTTCATCAAGACGTACATCAAGGGCGAGACCGGTAGCCATCTCGGATTCCGCCCGCTCAACTACAAGCAGGAGGGCGAGAAGACCCAGAAGACCGAGTAATGCCAGGGATACCCCTTTTGCGAATTCCTTAACTTTCATTATCGTTCCCTTTCACTAGCCTTTTCGATCTCTGACTTTTCAAATCTGCGACTCTGAACAAGCACTGCGTCGAAATAGTTTTGTTTTCCCCAATACACATGCCAAAAAAAGAAGTCTCGTGGCTATATCCTGAGCAGGTCATCCGGGACGCCCAGGCCAGGACCGTACGTCTGCACCATCTGCATGATGCGCTGGGACATGCGGGCCACCAGCGACCGCAGATCTACAGTCCCCAGCACAGCCCGTGTCTCCTCAGCCTGCACATCGCGCAGCCCACCCACCAATCGGCTGACCCACCCGGCCAACACTCGTTTCACTGAGCTGTCAGCTGCACTGGCTCTTGCGCTGCGTGCCACTGCCTCCAATGCGAAGTCAGCCATGCTGGTGGCCAGTGCTGCACGCTGATCGTAATCAGCCGCGGCACGTATTACGTGGCCGAGCCGGTCATCCCGCAGCAGACCGTTGGAGTCAACAATGCGACGGTCCAGCGGCAGACCGACAAACACCGCCAGTGGGCCTGTGGCCTGGTGCTTGTCCAGCCACCGCAGCTGCGCTGCCAGCCGGTGCACATGTGCAGTCAGTCGCAGATCACACGCCGCTGAAAACCAAATATCCTTCAACGCGCCGACCCACTGCTGCACGGGCTGGCTCAGTGCCAGCAAGTGGTTGACCATCTCGACTGCAAACACTGTCAAGACTAGCCGCCGCCCGGGCCTGTCTGGAACAAGGTGCAGGCTATCGCGGCCAAACTCGTCCAGGAAGCTCTCCCATGTGCGCTTGCCAGCATCTACGCAGGCAGACACCATGCGAACCAGCAGCTGTGTGTGCACCACTAACTCCTGGCTGTTGTGCCGTAGTGCCCGCGAATATCCGCCGCCCAGTGTCGAAAACATGCCGACAATCCGTCGCCGCACGGCGGGAATGTACCTCTCGTCGAGCAGCTCCACCAGCTTGGTATCTATGGCAGCAAATGATGCCAGCCGCTCCTTTCTCTCAGCCTCCTCGGCCGCTGCAATCAGCTCCATCGTATCGTACATTTCAAAGTCCAGCTGGCTGTCGTCGTGACCCGAGATGGAGTTTTGACAGGCATCAAGCAGCTCGGCCGATGGCCCGGGTTTCTCACCCGCGTTGGTATCACCCGATAGTGCTTCAGACCGCTGGTCAGTAGCCCCAGATACTGCCTGCTGCCGGAAATCCAGGATGTCTGATATCCGACGCACGATCGAGACATGCATGTCTGCTGGCATATTGCTACTGATATCCAGTGCCACCAGGCGCACGACCACCGGGCATTGGAAGACTGCATGCATGAATAGCAGCAGCGTCGGTGTATGAGTAGAAATAGTGGCGCTAGCAAGCACACGGCTCATGTACATTAGCGCCTGATCAGCCAGCGCCCATAGCGAGCCTGTCTCGCGCTGCTCTCGTGCGCCACCTGCACACTCATCGAGCACGTCACCAACAAATTTCGCCCAGCCTTGCGCAGCCATCACCATGGCGCTGTAGTAATCAACGGTGTCCTTCTGCAGCTGGCCGTTGTCGCTCGACAGCAGCAAATCGACCACATGGACTGTGTTCCCACGCACCTCGACGCATTGCATCAAGTTACCAAGGATGATTGCTGATGCAGCCGACCATGCCTCAAAATAAACGCGACGGGCCACCATGCTGGTTGTTTCGCGGAACTTTAGCAGCGCCTGGAACTGTGTGAACAGGCGAGTGGCCCGCACTACATCGCTGGGCAGTGCGTGCAAAAAGAACAAAAACACCGAGTAATAGTTGGCGAGCGTCGACAGATGCATATCGGATGACGCGCTATCAAACGTCAGCAGCCGTGTCGGTAGTAGCTTGGATACCAGCGAGCGCACATCACGCATGGTACGCCGGTACTGTTTTGATGCGGGCGCCAGCTCCAGTAATCGCGCAACCCATGACCCCATTGACACATCTAAAGCCTTCAACCACAGCAAAGTGCATGTGTCGGAAGGACTGCTACGGTGCGCGATCTGGCCCGAGTACCTGGTGAAGAAGCGCGGCAGCGAGGGAGGAGGCTCAATAGCCAGCGACCGGAACTTGCGCGCCTCGAGAAACCGATACATTGCCACATACAACGAACTGTCGACATTGACATCGACAGAATATGCGGTCACGATGCTGTGCACGCGGAAGAATGCCTGGCGTGCTGCAACCTCGTCGGCTGGTTTCAGCTGCTGTTCTGTCGACAAACTGTGCCTGATTGCTCCTGCCAGCTGCTTCTCGACTGCGATCTCGAGCAACTGAACCAGCGGTCGGCCACAGAACGCCGCTGTGCGTGGGGCAGCAACGCCATCGGCATTGATCTGTGTCAGTGGTAGCAAAAAGAACAGAGCCGACCATGTGTTCCATGCCAGCTGTTGGTCGGTCCTGGTGTTGAGTGAGCACACCCGATTGACGGCCGCCCAGACTCCAGATGCTGGAGGCTGCGCATTCACATAAGGGCTCGAGTGCTCGTCCCAAATCGACTGTGCCAGCGCTTGGTCTGGTGAGTCAGTGCTGCTGGTGCAGGGATTGACGAACAGCTGGATCAACGCAACCCACACCTCCTTCGCTGGTCCCAGATGCCCAGACCCGCTGCGTGCTTGCGCCTCGAGACTCAGCAGCCGCACCAGAACCAGCATGCAGTTGTCGATCTCCGCACGGAACCGCTCGCTGGTCCACCGCGAGTCCAAATCGTCGTCGTCGCCCACTGCTTGTGGACCCATGTTCCCAATGTCGCTTCGCCACCCAGAAAACATCAGGGATATCTGGGAAAGGCAGACAAGAAATGCCAGGCACATGGTTGACGCCAACGTCATGTTGGCATCGTCGCCAGAAGAAAGATTGTCAAGCTTAACCAGGCAGGCTGGTACAAAATCAGCCATCCGGTTCGCAATGGTAGACAGCGCCGCAGCCGACCGATGCAGTGACACTAGATATGTCTGGGCGAAATCAATCCACCGGAATACATGCGCCGTGGCACCATCATTGCTGGACCCGATCAGTACCTCGGAGCCCGCTTCCAATGACTCGTACCAGATTGTGAATAGGGTCTCGAAAGCCTGCACAAAATCAGCGGCTGAGGATGACAAGTCCACTGCCAGGATATCGCTGTAGCTGAATTCGGCCGACGCACCAGGAGCAAGCACCGGTTCTGTGACGCCATTTGCTAGTATGACTTGGGCCTGGGATGAAAGAGCGAATCCCTGCTGCCACGCGCGGTGGATACGCCGAATGCCACCCTGGCTGATCCATGCATCGTTTCTGAACCGTGTGCCCGAGTCAAGCGGCTGTGGGAGATCAATACTGCCTGCCATGCCACCAAATGCAAGTGGGCCATACACTGGCGCAGCCTCCTCAGCAGACAAGGCATCTGCCGAATGCATGCCAAGATGACCTGTAGCACGCTTGGACGCAGCACTATGCCCAGTGTTTATTCGCACCGGTGTCCGTTTCCGATGCAATTGATGTCGACTAGCGGTGTGTCTACTGCCCGATCTAGCCATGCCACGGAGAGTGCTGGTGGTGTGCCGGTTCGGCAAACGACGTGGCTGCTGCTTTGATATCCGGTCTATCACTGCATCTAGCCTGCTAAATCCACTGCTGCACCCACTTGTGCCCACTCGACTGACGCCAGGCATCAGAGTGCCCAATATTCTGGTTTGCCGCCGGCGCGGTTTCTGCACAGACGGACCCTGCCCATTATGCACAGGCTCGTCGTCGAACACAAACTCTGCTCTCGATGCAGCCGGTACTCCAGGAACCGTGTGGCTTCCAGATACGCGAGTGTAGTTTTTGCGTGCTGTATGCTGGTGGCGGCGGGTAGCAGAGCTATGCCTGGATCGAACAGGGCGAGATGTGCCAGATGATCTTGAGCGCGAATCCATGTTGAACTGGCCGATAAAGCTACAAACTTGCGCCGAATTTGCAGACTTTTGCACATTCGATGCTGACTTGTACAGAGACCCAAGTGGGGGCGGCAGCTGGAACATTCGAGACACCGTACTTTGCTCACCATCACTAGCGCCAACTTCGCTGCCAGACGAGCTGACTGCAGCAAACTCGTCCATCACCCCGCTCAAACCCTTTGCACCACTCGGGTCTATCGGCATTGAACCAGCAACAGTACCGCGCCGCCAATCGCTAGTACGTAGCCTTTGGGACCCAACAATACGCCGCGCACTTGTACGCCTGGATTTGGCCCACCTATGTGCCTCTGTGCTGCGACGGGTGCCACCAAGCCCAGAAACAGAGTTGTCTTCGATCGCCTCGGGCTCATCATCGTCACTAATGAGAACCAACGGCCGATCAAGTTCAGTAAGCCTTGACGCACTGGTATGCGCGCTAGGCCAGTCGTCCCCTGTCCAGTCAGCAAGCTGGTTGTTCTCAAGCTCAACGTCACTGGTGTCCACATCGTCCATGAAGTGCACCCGCCGGATATCCATCATCCCGAGCCGCCATGTAGCCAGAATGCTCTGCGCAACGTCGTTTTCCTCCGCATCCTCATCCATACGCGGCGCGATTGAAATGATTTTCTTGCCAGGATCATCAGGATGGCGCTTGGCGCGTATTCTGCGGCGTCGCGACTCTCGGGCAGCAACTCGAAGGAAATCAGGGGCTCGGTCTGCAGGATCGGTTATCACCAGTGGTGGGTACTGCCACTCGAATACATCCATAAAGTTGAATGAGTAGTGGGGACGTCTAGAGCTGGGTGGGGCAGTCCGACTTTGGGTCTGCTGAGGGTGGCTCATATCCGATGGTGGCGGATCGGAGAACATGTCAGCAATCATGCTAGTGTCAATATTGGCATGGTGCTCATCTTTCTCCAACCGATGCGGATTATCCAGGTGCAGCTCATTGCCAGCACCATCCTCGTGAGTCGAGGTGTTTGGACTAGAGTCTATCCGGCGTGCTCGGGCGCTGCCCATCCCTCGCTCTCCTCTGGCTTTCCAACGGCTAACTTCTTCGCTAATCTCGCGGTCCTTGTCTCGGTCGAAATCGCGCATGAATGAGAACGGCAGAATGCCCCGGATCTTACTGCGAGAGAGCTGGTTTAGCATGCGGGCCTTTGAAGTCGGTAATTCATTAGCTGATGACTGGTCGTCTGAAGACTCAGCCATGGTAGCAGTATGTCGCCCGCGCACCAGCCGGCGTCCGCGCCGCCGAGACTGGCTGTTGTGTGGCTCGATTTTGCTATTGACTGGCGGCTGATCTTCTGAAACCGACGCTTCCAAGTCAGGCGCCAAGTCTCTGTCTTCGGCAAACGACAGAGATGATAGCGCCGTGCTGAGATATGCATTTTGCACGTCAGCCTGTGGTGAACCACTTGAGATGCGCGGTAGTGAGACATCATTTAACGGCAATATCTGGCTACTCTCACTGCCTGCGTCCGATCCATCATCATCGATATCAGCTCTTCTCGGCCCAAGCAGCGAGGCAACGCTAGGCAACCAATCAATAGCTGGGCGTGATGCACTCGGCGATGGCTGTGTCAGTGACCTCGATAAAGCCGTAGTCCCAGTATCCTTTCTCCGGCGCTTTCGCATCCCGCCCTGTACTCTCGGGCGTCGACGGTGGAGTGTGTGCCCATATGCATGCACCGCAGGATGGTGTGTCCTAAGCTGCACGTCTTCTACCTCTGGCGACAGGACCACCTGAGACGCGCCAAGCTCGGGACTCTTAAGCTCTGAAACACCGGGGATGTAGTCGTCGTCTTCAGAATCATCCTGGTTGAACTGGCTACTGTTGCGGTTGTTGAATCGAGTATTGAATACCCCATCCTGGAACATGGAAAGATCGCGACGCTTGCTGTCTGCCGAGTGCAACTCGCCTGGGTCAATCCACACAAGCTTTGTATATGGGTGCAGATTCTTCTCGTGGCGGCGGCGGAATGGATATATGTGGCGTGGTGCAGAGCCTGGCTTGCTGCTGTCGTCGTTGAGATTCCCTGTCTCCCTAGGAATGCCTAATGGAACAAAATGTCAGTGCTGTGTCTTTTGAGTGCCTAGGGCGATTGACCGGCTGCATATGTGGTCGCCTTCTCACCTGTCTTTGCTTGCTGGTGTGGAACGGGGCCACGACTGAGGAATTGTGGATTCCATAGCGGGAGTGGCTCTGCTGCTTGATCTTTGTTGCTGTCATTGCTGTTGTTATTGTTGCCGTCGTCGTCGCTACTGTCTCTGTGGTGTAAAAAGCTGATGACTCGTTTTCGCATTCGGTCAGAGTGGTCGATGATCCGCAGCATGTCTACAGGATCCGAGTCGTCACCTGAAGCATAGCCGACGGGGGGCCCAGCTGCCGACAGCTGTGGCAAGTGTCGTGAGCTGGTGCTGTTGCTGGGCTGTGCATTGGTGGGCCTCTTCGAATCGAGTATTGGCGAGGAAGACAAATGCAGCGACATTTAGATAAATTCGAGTATAGTACACACGCAGAAATAAATACAAAACTTTTGGAGACAAGAAAAAGACGCGCTAAGCGCTACCTCGACGCGTTTTGGGCTCTACATAAGGAATCGCGCCAGCCGCATCTGACTTGGAAATGCTGCGCAAAAAACCCAACTGTGGTGAGCTGCGGCTCGATGGAGAGCCGGGAGCCGCTACTCTTGATCGCGGACTGTTTAGCAGGCTGGACCGGCCCGCCAATCTCCGAGCGACGATTTCCGCAACCACTGGCAGGCTAAGATTCGAGCAGTTCAAAATGACAAAATGAGCGATCGCCTCTACTGTGCATGGAGCGGATTACATGAAGCTGCAGCATTCAGGTTTCCGGGTATGCTCAATTATTCTAAGCAGCTAGTATTGCGTGCAATAAGGAGCAGGGGAGGTGGAAGAGACAAGGATTGGTTACTTGGATAAATATTTTTTGCAGCGCCAATTAGCCGAGCCAAGTGTGCCGCTGTAGCTATCTGAAGATTCAATTTCTGGCAGACAAAACCCAATGCCGACGGCGGCGCCAGCTCAACCATGATAATCATCACCAATGCCGACGGTGACGACGATAACAGCAGCGACGGTGGCGGTAGCGGCAACAGTGACAACATCGCTACGCGCATCGATTGGTGCCAATCTGTTGTTGATTTGTCTTTGTAGCATTTCTGCTCATGTCACGGACATGATGTGGGACACATAAGGAAGGTGGATTCGCATACGGCCAATGTTGTCACAGCGCCCGGCAGCGGCGTCCCCAGGTGTTGGAGCAGTAACGTAATGAGCGGCGGAGTTGGAGAACGTGCTTGGTGGTTAGAGAGGGCAGTGAGGGTGCGACTGCTATAGTGTCGGAGTGCACACAAGCGGCCTCCGAAAATAGAATTGGCTGGGTACGCCTTGAGGAGGTAAAAATAAACGAGTAAAACGCACTGTCAACAACAACAAAACAAATGAGATTCGCCTACACTTCCCCTAGTGTCTCTTGGACGAGGGAAGCGCCAGCGAATCTCGTCGCTCCCTTGCTTGAAGTTGGGCAATCGCTTCGTGTTTACACCCCGACGATCGCATCTGGCAATGGAATAGGCGGTCTGGATGGAGGTTGCCAGCGCTGTCGCCAAAAAGCACCATAGGCGCCTGGGACAGAGAGGAGCCAAGGGCATAAGGGACAAGGCAGGCAGGCAGGCCAGCTAGGCAGGGAAATGGTGGATCTCTTCTTTGCCCCTCTACACATACACAGTCTTGTTATATTAATGTTTTCTTTTTCTCCAAAGACCCAATTTGCCCTTTGAATCTGTTCCTGCTCCCTTCTCCTTTCCCCCTTTATTTTTCGGTTACTTTTTGTCGGTTACACACTCCAGGAACCCTATCCGATAGACTGGGCTTTGTGCTCATTAACCCCCCTCTCTCCACATCTGCTCGATACGGTCAGCGGTTCCGTTACACACTTAATTTCCCTTCTCTCGCAAAGGTAAGGTGCGTCGGGGGCAGACGACACCCAGGAGTGCCTTGCTGTTCAGGCGCTCAGCGACGGCATGTGCTTCGCTGGTACTAGCACTGGTGTTTTTGTTGTTATTGCTGCTCGAGTCCGCACACAAGTAGCGCTCTCAATAATTCATGCATACAATTAAGCGATGCAGCTGTTGTTGTTATTTCTATTAAAGCAGCAGCTGGCGAAAGGAAAACGGGGAGAGGTTCATGCGTTCATCCTCGCAACCCTTTTTCTACAGAGCGAAGGCAGCTCGTCCCCGCTGCCACCCAGCCAGCACCAGTACTCTACCGGGCCCTCCTTGCCCTCTTGCTTATCTGCGTAGGATCCCGCCATGACCCATGGCTGCTGGTACATGTCTGTGGGCAATTGCCTCCCTCCATCGGGTGTAGGGCAGAGCGGGCGATTGTTGCAAATGTGAAAAAGGAACCTCGTATATGGAAAATGGTGGTTCTTGTTCCCTGTTTCCTCTTCGCTTTATTGTGTCGGACACCGAAGCAAAAGCGCACTAAGCCAGCTTTTCCAGCCCTTTTGGCCACCCACCCAGTCTGACCATTAGCTCGCCTTTTTTTTTTTTTGCTTTCTGGCTCTTGGCGATGTATGTGTCGCTTGTTTCGCTGTCCTATCCGGCGGGATCACCGCTATTTTTAATTTGACTTGTTCCTTTTGGTGGTCGCTGCATACTGTTTTTCTTCTTTTCAAAGCTCCGTTGCCATTTTCTACTCTTTTTCCCTGTCCTTGTCCCCTCCTTGTTTGACGCGCCTTCCACCAGCCCTCCGTGCTAACTCCCCTTTCACTGATATGCCTTTTTGCGACGGGCTAATGGTAGCAACCACCGCGGCGACAGCAACAGCGACGAATATGAGCCAGGCTGCAATGTCGGCATCGAAGACAGCAGGCCGCGCGTCGTCCAGCGGCAGACGGAAGCCCAAGAGCAACTTTTTCGGCCCGTACCTGCTACTGCAGACTATTGGCGAGGGCGAGTTTGCCAAGGTCAAGCTGGCCCTGCACAGAGACACTGGCGAGGAGGTAGGTGCCATCATCAGCAGTCACGCCCGTGAGCGTCACACATGGTGCATGTGCTAATGCGTGGTGGACATGGTGTAGGTCGCTGTCAAGCTCATTAAGAAGGAGAGCATCGACACAGAAGTGAAGCTGTCCAAAATCAAGCGGGAGATTGCTGCACTCAAGGTAAGGAATATGCACCGAAGCGGCGCACCCAGCACACCTCACTTTCTCGGCATGCAGCCTGTTGAGATCGCGCACATGCCACCCGTTTTATTGGTTCGGGCTCTGCAGCCAAAACAACAACAACAAAAACGAGAGGATCTACTTGCTTTGAGTCCCTCTCAGGCAGCCCGAGAATGGCAGGTTGCACGGCAATTGCCCCCTTAATGACAAGCACGGCAGGCTAACCACCGGTTACGTGTTGATAGGCGGCCAACCATCCGTATATCGTACGGCTGTGCGACATTATCGAGACCGAAAAGTACATTGGGATTGTCATCGAATACGCGTCAGGCGGCGAGCTGTTTGACCACATTTTGGCGCATCGCCAGCTGAAGGAGCAGGACGCATGCCGTCTGTTCTCGCAGCTCATTGCTGGCGTCAGCTACTTGCATGCAAAGCATATTGTCCACCGCGACCTCAAACTTGTAAGTATCCCACTCACATTATGCCCTGGTGAGAAAGCCACTCGTCACTGGTTCTCTTGTTGGTCCTCGATGGTCCCCCTCAATTATGCCGGGCTCTTCAAGTATTGCGTAAAACTCCGCGCGGCACACAGCCACACCAATGGGCCATTGTTCCAAAAGCAAGCTGTAAACATTGCAGCTATCCAAGCGTGGACGATGTGGGGTTGTGTGCGGGCGGACGGGCTGTGCACTCAGCCTATTTCAGGAACAGAAGGCGCTAATAACAAGCATGCGGCTGTCCAGTTACTGCGTGGCGCAAAGCATAAACAAAACCTGCTGCTTAGCTAACACTGCAAACGCCGTTTAGGAGAACCTGTTGCTCGACCGTAACCGCAACATTAAGATCACGGATTTCGGGTTCGCGAACCAGTTCAAAGGCCCTGGCGATGACCTGATGTCTACGAGCTGCGGCTCGCCGTGCTACGCTGCGCCTGAGCTGGTGGTTTCGGATGGCCCGTACGTGGGCACAGCGGTCGATATCTGGTCGTGCGGTGTGATTCTGTACGCAATGCTTGCAGGGTATCTGCCATTCGATGACGACCCCTCCAACCCCGACGGCGACAACATCAACCAGCTGTACAAGTACATTCTGTCCACGCCGCTTGTGTTCCCCGAGCACGTCAGCGCCTTGGCTCGTGACCTGCTGCGGCGCATGCTTGTTCCCAACCCAGCAAAGCGCGCAAATTTAGAGGAAATCAAGGCGCACGAGTGGCTACGGCCCGGGCAGAGCTACTTCCGCGGGCCAGCTTTCGAGGAGGTGTCGGCAGCGGGCAACACTGGCGCCAACAATGGCCGCGATGCCGACGCACCGCAGGTTGTGCCTGGGAACACCAGCAAGAACACGCCGGCAGTGCCTGACCTCGAGGCCAAGCAGTCGAAGCGGCACACCATCCAGGTCGACTACGCAGCGCTGCCAGCCCATATCACGCAGGGCGACCACGACATCGCCGATGAGATGCCGCAGGAGTCTGCGCCAACGCCGGAGATGGTTGCGCGGGCACGGGCTGCAGCCCAGGCTGCGCTGATGGGCGAGAAGTACGAGCCGCAGCCAACCTCTGGCGAGCCAGCGTCAGGAGTCAGCACAGCGTCGACCAAGACCCAGACGCTGTCGGACACTGAGGCTGACGACACTGACAACGCGCCGGCAGTTCCGACCAGCCAGCCGCAGGTGCCAGCAGCCAGTAATGGCGACAAGTATGGCTCCACCCGCCATACCCGCCGCCCGTCGGTGCAGCAACGGCCGCGGCCAACGTCGATGTTTGCTTCGACTGACATGCAGATCGACATCCCCGACGAGCTCACCATGCCTCCGCCCATCAGCGCGGTCATGAAGATGGCTCAGGGCGGCCTGTCATCTGCGTCGTCGATCGAAGGGGGCGTGTCGCAGAAGAGCGGCAAGTCAAAGTCCTCCAAGGTGCGCCCCGTCACCATGGGTCCCGACCAGTATGGCCCCGGCACTAACCGTGATTCAGGCGTATCGATGGTTGGCCAGCGCAGCCGCAGCAACAGCGCGAGCCCCGCCCACACGTCCAGCCGTCCTGGAACCAGCGCTGGCGACAGCCTTCACAATGGCTCACACCGTGGCCGGTCTCGCATCCCTGAGATCCCGCCCATCCTGCCTATCAACAGCACCACTGGCGAAGAACTCGGCATTGGCATTGGTGCCGGTATCGCATCGCACGTCCCGCGCCACGTCGAGGATGTGCTGTTCCCCGACAGCCCGACCACCGTCCAGTCGCCGCGCCCCCCTACCACCAACAGCCGGGCAGCCCGTGTCAAGAGCTGGTTTAACCGCCGCGCATCGCGCCGTATTGGCGGTGTACACGGCTTCGACCAGCCGCTGTCGATTGGCTCAGTCCTGTCGTCCGAGAAGCGCGAGCAGCCCGAGATCCTGCAGCACATGCGTGTGCACCGTGGTGTCATCGACCCGGATGCGCTGAGCGAGCTGCCGCCCGACGTGCTGTTTTCGCATGTGCTCAGCACCCTCGACGAGCTGGGCTTTACTGTCCTCAAGACCGAGGGCCTCAAGATCCGCGTCCTGCGCCCGCGTCGCCAGGCGGCAATTGCAGCTCTGCCGCCGCTAGAGGACGCACCGGCGCACACACGTACCTCATCAACCTTTGTACCTGGACTACGCGCGCGCAACGGCGGACCGGCTGAGGGACCGCGTCGCAGCTCAGTGCCGGTCGTGTCGCCCCTGAGCGATGACAGACCCGAGTGGACCATGGCCAACAAGCGTGCGACGATCATGGCGCCGGGCCAGCTGGATCGCGAGTCGCGGCACAACTTTGCGCGCTCAGACAAGTCCAGGCGGTCGTCGCGCACGCTGGGCCAGGCGCTGACATCTGTGCGGCGGTTCTTTGGCGGCTCGGGTATCAAATCCAAGCGCTGGCTCTCGTCTATCTCCCATTCAACCAAGGACGCTGCTGATCCAGCCGCTGATTCGCAGGCGAAGACTGGCCGTCCGCGCAGCGGATCCACCGCGTCAGCCTCAAAGGGCCTGGGTATCACTGTCAGTGCTGGGAGTGAATCGCCTCACCGCCGGTCCATGTCTGAGTCGTCGCCGTATCTGAGCGCGGCGGTCATCCGCGACCAGGTTAACGGGGCAGCGCCCAACAGCTTGTCGGTGGTCCCCGAGGACTGCGAGGCGCCGCCGACACCAATCGAGGCGACCTTGAGCGGTCTGTCACACCAGGCGCAGATCCCGTCGTCGCCGTTCTCGCATACTGCGTCATTCGCATCCGGTGCTAACACACCGTTCACCAATCCGTTCCAGCCCGAGCCAACGGCACCATACGGGTCATCGCAGGTGGACAACGGCGAGGAGGTGCAGCTGGCTGTCGAGGTGTGCAAGATCAAGAACCTGAACAACTTCTTCATTGTGCATCTGTCCAGGCGCAAGGGCAACGTGTGGGCGTACAAGCACTTGTACCATCTGATCATGGAGCGCCTGGCGCTGCGGTCCAACGATCACCAGCATTTTGGCAACCAGCAGACGGGGGCGCGGTCGGCGTACCAGAAGCAGCGCCAGTCCATGGCCATTGCTGCCGTCTAGCTATAAACTGTTAAACTAATAACCCTTCTTCCGTTTCTACCTCTATATTTCCTGCATTATTCTCAAATCTATAAACGTAGTATGCTTCATCCCTGCGATTAGTCATGGTGCCATGGTGCCATGGTGGATGTCAGTGCTGATGGTATTGGAGAGCACTGGTTGATGGCTGTAAACTACTGGAAGGCTAGGTGATTGATAGCAGCTCGCACCAATGGTTTTGCAATCCTTGCTGTCCCCTCAGCCTTGAAAAGCCCCTATCATGCTGGTCGCCAGACATGCATTTGGCCTAGTCCTTGCGACTGCTGACACGCCGATGCATGTTTGGTAGCTATTCTGCTGTTGGTACTAGACTTGTGGTGCTCGTGATGCGAGCTCGGCTAGCTAGTAAGGTGTAAACTGTCGACAATGTGTCAGGGAATCTACCGCGGAGCTTCACAGCCTAAAGCCAATACAGCAACTGCCCGAAAAAAAAATTAAAAGCACAAGAATTCACTCTTGCTAAGGGCTTGCTTTGAGCGGCTTGCTTGCTTGCAGTCTGAGTGGCAGCAGAGCCATTGGGAGCAGGGCCAGCAGCGAGACTTTACAACAACCTTGTCTGTCTGGCACAGCAGGAATTATATGCCCGCGAAGTGAGCCCGATGCAACCCGCCTGTAGGTATAGCGATTTTTATTGCGGGAGATTGCAAAGCAGCGGTGAGTTTTCGTCCCACTGTCAAGGACAGGTGATTCTTGTGTTGTAAAATATATCCGTTAAGCGGTCGTTAAAGAATTCTGGTCGCCGACGCACATCGCCGAATCGGGCCCCGCATCAGGGCATGCCGCAAGAGTTTAGCTTCCATATATCCCCCCTCTACATTCTGTTGTTTGAGTATGCATGATGTGTTGGTCAGCAAGCCAACGGCTCCAAGTCTGAGCGCCGAGGATGCAGAAGCTGACCGATTCATTTATTTGGTTACTGGACCTACAAAATATGAAGGAGCCGAGACGAATACTGCTTTGGTATATGGCTCCAGGTTCGATTTTGCCAATACCTTTAAAATGTATATTTGACACGCTAAGATTTGAATCAGTCGGCTAAAAGAGAGAATGCTGTTTTTTAGGTGTTCGCAGTGCGAGTCACGCATACTCGTTGTGAGACTCAAAGGAGCGTGAGTCCTATTAGTCAATGAAAGTGCTCTAGCGGACGGCTGGACACATTTTGGACTATAGACCCGTGTATGTGGGAAAGGTATATACAGCGCCGCTAAGGCACTGGTGGTGTTTTGGAATACGAGTGGCTAGACCCATGCATGCCTTTAACATGAACTGCAACAGGAAAACTGAATATAAACCGATGCTGTGTATGTCCCATTCCTTCTTGTCCACCTGGCCTGCTTGGTAGGCGCTTGGGTGAGGAGCCAGACGCTGTGTCAAAGGTGAGCGCCGCTTGCACCTCGGTGCTCAGCTAAATCCAGCTAAGAGGATCTGTACTGATCTGATCTGTATAGATAACGCAGCGACTTCTTTGGCCCAAAAAGGAAGGTGGTATTAAGAGCCGAGCGCCGAGTTGAGGTGTTGGATTGGATATTTACGGCCATTGGACTGTGGGGTCTGGGTGCGTGAGA